>NW_028165522.1:0-372500 GCF_964263955.1 Coregonus lavaretus | reverse complement strand
TCTTTGTCTGTTTAGTATATAGTCTGTTCCTCTTCTGTTTAGTATATAGTCTATTCCTCTTCTGTTTAGTATATAGTCTATTCCTCTCTCCTGTTTAGTATATAGTCTATTCCTCTCTCCTGTTTAGTATATAGTCTATTTATCTTCTGTTTAGTATATCGTTTATTCCTCTCTTCTGTTTAGTATATAATCCCTTCCATTTATGTTTTGTAAATAGTCTATTCCTCGTATGTTTAGTATATAGTCTATTCCTCTATTATTTTTAGAATTTTCCTCTCTTCTGTCAAGTATAGAGTCCATTCCTCTTACGTTATGTAAATAGTCTATTCCTCTTCTGTTTAGTATATAGTCTATTCCTCTATTCTGTTTAGTAAATAGTCTATTCCTCTTCTGTTTAGCATATTGTTTATTCTTCTTCTGTTTAGTATATAGTCTATTCCTAGCTGCTGTTTAGTATATAGTCTATTCCTCTTCTGTTTAGTATATAGTATATTCCTCTCTGTTGTTTAGTAAATTGTCTATTCCTCTTTTGTTTAGTATAAAGTCTATTCTTCTTCTGTTTAGTAAATCGTTTTTTTTTCTCTCTTCTGTAAAGTATATAGTCCATTCAATTTATGTTTTGTAAATAGTCTATTCCTCTTCTATTTAGCATATAGTCTATTCCTCTTATGTTTAGTATATAGTCTATTCCTCTCTTCTGTTTAGTATATAGTATATTCCTCTTCTGTTTAGTATATAGTCTATTCCTCTTCTATTTAGTATATAGTCTATTCCTCCTCTGTTTAGTATATAGTCTATTCCTCTTCTGTTTAGTATATAGTATATTCCTCTTCTGTTTAGTATATAGTCTATTCCTCTCTTCTGTTTAGTATATAGTATATTCCTCTTCTGTTTAGTATATAGTCTATTCCTCTCTTCTGTTTAGTATATAGTATATTCCTCTTCTGTTTAGTATATAGTCTATTCCTCTCTTCTGTTTAGTATATAGTATATTCCTCTTCTGTTTAGTATATAGTCTATTCCTCTTCTGTTTAGTATATAGTCTATTCCTCTCTTCTGTTTAGTATATAGTATATTCCTCTTCTGTTTAGTATATAGTCTATTCCTCTCTTCTGTTTAGTCTATAGTATATTCCTCTTCTGTTTAGTATATAGTCTATTCCTCTTCTGTTTAGTATATAGTCTATTCCTCTTCTGTTTAGTGTATAGTCTATTCATCTTCTGTTTAGTATATAGTCTATTCCTCTTCTGTTTAGTTTATAGTCTATTCCTCTCTTTTGTTTAGTATATAGTCTATTCCTCTCTTCTGTTTAGTATATAGTCTATTCCTCTTCTGTTTAGTATATTGTCTATTCCTCTTATATTTAGTATATAGTATATTCCTCTTCTGTTTACTATAAAGTATGTTCCTCTTCTGTTTAGTATATAGTCTATTTTTTGTCTGTTTAGTATATAGTCTGTTCCTCTTCTGTTTAGTATATAGTCTATTCCTCTTCTGTTTAGTATATAGTCTATTCCTCTCTCCTGTTTAGTATATAGTCTATTCCTCTCTCCTGTTTAGTATATAGTCTATTTATCTTCTGTTTAGTATATCGTTTATTCCTCTCTTCTGTTTAGTATATAATCCATTCCATTTATGTTTTGTAAATAGTCTATTCCTCGTATGTTTAGTATATAGTCTATTCCTCTATTATTTTTAGAATTATTCCTCTCTTCTGTCAAGTATAGAGTCCATTCCTCTTACGTTATGTAAATAGTCTATTGCTCTTCTGTTTAGTATATAGTCTATTCCTCTATTCTGTTTAGTAAATAGTCTATTCCTCTTCTGTTTAGCATATTGTTTATTCTTCTTCTGTTTAGTATATAGTCTATTCCTAGCTGCTGTTTAGTATATAGTCTATTCCTCTTCTGTTTAGTATATAGTATATTCCTCTTCTGTTTAGTATATAGTCTATTCTTCTCTTCTGTTTAGTATATAGTCTGTTCCTCTTCTGTTTAGTATATAGTCTAATCCTCTTCTGTTTAGTATATAGTCTATTCCTCTTCTGTTTAGTATATTGTATATTCCTCTCCTGTTTAGTATATAGTTTATTCCTCTCTGTTGTTTAGTAAATTGTCTATTCCTCTTTTGTTTAGTATAAAGTCTATTCTTCTTCTGTTTAGTAAATCGTTTTTTTTTCTCTCTTCTGTAAAGTATATAGTCCATTCAATTTATGTTTTGTAAATAGTCTATTCCTCTTCTGTTTAGTATATAGTCTATTCCTCTCTTCTGTTAAGTATATCGTATATTCCTCTTCTTTTTACTCTCTTCTGTATAGTATATAGTCTGTTCTTCTTTTATGTTTATTATATAGACCATTCCTCTTCTGTTTAGTATATAGATTATTCCTCTTCTGTTTAGTATATAGTCTATTCCTCTTCTGTTTAGTATATTGTCTATTCCTCTTATATTTAGTATATAGTCTATTCCTCTTCTGTTTACTATAAAGTCTGTTCCTCTTCTGTTTAGTATATAGTCTATTCTTTGTCTGTTTAGTATATAGTCTATTCCTCTCTTCTGTTTAGTATATAGTATATTCCTTTTCTGTTTAGTATATAGTATATTCCTCTCTTCTGTTTAGTATATAGTATAATCCTCTTCTGTTTAGTATATAGTCTATTCCTCTTCTGTTTAGTATATAGTCTATTCCTCTTCTGTTTAGTATATCGTCTATTCCTCTTCTGTTTAGTATATCGTCTATTCCTCTTCTGTTTAGTATATCGTCTATTCCTCTTCTATTTAGTATATAGTCTATTCCTCTCTTCTGTTTAGTATATAGTCTATTCCTCTTCTGTTTCGTGAATAGTATTTTCCTCTCTGCTGTTTAGAACATAGTCTATTCCTCTCTGCTGTTTAGAACATAGTCTATTCCTCTTCTGTTTAGTATATTGTCTATTAATCTTCTGTTTAGTATATCGTATATTCCTCTTCTATTTAGCATATAGTATATTCCTCTTATGTTTAGTATATAGTCTATTCCTCTCTTCTGTTTAGTATATAGTATATTCATCTTCTGTATAGTATATAGTCTATTCCTCTTCTATTTAGTATATAGTCTATTCCTCTTCTGTTTAGTATATAGTCTATTCCTCTTCTGTTTAGTATATAGTCTATTCCTCTCTTCTGTTTAGTATATAGTATATTCCGCTTCTGTTTAGTATATAGTCTATTCCTCTTCTATTTAGTATATAGTCTATTCCTCTTCTGTTTAGTATATAGTCTATTCCTCTTCTGTTTAGTATATAGTCTATTCCTCTATTCTGTTTAGTATATAGTCTATTCCTCTCTTCTGTTTAGTATTTAGTCTATTCCTCTTCTGTTTAGTATATAGTATATTCCTCTTCTGTTTAGTATATAGTCTATTCCTCTCTTCTGTTAAGTATATAGTATATTCCTCTTCTGTTTAGTATATAGTCTATTCCTCTCTTCTGTTTAGTATATAATCTATTCCTCTTCTGTTTCGTAAATAGTATTTTCCTCTCTGCTGTTTAGTAAATAGTCTATTCCTCTTCTGTTTAGTATATAGTCTATTTCTCTTCTGTTTAGTATATCGTTTATTCCTCTCTTCTGTTTAGTATATAGTCCATTCCATTTATGCTTTGTAAATAGTCTATTCCTCTTATGTTTAGTATATAGTCTATTCCTCTATTATTTTAGAATTATTCCTCTCTTCTGTCAAGTATAGAGTCCATTCCTCTTATGTTATGTAAATAGTCTATTCCTCTTTTGTTTAGTATATAGTCTATTCCTCTTCTGTTTACTATAAAGTATGTTCCTCTTCTGTTTAGTATATAGTCTATTCCTCTATTCTGTTTAGTAAATAGTCTATTCCTCTTCTGTTTAGCATATTGTTTATTCCTCTTCTGTTTAGTATATGGTATATTCCTCTATTCTGTTTAGTATATAGTCTATTCCTCTCTTCTGTTTAGTATATAGTATATTCCTCTTCTATTTAGTATATAGTATATTCCTCTTCTGTTTAGTAAATAGTACATTCCTCTCTTCTGTTTAGTATATAGTCTATTCCTCTCTTCTGTTTAGTATATAGTCTATTCCTCTTCTGTTTAGTATATAGTATATTCCTCTTCTGTTTAGTATATAGTCTGTTCCTCTTCTGTTTGGTATATATTATATTCCTCTCCTGTTTATTATATAGTCTATTCCTCTTATATTTTGTATATAGTCTATTCTTCTTCTGTTTAGTATATAGTCTATTCCTCTCCTCTGTTTAGTATATTGTATATTGCTCTCCTGTTTAGTATATAGTTTATTCCTCTCTGTTGTTTAGTAAATTGTCTATTCCTCTTTTGTTTAGTATAAAGTCTATTCTTCTTCTGTTTAGTAAATCGTTTTTTTCCTCTCTTCTGTAAAGTATATAGTCCATTCAATTTATGTTTTGTAATTAGTATATTCCTCTTCTGTTTAGTATATAGTCTATTCCTCTCTTCTGTTAAGTATATCGTATATTCCTCTTCTGTTTACTCTCTTCTGTATAGTATATAGTCTGTTCTTCTTTTATGTTTAGTATATAGTCCATTCCTCTTCTGTTTAGTATATAGTCTATTCCTCTTCTGTTTAGTATATAGTTTATTCCTCTTCTGTTTAGTATATAGTCTATTCCTCTTCTGTTTAGTATATTGTCTATTCCTCTTATATTTAGTATATAGTCTATTCCTCTTCTGTTTACTATAAAGTCTGTTCCTCTTCTGTTTAGTATATAGTCTGTTCCTCTTCTGTTTAGTATATAGTCTAATCCTCTTCTGTTTAGTATATAGTCTATTCATAAATAAATAAATATGCCATTTAGCAGACGCTTTTATCCAAAGCGACTTACAGTCATGCGTGCATACATTTTTGGGTATGAGTGGTCCCGGGGATCGAACCCACTACCTTGGCGTTACAAGCACCGTGCTCTACCAGCTGAGCTACAGAGGACCACATTCATCTCTCCTGTTTAGTATATAGTCTATTCCTCTTCTGTTTATTATATAGTCTATTCCTCTTCTGTTTTAGTATACAGTATATTCCTCTTCTGTTTAGTATATAGTCTATTCCTCTTCTGTTTAGTATATAGTCTATTCCTCTTCTGTTTAGTATATAGTCTATTCCTCTTCTGTTTAGTATATAGTCCATTCCTCATCTGTTTAGAGTATAGTATATTCCCCATCTGTTTTGTAAATAGTATATTCTTCTCTTCTGTTTAGTATATAGTATATTCCTCTTCTGTTTAGTATATAGTCTATTCTTCGTCTGTTTAGTATATAGTTATTCCTCTTATGTTTAATATATAGTCTATTCCTCTCTGCTGTTTAGTATATAGTCTATTCCTCTTCTGTTTAGTATATAGTCTATTCCTCTTCTGTTTCGTATATAGTGTTTTCCTCTTCTGTTTAGAGTATAGTATATTCCCCATCTGATTTGTAAATAGTCTATTCCTCTCTTGTTAAGTATATAGTCTATTCCTCTCTTCTGTTTAGTATATAATATATACCTCTTCTGTTTAGTATATAGTCTATTCCTCTTCTGTTTAGTATATAGTCTATTCCTCTTCTGTTTAGTATATAGTATTTTCCTCTTCTGTTTAGTATATAGTTATTCCTCTTATGTTTAAAATATAGTCTATTCCTCTCTGCTGTTTAGTATATAGTCTATTCCTCTTCTGTTTAGTACATAGTGTTTTCCTCTTCTGTTTAGAGTAAAGTGCATTCCCCATTTGTTTTGTAAATAGTATATTCCTCTCTTGTTTAGTATATAGTCCATTCCTCTTCTGTTTAGTATATAGTTTATTCCTCTTCTGTTTAGTATATAGTATATTCTTCGTCTGTTTAGTATATAGTTATTCCTCTTATGTTTAATATATAGTATATTTCTCTCTTCTGTTTATTATATAGTCTATTCCTCTTCTGTTTTAGTATACAGTATATTCCTCTTCTGTTTAGTATATAGTCTATTCCTCTTCTGTTTAGTATATAGTCTATTCCTCTTCTGTTTAGTATATAGTCTATTCCTCTTCTGTTTAGTATATAGTCTATTCCTCTTCTGTTTAGTATATAGTCCATTCCTCATCTGTTTAGAGTATAGTATATTCCCCATCTGTTTTGTAAATAGTATATTCTTCTCTTCTGTTTAGTATATAGTATATTCCTCTTCTGTTTAGTATATAGTCTATTCTTCGTCTGTTTAGTATATAGTTATTCCTCTTATGTTTAATATATAGTCTATTCCTCTCTGCTGTTTAGTATATAGTCTTTTCCTCTTCTGTTTAGTATATAGTCTATTCCTCTTCTGTTTCGTATATAGTGTTTTCCTCTTCTGTTTAGAGTATAGTATATTCCCCATCTGATTTGTAAATAGTCTATTCCTCTCTTGTTAAGTATATAGTCTATTCCTCTCTTCTGTTTAGTATATAATATATACCTCTTCTGTTTAGTATATAGTCTATTCCTCTTCTGTTTAGTATATAGTCTATTCCTCTTCTGTTTAGTATATAGTATTTTCCTCTTCTGTTTAGTATATAGTTATTCCTCTTATGTTTAAAATATAGTATATTCCTCTCTGCTGTTTAGTATATAGTCTATTCCTCTTCTGTTTAGTACATAGTGTTTTCCTCTTCTGTTTAGAGTAAAGTGCATTCCCCATTTGTTTTGTAAATAGTATATTCCTCTCTTGTTTAGTATATAGTCCATTCCTCTTCTGTTTAGTATATAGTTTATTCCTCTTCGGTTTAGTATATAGTCTATTCTTCGTCTGTTTAGTATATAGTTATTCCTCTTATGTTTAATATATAGTATATTTCTCTCTTATGTTTAGTATATAGTTATTCCTCTTATGTTTAGTATATTGTATATTCCTCTTCTGTTTAGTATATAGTGTTTTCCTCTTTTTTATTTAGTATATAGTCCATTCCTCTTCTGTTTAGAATATATAGTCTATTCCTGTTCTGTTTAGTATATAGTCTATTCCTCTTCTGTTTAGTATATAGTCTATTCCTCTCTTCTTTTTAGTATATAGTCTATTCCTCTTATGTTTAATATATAGTCTATTCCTCTTCTGTTTAGTATATAGTCTATTCCTATTCTGTTTAGTATATAGTCTATTCCTCATCTGTTTAGTATATAGTATATTCCTCTTCTGTTTAGTATATAGTATATTCCTCTTCTGTTTGGTATATAGTCCATTCTTAGTCTGTTTAGTAAATAGTATATTCTGCTACTGTTTGGTATATAGTCTATTCCTCGGTGCTGTTTAGTATATAGTCTATTCCTCTTCTGTTTAGTGTATAGTCTATTCCTCTTCTGTTTAGTATATAGTGTTTTCCTCTTCTGTTTAGAGTATAGTATATTCCCCATCTGTTTTGTAAATAGTCTATTCCTATCTTGTTTAGTATATAGTCTATTCCTCTTCTGTTTAGTACATAGTCTATTCCGCTTTTGTTTAGTATATAGTCTATTTCTCTTCTGTTTAGTATATAGTCTATTCCTCTTCTGTTTAGTATATAGTCTATTCCTCTCTTCTGTTTAGTATATAGTCTATTCCACTTCTGTTTAGTATATAGTCTATTCCTCTTCTGTGTAGTATATAGTCTATTCTTGTCCTGTTTAGTAAATATACTATTTCTCTATTCTGTTTAGTATATAGTCTATTCCTCTTCTGTTTAGTATAAAGTCTGTTCCTCTTCTGTTTAGTATATAGTCTATTCCTCTTCTGTTTAGAATATAGTCTATTCCTCTTCTGTTTAGTATATAGTATATTCCTCTTCTGTTTAGTATATAGTCTATTCCTCTTCTGTTTAGTATATAGTCTATTCCTCTCTTCTGTTTAGTATATAGTCTATTCCTCTTCTGTTTAGTATATAGTCTATTCCTCTCTTCTGTTAAGTATATAGTCTATTCCTCTTCTTTTTAGTATATAGTCTCTTCCTCTCTTCTGTTTAGTATATAGTCTATTCCTCTTCTGTTTAGTATATAGTCTATTCCTCTCTTCTGTTAAGTATATAGTCTATTCCTCTTCTGTTTAGTATATAGTATATTCCTCTCTTCTGTTTAGTATATAGTCTTTTCCTCTTCTGTTTAGTATATAGTCTATTCCTCTCTTCTGTTTAGTATATAGTCTATTCCTCTCTTCTGTTTAGTATATAGTCTATTCCTCTTCTGTTTAGTATATAGTATATTCCTCTTCTGTTTAGTATATAGTCTATTCCTCTCTTCTGTTAAGTATATAGTATATTCCTCTTCTGTTTAGTATATAGTCTATCCCTCTCTTCTGTTTAGTATATAATCTATTCCTCTTCTGTTTCGTAAATAGTATTTTCCTCTCTGCTGTTTAGAATATAGTCTATTCCTCTTCTGTTTAGTATATAGTCTATTCCTCTTATGTTTAGTATATAGTATATTCCTCTTCTGTTTAGTATATAGTCTATTCCTCTCTTCTGTTTAGTATATAGTCTATTCCTCTTCTGTTTCGTAAATAGTAATTTCCTCTCTGCTGTTTAGTAAATAGTCTATTCCTCTTCTGTTTAGTATATAGTCTATTTCTCTTCTGTTTAGTATATTGTTTATTCCTCTCTTCTGTTTAGTATATAGTCCATTCCATTTATGTTTTGTAAATAGTCTATTCCTCTTATGTTTAGTATATAGTCTATTCCTCTATTATTTTTAGAATTATTCCTCTCTTCTGTCAAGTATAGAGTCCATTCCTCTTATGTTATGTAAATAGTCTATTCCTCTTTTGTTTAGTATATAGTCTATTTCTCTCTCCTGTTTAGTATATAGTCTATTCCTCTTCTGTTTACTATAAAGTATGTTCCTCTTCTGTTTTGTATATAGTCTATTCCTCTATTCTGTTTAGTAAATAGTCTATTCCTCTTCTGTTTAGCATATTGTTTATTCCTATTCTGTTTAGTATATGGTATATTCCTCTATTCTGTTTAGTATATAGTCTATTCCTCTTCTGTTTACTATAAATTATGTTAAACTTCTGTTTAGTATATAGTTTAATCCTCTTCTGTTTACTATAAAGTATGTTCCTCTTCTGTTTAGTATATAGTCTATTCCTCTTCTGTATACTATAAAGTCTGTTCCTCTTCTATTTAGTATATTGTCTATTCCTCTTCTTGTCACGGTTCAGACAGACGACCAGAGGACCACAATTGCGTCACACCAGAAAGTTTATTAAACTTAAGGGAAAAGGGAAGTAGGGAGTGAATGAAGGCTCCAGGGGTAACAGGGATCCCGTCCAATGCGCTGGGTCTGTGCCCCCCCCAGTGGCAGCGATGCGTCCTATGAAGCCGGTGGTGGGTGGTCCAGAAGTCCTGGGGGGGGGAGACACAGACACAACAGGGCGGAATGAAACCAGGCAGCAGTACAGTTCAAGGGAAATCCAAAATACGTAGTAGCAAGGCAGAAGGCTGGTCAGAGTTACCGGGATTGAAGAGTAGTCAGGAGTCGTAATGGCAGAAGCAGGTCTGGATCTCCTGAGGCAGAAGAGTATCCAAAAAACAGGCAGGTCCGGGGTCACAAAACCAGGGTGAGCCAGAAGCGCGAGCAAACAGGTTCCGGGTGTGAGCTTTGCAGACGATCTGACACCGGAGAGCTGAAAGACAGGGCCTTAAATACTGGGAGAGGTAGTGGGTAATGCAGCGCAGCTGGCAGAGTAATTAGAGCAGAGCAGAGCAGGGACAGGTGGAGCTAGTTAGGCTGAGTAGAGAGAGTGGTGAGCAGAGTGGAAGAAAATTAAGGTGGTAACCCGGTGGAGTGAGAGGCCCATGACAGAACCCCCCCCCCAAGGGACGGCCCCAGAAGTCCCAAGAGCAACACCACGCCGGGCGGGAGGAGGGGAGCCGGAGGAGGGCTAGAACTCCTCCGAACGGTCCGAGTGAACGTCCTCATCCTCGGAGGAAGCCGGAGGGCCGTGGTCGGGAGATGGGACAGGTCCCGAGACAGGATCAGGCACAGGACAGGAAGCCGAGCGGGCCGGACGGTTAGGGACCCCTCTGGGGCGGCCCCTACGGATTGCAGGTTGATCAGGATGCCGTTGGTGGAAAGCGGTGATGAGAGTCCTATCCACAATCCGACTAGCTGGCACCCAGGTCCTTTCCTCAGGTCCATAGCCCTCCCAGTCAATGAGGTACTGGAGACCCCTACCCCTCCGTCTGGACCGAAGCAGGCGGCGGACGGTGTAAACCAGACCACCATCGACGAGCCGTGGAGGAGGAGGACCAGGCGCAGCAGGGACCAGCGGACTCTCATGGATGGGCTTAATCTTAGACACATGGAAAGTGGGGTGCACCCTCAGGGAATTAGGCAGTTGGAGCCGGACAGCAGTTGGGCTAATCACTCTTATGATAGGGAATGGGCCAATGAACCGAGGTGCCAGCTTCTGCGACTCCACCCTGAGTGGCAGGTTCTTCGATGACAACCACACCCTTTGACCAACATGGTAGGTGGGAGCAGGAATTCTCCGACGGTTGGCCCCGGTAGTGTAGCTGGCAACGGATCTGAGGAGTGTGGCTCGGGCTTGTGACCAGGTGCGGCGACATCGACGGGCAAAAGCAAGTGCAGATGGGCAAGTAACCTCCTCTTCCTGGCTGGCAAATAGAGGAGGCTGGTATCCATAAACACATTGGAAAGGGGACATACCGATGGCAGAGCAGGTCAGAGAATTGTGTGCGTACTCCACCCATGTCAATTGCTGCGACCAGGAGTGGGGGTTGCGTGAAGTCATGCATCGCAGTGCCTTCTCGAGCTCCTGATTAGCCCGCTCTGACTGCCCATTGGATTGGGGATGGAATCCGGAAGTCAGACTGACTGTGGCTCCCAGCAGGTGACAGAACTCCTTCCAAAAAGCGGAGGAGAATTGTGGACCACGGTCAGAAACTACATCCTTTGGCAGTCCGTGGATCCGGAAGACGTGTTCCAGGACCACCTGGGCGGTCTCCTTGGCGGTTGGGAGCTTGGGGAGGGGAATGAAGTGTGCCATCTTGCTGAAACGGTCAACGATGGTGAGAATGACGGTCATGCCACTTGAAGGGGGCAGCCCCGTGACAAAGTCAAGGGCGATGTGAGACCAGGGACGTCTGGGCACAGGCAGGGGCTGCAGCAATCCGGCTGGGGGCTGGCAGGACGACTTGTGTTGGTTGCAGATGGGGCAGGCTTGGACGAATTCCCGTACATCCTTCCTCAGAGAGGGCCACCAGAACCTCTGGGCGAGCAGGTTGTAAGTGCGGGTGGAGCCAGGGTGACAAGCTAGGCGGGAGTCATGTCCCCACTGAACGACCTGGGACCTCAGGTCTTCGGGGACAAAAAGGCGGTCAGCTGGGCAAGTGCTGGGACCTGGCTGGTTACGGAGAGCCTCCAGCACCTGTTCCTCAACAGCCCAGGTCAGAGCTGCAACGATGCAGGGACTTGGCAGAATCGACACAGGGTCCTTGGAGGGGGTGTCATCCTTCTGGAATTGACGGGAGAGGGCGTCTGGCTTGGTGTTGCGTGATCCAGGCCGGTATGACAGAGTGAAATTAAACCTGGTGAAGAACAGGGCCCAGCGGGACTGCCTGGAGTTCAACCGTTTGGCCGTGCGGATGTACTCCAAGTTCTTATGATCGGTCCAAACGAGAAATGGAATGGTGGACCCCTCCAGCCAGTGACGCCACTCCTCCAAGGCAAGCTTCACAGCCAGCAGCTCACGGTTCCCTATGTCGTAATTGCACTCAGAGGGGGACAACCGACGTGAGAAAAAGGCACAGGGATGGAGCTTCCTATCCTCCGCAGCCCACTGAGAAATCACAGCACCAACTCCCACATCCGAGGCGTCCACCTCCACAATGAATTGCCGGTCCACATCAGGCATCTGGAGGATGGGAGCGGAGGTGAACCTCACCTTGAGGGTACTGAAGGCTTTGTCGGCTGCTGGGGTCCAGGTGAAGGGTTGCTTGGTGCTGGTTAGAGCAGTGAGAGGGGCAGCAACGGTACTGTAGTTCCGGATAAACTTCCTATAGAAGTTAGCAAACCCCAGAAACTGTTGCAGCTTCTTTCTGTTCTCCGGAACTGGCCATGAAGTGACTGCTGATACTTTGGCAGGATCCATTTGGATACTTCCCTCTGCCACTATGTACCCCAGGAAGGCCACTGTCTTGACGTGAAACTCACATTTCTCTGCCTTGGCGTAGAGGGAATTCTCCAGAAGACGATGAAGGACTTGCTGGACATGGCGGGTGTGTTCAGACAGGTTTCTGGAGTAGATTAAGATGTCATCCAGGTAAACGAAGACAAACTTGTTTAACATGTCCCGCAGTACATCATTCACTAGAGCCTGGAACACAGCAGGAGCATTGGTGAGGCCAAAAGGCATAACCAGATACTCGTAGTGGCCTGTTGGTGTATTGAATGCGGTCTTCCATTCATCTCCCTCCCGGATCCGCACTAGGTGGTAAGCGTTTCTGAGATCCAACTTGGTAAAAATAGTGGCTCCCTGGAGCAACTCAAAAGCAGAGGTGAGCAGAGGCAGAGGGTAACGGTTCTTCACTGTGATGTCGTTGAGTCCCCTGTAGTCGATGCAGGGGCGAAGAGATCCGTCCTTCTTCCCCACAAAGAAGAAGCCAGCACCAGCAGGAGATGAAGATGAACGGATTAATCCTGCGGACAGAGAGCCATTGATGTAGTCCTCCATGGACTTTCTTTCAGGAGCAGACAACGAATAAAGACGACCCTTTGGAGGAGCTGTTCCAGGGAGGAGGTCGATGGCACAGTCGTACGGTCGGTGAGGGGGCAGAGATGTGGCTCTTGCTTTGTTAAACACCTCTCTGAGACCATGGTAGCATTCTGGGACATTGGAGAGGTCAGGAGCGGAGTTAGTAGGTACTGGCCGAGGGGGTAGTGCGGCAGCAAGCAGGCAGGTTCGGTGGCAGTCCTCTCCCCACTCCCTGATCACCCCGGTCACCCAGTCGAGCTGAGGGTTGTGCCGGCGGAGCCATGGGTAACCCAGGATGAGGGGTTGGCCTGGAGAGGGGAGCAGGTGAAACTGGATAGTTTCTTGATGGTTTCCGGACAGACCCATCGAGACCGGGGCCGTGACATGAGTGACCGATCCGAGTAAGTGTCCGTCCAGTGCCCGGGCAGGAATAGGAGGTGTCAAACGGAGGTTCTCCAGTCCCAGTTGGCGTGCCAGCTTGATGTCCATTATGTTGGCTTCGGCGCCAGAATCCACCAGAGCAGCCAGGGTGTGAGTTGAGTCAGAGAGGCGGAGGTGAACTTGCAGCAGGGGTTTGCGGTCGGAGGACTGGATGGTCATTGAACTCAACCGGACTCCCCCTATGCCCGGTGAGCTTCGGCCCTTTAAAGGGCAGGTTACCACACGATGTCCATCACCTCCACAATAGAGGCAGAGGTTTGAGGTGAAGCGGCGCTGGCGCTCTGCAGGAGTGAGGGAGGCTCGCCCAATCTCCATAGGCTCAGACTGATCAAGCTGACCTGGGTGAGTGGCAGTAGATGACAGGAGCCCAGTCGGATCTCTCCGAATGCCGGTAGTAGGTGGACCTTGGCGCCCCCTCTCACGACGACGGGTCTGTATCCTTCTGTCGATCCTGACAGTCAGTGCGATGGCTTCATCAAGAGTGGAAGGCAGTTCATGGGAGACCAACTCGTCCTTGATATAGTCAGCCAAACTATGGAAGAACGCGTCCACCAACGATGGTGTGTTCCAAGAACTTCGTCTAGCCAGGGTTCGGAAGTCGATGGAATGGTCTGCGACTGTACGTCTGCCTTGTCGAATACTGAACAGTTCACGAGACGCCTCTGCGGTGGGTGAATCCAGGTCAAACACCTTCAGCATCTCCTCAGCAAACAGGTCGAAGGTTGCACATGCGGGGGTTTGACGTTCGAACTCTGCTGTTCCCCAGAGTCGAGCTCGGCCCGTCAGGTGAGTGATGGCATACCCAACTTTAGCCCCCTCCGTGGCGAAGGTCCTTGGCTGCAAGGAGAACTGAAGTCGGCAGCTAGTCAGGAATGGCCGGACCTGGGTTGAATCGCCGTTGAACCGCTCGGGGTTTCCAATCTTGGGTTCCGGAGCAGCGGCTGCAATGACCGGGGCAGGTAACTCGGGAGCTGGGCTGGTGGGCAGACTGGCTGGGGTAAGGTTGGTGAGGAGTTGAATGATCATGGCGAGTTGTTGTTGCTGCTGCTGGAACTGCTGCTCATGCTCATCGGTTTCCATGTCGTGGAAAGTGTGCGCTGAGTCCATAATGGTCAGATCGTACTGTCACGGTTCAGACAGACGACCAGAGGACCACAATTGCGTCACACCAGAAAGTTTATTAAACTTAAGGGAAAAGGGAAGTAGGGAGTGAATGAAGGCTCCAGGGGTAACAGGGATCCCGTCCAATGCGCTGGGTCTGTGCCCCCCCCAGTGGCAGCGATGCGTCCTATGAAGCCGGTGGTGGGTGGTCCAGAAGTCCTGGGGGGGGGAGACACAGACACAACAGGGCGGAATGAAACCAGGCAGCAGTACAGTTCAAGGGAAATCCAAAATACGTAGTAGCAAGGCAGAAGGCTGGTCAGAGTTACCGGGATTGAAGAGTAGTCAGGAGTCGTAATGGCAGAAGCAGGTCTGGATCTCCTGAGGCAGAAGAGTATCCAAAAAACAGGCAGGTCCGGGGTCACAAAACCAGGGTGAGCCAGAAGCGCGAGCAAACAGGTTCCGGGTGTGAGCTTTGCAGACGATCTGACACCGGAGAGCTGAAAGACAGGGCCTTAAATACTGGGAGAGGTAGTGGGTAATGCAGCGCAGCTGGCAGAGTAATTAGAGCAGAGCAGAGCAGGGACAGGTGGAGCTAGTTAGGCTGAGTAGAGAGAGTGGTGAGCAGAGTGGAAGAAAATTAAGGTGGTAACCCGGTGGAGTGAGAGGCCCATGACACTTCTGTTTACTATAAAGTCTGTTCCTCTTCTGTTTAGTATATAGTTTATTCCTCTTCTGTTTTCTATAAGGTATGTTCCTCTTCTGTTTAGTATATCGTCTATTCTTCTCTTCTGTTTAGTATATAGTCCATTCCATTTATGTTTTGTATATAGTCTATACTTTTCTGCTGTTTAGTAAATAGTCTATTCCTCTTTTGTTTAGTATATAGTCTATTCCTCTCTTCTGTTTAGTATATAGTCTATTCCTCTCTTCTGTTTAGTATATAGTCTGTTCCTCTTCTGTTTAGTATATATTATATTCCTCTCATGTTTATTATATAGTCTATTCCTCTTATATTTTTTATATAGTCTATTCTTCTTCTGTTTAGTATATAGTCTATTCCTCTCTTCTGTTTAGTATATTGTATATTCCTCTCCTGTTTAGTATATAGTTTATTCCTCTCTGTTGTTTAGTAAATTGTCTATTCCTCTTTTGTTTAGTATAAAGTCTATTCTTCTTCTGTTTAGTAAATCGTTGTTTTCCTCTCTTCTGTAAAGTATATAGTCCATTCAATTTATGTTTTGTAAATAGTATATTCCTCTTCTGTTTAGTATATAGTCTATTCCTCTCTTCTGTTAAGTATATCGTATATTCCTCTTCTGTTTACTCTCTTCTGTATAGTATATAGTCTGTTCTTCTTTTATGTTTAGTATATAGTCCATTCCTCTTCTGTTTAGTATATAGTCTATTCCTCTTCTGTTTAGTATATAGTTTATTCATCTTCTGTTTAGTATATAGTCTATTCCTCTTCTGTTTAGTATAAAGTCTGTTCCTCTTCTGTTTAGTATATAGTCTATTCTTTGTCTGTTTAGTATATAGTATGTTCCTCTTCTGTTTAGTATATAGTCTAATCCTCTTCTGTTTAGTATATAGTCTATTCATAAATAAATAAATATGCCATTTAGCAGACACTTTTATCCAAAGCGACTTACAGTCATTCGTGCATACATTTTTGTGTATGGGTGGTCCCGGGGATCGAACCCACTACCTTGGCGTTACAAGCGCCGTGCTCTACCTGCTGAGCTACAGAGGACCACATTCATCTCTCCTGTTTAGTATATAGTCTATTCCTCTTCTGTTTATTATATAGTATATTCCTCTTCTGTTTTAGTATACAGTATATTCCTCTTCTGTTTAGTATATAGTATATTCCTCTTCTGTATAGTATATAGTCTATTCCTCTTCTGTTTAGTATATAGTCTATTCCTCTTCGGTTTAGTATATAGTCTATTCCTCTTCTGTTTAGTATATAGTCCATTCCTCATCTGTTTAGAGTATAGTATATTCCCCATCTGTTTTGTAAATAGTCTATTATTCTCTTCTGTTTAGTATATAGTATATTCCTCTTCTGTTTAGTATATAGTCTATTCTTTGTCTGTTTAGTATATAGTTATTCCTCTTACGTTTAATATATAGTCTATTCCTCTCTGATATTTAGTATATAGTCTATTCCTCTTCTGTTTAGTATATAGTCTATTCCTCTTCTGTTTCGTATATAGTGTTTTCCTCTTCTGTTTAGAGTATAGTATATTCCCCATCTGATTTGTAAATAGTCTATTCCTCTCTTCTGTTTAGTATATAATATATACCTCTTCTGTTTAGTATATAGTCTATTCCTCTTCTGTTTAGTATATAGTATTTTCCTCTTCTATTTAATATATAGTTATTCCTCTTATGTTTAAAATATAGTCTATTCCTCTCTGCTGTTTAGTATATAGTCTATTCCTCTTCTGTTTAGTACATAGTGTTTTCCTCTTCTGTTTAGAGTAAAGTGCATTCCCCATTTGTTTTGTAAATAGTCTATTCCTCTCTTGTTTAGTATATAGTCCATTCCTCTTCTGTTTAGTATATAGTCTATTCCTCTTCTGTTTAGTATATAGTCTATTCTTTGTCTGTTTAGTATATAGTTATTCCTCTTATGTTTAATATATAGTATATTCCTCTCTTATGTTTAGTATATAGTTATTCCTCTTATGTTTAGTATATAGTATATTCCTCTTCTGTTTAGTATATAGTGTTTTCCTCTTTTTTATTTAGTATATAGTCCATTCCTCTTCTGTTTAGAATATATAGTCTATTCCTGTTCTGTTTAGTATATAGTCTATTCCTCTTCTGTTTAGTATATAGTCTATTCCTCTCTTCTTTTTAGGATATAGTCTATTCCTCTTATGTTTAATATATAGTCTATTCCTCTTCTGTTTAGTATATAGTCTATTCCTATTCTGTTTAGTATATAGTCTATTCCTCATCTGTTTAGTATATAGTCTATTCCTCTTCTGTTTAGTATATAGTATATTCCTCTTCTGTTTGGTATATAGTCCATTATTAGTCTGTTTAGTAAATAGTATATTCCGCTACTGTTTGGTATATAGTCTATTCCTCGGTGCTGTTTAGTATATAGTCTATTCCTCTTCTGTTTAGTATATAGTCTATTCCGCTTTTGTTTAGTATATAGTCTATTTCTCTTCTGTTTAGTATATAGTCTATTCCTCTCTTCTGTTAAGTATATAGTCTATTCCTCTTCTGTTTAGTATATAGTCTATTCCTCTCTTCTGTTTAGTATATAGTCTATTCCACTTCTGTTTAGAATATAGTCTATTCCTCTTCTGTGTAGTATATAGTCTATTCTTGTCCTGTTTAGTAAATATACTATTGCTCTCTTCTGTTTAGTATATAGTCTATTCCTCTTCTGTTTAGTATAAAGTCTGTTCCTCTTCTGTTTAGTATATAGTCTATTCCTCTTCTGTTTAGAATATAGTCTATTCCTCTTCTGTTTAGTATATAGTCTATTCCTCTTCTGTTTAGTATATAGTCTATTCCTCTCTTCTGTTTAGTATATAGTCTATTCCTCTTCTGTTTAGTATATAGTATATTCCTCTCTTCTGTTTAGTATATAGTCTATTCCTCTTCTGTTTAGTATATAGTCTATTCCTCTCTTCTGTTAAGTATATAGTCTATTCCTCTTCTTTTTAGTATATAGTCTCTTCCTCTCTTCTGTTTAGTATATAGTCTATTCCTCTTCTGTTTAGTATATAGTCTATTCCTCTCTTCTGATAAGTATATAGTCTATTCCTCTTCTGTTTAGTATATATTATATTCCTCTCTTCTGTTTAGTATATAGTCTATTCATCTTCTGTTTAGTATATAGTCTAATCCTCTTCTGTTTAGTATATAGTCTATTCCTCTTCTGTTTAGTATATAGTCTATTCCTCTTCTGTTTATTATATAGTATATTCCTCTTCTGTTTAGTATATAGTATATTCCTCTCTTATGTTTAGTATATAGTCTATTCCTCTCTTCTGTTTAGTATATAGTCTATTCTTTGTCTGTTTAGTATATAGTTATTCCTCTTATGTTTAATATATAGTATATTCCTCTCTTATGTTTAGTATATAGTTATTCCTCTTATGTTTAGTATATAGTATATTCCTCTTCTGTTTAGTATATAGTGTTTTCCTCTTTTTTATTTAGTATATAGTCCATTCCTCTTCTGTTTAGAATATATAGTCTATTCCTGTTCTGTTTAGTATATAGTCTATTCCTCTTCTGTTTAGTATATAGTCTATTCCTCTCTTCTTTTTAGGATATAGTCTATTCCTCTTATGTTTAATATATAGTCTATTCCTCTTCTGTTTAGTATATAGTCTATTCCTATTCTGTTTAGTATATAGTCTATTCCTCATCTGTTTAGTATATAGTCTATTCCTCTTCTGTTTAGTATATAGTATATTCCTCTTCTGTTTGGTATATAGTCCATTATTAGTCTGTTTAGTAAATAGTATATTCCGCTACTGTTTGGTATATAGTCTATTCCTCGGTGCTGTTTAGTATATAGTCTATTCCTCTTCTGTTTAGTATATAGTCTATTCCGCTTTTGTTTAGTATATAGTCTATTTCTCTTCTGTTTAGTATATAGTCTATTCCTCTCTTCTGTTAAGTATATAGTCTATTCCTCTTCTGTTTAGTATATAGTCTATTCCTCTCTTCTGTTTAGTATATAGTCTATTCCACTTCTGTTTAGAATATAGTCTATTCCTCTTCTGTGTAGTATATAGTCTATTCTTGTCCTGTTTAGTAAATATACTATTGCTCTCTTCTGTTTAGTATATAGTCTATTCCTCTTCTGTTTAGTATAAAGTCTGTTCCTCTTCTGTTTAGTATATAGTCTATTCCTCTTCTGTTTAGAATATAGTCTATTCCTCTTCTGTTTAGTATATAGTATATTCCTCTTCTGTTTAGTATATAGTCTATTCCTCTTCTGTTTAGTATATAGTCTATTCCTCTCTTCTGTTAAGTATATAGTCTATTCCTCTTCTGTTTAGTATATAGTATATTCCTCTCTTCTGTTTAGTATATAGTCTATTCCTCTTCTGTTTAGTATATAGTCTATTCCTCTCTTCTGTTAAGTATATAGTCTATTCCTCTTCTTTTTAGTATATAGTCTCTTCCTCTCTTCTGTTTAGTATATAGTCTATTCCTCTTCTGTTTAGTATATAGTCTATTCCTCTCTTCTGATAAGTATATAGTCTATTCCTCTTCTGTTTAGTATATAGTATATTCCTCTCTTCTGTTTAGTATATAGTCTATTCATCTTCTGTTTAGTATATAGTCTAATCCTCTTCTGTTTAGTATATAGTCTATTCCTCTTCTGTTTAGTATATAGTCTATTCCTCTTCTGTTTATTATATAGTATATTCCTCTTCTGTTTAGTATATAGTATATTCCTCTCTTATGTTTAGTATATAGTCTATTCCTCTCTTCTGTTTAGTATATAGTCTATTCCTCTTCTGTTTAGTATATAGTCTATTCCTCTTCTGTTTATTATATAGTATATTCCTCTCTTCTGTTTAGTATATAGTCTATTCCTCTCTTCTGTTTAGTATAAAGTCTATTCCTCTTCTGTTTACTATAAAGTATGTTCCTCTTCTGTTTAGTTTATAGTCTATTCCTCTTCTGTTTACTATAAAGTCTGTTCCTCTTCTATTTAGTATATCGTCTATTCCTCTTCTGTTTACTATAACGTATGTTCCTCTTCTGTTTAGTATATAGATTATTCCTCTTCTGTTTACTATAGGGTATGTTCCTCTTCTGTTTAGTATATAGTCTATTCTTCTCTTCTGTTTAGTATATAGTCCATTCCATTTATGTTTTGTATATAGTCTATTCTTTTCTGCTGTTTAGTAAATAGTCTATTCCTCTTTTGTTTAGTATATAGTCTGTTCCTCTTTTGTGTAGTATATAGTCTATTCCTCTTTTGTTTAGTATATAGTATATTCCTCTCTTCTGTTTAGTATATAGTCTATTCCTCTTCTGTTTAGTATATATTATATTCCTCTCCTGTTTAGTATATAGTCTAATCCTCTTCTATTTTGTAAATAGTCTATTCCTCTTCTGTTTAGTATATAGTCCATTCCTCATCTGTTTAGAGTATAATATATTCCCCATCTGTTTTGTAAATAGTCTATTCCTATCTTGTTTAGTATATAGTCTATTCCTCTTCTGTTTAGTTTATAGTCTATTCCTCTTCTGTTTAATATATAGTGTTTTCCTCTCTTCTGTTTAGTATATAGTCTATTCCTATCTTGTTTAGTATATAGTCTATTCCTCTTCTGTTTAGTATATAGTCTATTCATCTTTTGTTTAGTATATAGTCTATTTCTCTTCTATTTAGTATATAGTCTATTCCTCTTCTGTTTAGAATATAGTCTATTCCTCTTCTGTTTAGTATATAGTCTATTCCTCTCTTCTGTTTAGTATATAGTCTATTCCTCTTCTGTTTAGTATATAGTCTGATCCTCTTCTGTGTAGTATATAGTATATTCCTCTTCTGTGTAGTATATAGTCTATTCCTCTTCTGTTTAGTATATAGTATATTCCTCTTCTGTTTAGTATATAGTCTATTCTTCGTCTGTTTAGTATATAGTATATTCCGCTTCTGTTTAAAATATAGTCTATTCCTCTCTGCTGTTTAGTATATAGTATATTCCTCTTCTGTTTAGTATATACTGTTTTCCTCTTCTGTTTAGAGTATAGTGTATTCCACATCTGTTTTGTAAATAGTCTATTCCTCTCTTGTTTAGTAAATAGTCTATTCCTCTTCTGTTTAATATATAGTCTATTCCTCTCTTATGTTTAGTATATATGTATTCCTCTTATGTTTAGTATATAGTATATTCCTCTTCTGTTTAGTATATAGTGTTTTCCTCTTTTCTATTTAGTATATAGTCCATTCCTCTTCTGTTTAGTATATAGTCTATTCCTGTTCTGTTTAGTATATAGTCTATTCCTCTTCTGTTTAGTATATAGTCTATTCCTCTCTTCTTTTTAGTATATGGTATATTCCTCTTCTGTTTAGTATATAGTCTATTCTTCGTCTGTTTAGTATATAGATATTCCTCTTATGTTTAGTATATAGTCTATTCCTCTCTGCTGTTTAGTATATAGTCTATTCCTCTTCTGTTTAGTGTATAGTCTATTCCTCTTCTGTTTAGTATATAGTGTTTTCCTCTTCTGTTTAGAGTATAGTATATTCTCCATCTGTTTTGTAAATAGTCTATTCCTATCTTGTTTAGTATATAGTCTATTCCTCTTCTGTTTAGAATATAGTCTATTCCTCTTTTGTTTAGTATATAGTTTATTTCTCTTCTATTTAGTATATAGTCTATTCCTCTTCTGTTTAGTATATAGTATATTCCTCTTCTGTTTAGTATATAGTCTATTCCTCTCTTCTGTTTAGTATATAGTCTGTTCCTCTTCTGTGTAGTATATAGTATATTCCTCTTCTGTGTAGTATATAGTATATTCCTCTTCTGTTTAGTATATAGTCTATTCCTCTTCTGTTTAGTATATAGTCTATTCGTCTTCTGTTTAGTATATAGTCTATTCCTCTTCTGTTTAGTATATAGTCTATTCTTCGTCTGTTTAGTATATAGTTATTCCTCTTCTGTTTAGTATATAGTCTATTCCTCTTCTGTTTAGTGTATAGTCTATTCCTCTTCTGTATAGTATATAGTGTTTTCCTCTTCTGTTTAGAGTATAGTATATTCCCCATCTGTTTTGTAAATAGTCTATTCCTATCTTGTTTAGTATATAGTCTATTCCTCTTCTGTTTAGTATATAGTCTATTCATCTTTTGTTTAGTATATAGTCTATTTCTCTTCTGTTTAGTATATAGTATATTCCTCTTCTGTTTAGAATATAATATATTACTCTTCTGTTTAGTATATAGTCTATTCCTCTCTTCTGTTTAGTATATAGTCTATTCCTCTTCTGTTTAGTATATAGTCTATTCCTCTTCTGTTTAGTATATAGTATATTCCTCTTCTGTTTAGTATATAGTCTATTCTTCATCTGTTTAGTATATAGTCTATTCCTCTTCTGTTTAGTATATAGTCTATTCCTCTTCTGTTTAGTATATAGTATATTCCTTTTCTGTTTAGTATATAGTCTATTCCTCTCTTCTTTTTAGGATATAGTCTATTCCTCTTATGTTTAATATATAGTCTATTCCTCTTCTGTTTAGTATATAGTCTATTCCTATTCTGTTTAGTATATAGTCTATTCCTCATCTGTTTAGTATATAGTCTATTCCTCTTCTGTTTAGTATATAGTATATTCCTCTTCTGTTTGGTATATAGTCCATTATTAGTCTGTTTAGTAAATAGTATATTCCGCTACTGTTTGGTATATAGTCTATTCCTCGGTGCTGTTTAGTATATAGTCTATTCCTCTTCTGTTTAGTATATAGTCTATTCCGCTTTTGTTTAGTATATAGTCTATTTCTCTTCTGTTTAGTATATAGTCTATTCCTCTCTTCTGTTAAGTATATAGTCTATTCCTCTTCTGTTTAGTATATAGTCTATTCCTCTCTTCTGTTTAGTATATAGTCTATTCCACTTCTGTTTAGAATATAGTCTATTCCTCTTCTGTGTAGTATATAGTCTATTCTTGTCCTGTTTAGTAAATATACTATTGCTCTCTTCTGTTTAGTATATAGTCTATTCCTCTTCTGTTTAGTATAAAGTCTGTTCCTCTTCTGTTTAGTATATAGTCTATTCCTCTTCTGTTTAGAATATAGTCTATTCCTCTTCTGTTTAGTATATAGTATATTCCTCTTCTGTTTAGTATATAGTCTATTCCTCTTCTGTTTAGTATATAGTCTATTCCTCTCTTCTGTTAAGTATATAGTCTATTCCTCTTCTGTTTAGTATATAGTATATTCCTCTCTTCTGTTTAGTATATAGTCTATTCCTCTTCTGTTTAGTATATAGTCTATTCCTCTCTTCTGTTAAGTATATAGTCTATTCCTCTTCTTTTTAGTATATAGTCTCTTCCTCTCTTCTGTTTAGTATATAGTCTATTCCTCTTCTGTTTAGTATATAGTCTGTTCCTCTCTTCTGATAAGTATATAGTCTATTCCTCTTCTGTTTAGTATATAGTATATTCCTCTCTTCTGTTTAGTATATAGTCTATTCATCTTCTGTTTAGTATATAGTCTAATCCTCTTCTGTTTAGTATATAGTCTATTCCTCTTCTGTTTAGTATATAGTCTATTCCTCTTCTGTTTATTATATAGTATATTCCTCTTCTGTTTAGTATATAGTATATTCCTCTCTTATGTTTAGTATATAGTCTATTCCTCTCTTCTGTTTAGTATATAGTCTATTCCTCTTCTGTTTAGTATATAGTCTATTCCTCTTCTGTTTATTATATAGTATATTCCTCTCTTCTGTTTAGTATATAGTCTATTCCTCTCTTCTGTTTAGTATAAAGTCTATTCCTCTTCTGTTTACTATAAAGTATGTTCCTCTTCTGTTTAGTTTATAGTCTATTCCTCTTCTGTTTACTATAAAGTCTGTTCCTCTTCTATTTAGTATATCGTCTATTCCTCTTCTGTTTACTATAACGTATGTTCCTCTTCTGTTTAGTATATAGATTATTCCTCTTCTGTTTACTATAGGGTATGTTCCTCTTCTGTTTAGTATATAGTCTATTCTTCTCTTCTGTTTAGTATATAGTCCATTCCATTTATGTTTTGTATATAGTCTATTCTTTTCTGCTGTTTAGTAAATAGTCTATTCCTCTTTTGTTTAGTATATAGTCTGTTCCTCTTTTGTGTAGTATATAGTCTATTCCTCTTTTGTTTAGTATATAGTATATTCCTCTCTTCTGTTTAGTATATAGTCTATTCCTCTTCTGTTTAGTATATATTATATTCCTCTCCTGTTTAGTATATAGTCTAATCCTCTTCTATTTTGTAAATAGTCTATTCCTCTTCTGTTTAGTATATAGTCCATTCCTCATCTGTTTAGAGTATAATATATTCCCCATCTGTTTTGTAAATAGTCTATTCCTATCTTGTTTAGTATATAGTCTATTCCTCTTCTGTTTAGTTTATAGTCTATTCCTCTTCTGTTTAATATATAGTGTTTTCCTCTCTTCTGTTTAGTATATAGTCTATTCCTATCTTGTTTAGTATATAGTCTATTCCTCTTCTGTTTAGTATATAGTCTATTCATCTTTTGTTTAGTATATAGTCTATTTCTCTTCTATTTAGTATATAGTCTATTCCTCTTCTGTTTAGAATATAGTCTATTCCTCTTCTGTTTAGTATATAGTCTATTCCTCTCTTCTGTTTAGTATATAGTCTATTCCTCTTCTGTTTAGTATATAGTCTGATCCTCTTCTGTGTAGTATATAGTATATTCCTCTTCTGTGTAGTATATAGTCTATTCCTCTTCTGTTTAGTATATAGTATATTCCTCTTCTGTTTAGTATATAGTCTATTCTTCGTCTGTTTAGTATATAGTATATTCCGCTTCTGTTTAAAATATAGTCTATTCCTCTCTGCTGTTTAGTATATAGTATATTCCTCTTCTGTTTAGTATATACTGTTTTCCTCTTCTGTTTAGAGTATAGTGTATTCCACATCTGTTTTGTAAATAGTCTATTCCTCTCTTGTTTAGTAAATAGTCTATTCCTCTTCTGTTTAATATATAGTCTATTCCTCTCTTATGTTTAGTATATATGTATTCCTCTTATGTTTAGTATATAGTATATTCCTCTTCTGTTTAGTATATAGTGTTTTCCTCTTTTCTATTTAGTATATAGTCCATTCCTCTTCTGTTTAGTATATAGTCTATTCCTGTTCTGTTTAGTATATAGTCTATTCCTCTTCTGTTTAGTATATAGTCTATTCCTCTCTTCTTTTTAGTATATGGTATATTCCTCTTC
Organism: Coregonus lavaretus; assembly: GCF_964263955.1. Taxonomy (NCBI): domain Eukaryota; kingdom Metazoa; phylum Chordata; class Actinopteri; order Salmoniformes; family Salmonidae; genus Coregonus; species Coregonus lavaretus. The sequence continues at coordinate 347,282 of NW_028165522.1, read as the reverse complement.
TGTTTAGTATATAGTCTATTCTTCGTCTGTTTAGTATATAGATATTCCTCTTATGTTTAGTATATAGTCTATTCCTCTCTGCTGTTTAGTATATAGTCTATTCCTCTTCTGTTTAGTGTATAGTCTATTCCTCTTCTGTTTAGTATATAGTGTTTTCCTCTTCTGTTTAGAGTATAGTATATTCTCCATCTGTTTTGTAAATAGTCTATTCCTATCTTGTTTAGTATATAGTCTATTCCTCTTCTGTTTAGAATATAGTCTATTCCTCTTTTGTTTAGTATATAGTTTATTTCTCTTCTATTTAGTATATAGTCTATTCCTCTTCTGTTTAGTATATAGTATATTCCTCTTCTGTTTAGTATATAGTCTATTCCTCTCTTCTGTTTAGTATATAGTCTGTTCCTCTTCTGTGTAGTATATAGTATATTCCTCTTCTGTGTAGTATATAGTATATTCCTCTTCTGTTTAGTATATAGTCTATTCCTCTTCTGTTTAGTATATAGTCTATTCGTCTTCTGTTTAGTATATAGTCTATTCCTCTTCTGTTTAGTATATAGTCTATTCTTCGTCTGTTTAGTATATAGTTATTCCTCTTCTGTTTAGTATATAGTCTATTCCTCTTCTGTTTAGTGTATAGTCTATTCCTCTTCTGTATAGTATATAGTGTTTTCCTCTTCTGTTTAGAGTATAGTATATTCCCCATCTGTTTTGTAAATAGTCTATTCCTATCTTGTTTAGTATATAGTCTATTCCTCTTCTGTTTAGTATATAGTCTATTCATCTTTTGTTTAGTATATAGTCTATTTCTCTTCTGTTTAGTATATAGTATATTCCTCTTCTGTTTAGAATATAATATATTACTCTTCTGTTTAGTATATAGTCTATTCCTCTCTTCTGTTTAGTATATAGTCTATTCCTCTTCTGTTTAGTATATAGTCTATTCCTCTTCTGTTTAGTATATAGTATATTCCTCTTCTGTTTAGTATATAGTCTATTCTTCATCTGTTTAGTATATAGTCTATTCCTCTTCTGTTTAGTATATAGTCTATTCCTCTTCTGTTTAGTATATAGTATATTCCTTTTCTGTTTAGTATATAGTCTATTCTTCGTCTGTTTAGTATATAGTATATTCCGCTTCTGTTTAAAATATAGTCTATTCCTCTCTGCTGTTTAGTATATAGTATATTCCTCTTCTGTTTAGTATATACTGTTTTCCTCTTCTGTTTAGAGTATAGTGTATTCCACATCTGTTTTGTAAATAGTCTATTCCTCTCTTGTTTAGTATATAGTATATTCCTCTTCTGTTTAGTATATAGTCTATTCCTCTTCTGTTTAGTATATAGTCTATTCTTCGTCTGTTTAGTATATAGTTTTTCCTCTTATGTTTAGTATATAGTATATTCCTCTTCTGTTTAGTATATAGTCTATTCCTCTCTTCTGTTTAGTATATAGTCTATTCCTCTTCTGTTTAGTATATAGTCTGTTCCTCTTCTGTGTAGTATATAGTATATTCCTCTTCTGTGTAGTATGTAGTCTATTCCTCTTCTGTTTAGTATATAGTGTATTCCTCCTCTGTTTAGCATATAGTCTATTCCTCTTCTGTTTAGTATATAGTCTATTCCTCTTCTGTTTAGTATATAGTATTTTCCTCTTCTGTTTAGTATATAGTCTATTCTTCGTCTGTTTAGTATATAGTATATTCCTCTTCTGTTTAGTATATAGTGTATTCCTCCTCTGTTTAGTATATAGTCTATTCCTCTTCTGTTTAGTGTATAGTCTATTCCTCTTCTGTATAGTATATAGTGTTTTCCTCTTCTGTTTAGAGTATATTATATTCCCCATCTGTTTTGTAAATAGTCTATTCCTATCTTGTTTAGTATATAGTCTATTCCTCTTCTGTTTAGTATATAGTCTATTCATCTTTTGTTTAGTATATAGTCTATTACTCTTCTGTTTAGTATATAGTCTATTCCTCTCTTCTGTTTAGTATATAGTCTATTACTCTTCTGTTTAGTATATAGTCTGTTCCTCTTCTGTGTAGTATATAGTTATTCCTCTTATGTTTATTATATAGTCTATTCCTCTCTGCTGTTTAGTATATAGTCTATTCCTCTTCTGTTTAGTGTATAGTCTATTCCTCTTCTGTTTAGTATATAGTGTTTTCCTCTTCTGTTTAGAGTATAGTATATTCTCCATCTGTTTTGTAAATAGTCTATTCCTATCTTGTTTAGTATATAGTCTATTCCTCTTCTGTTTAGAATATAGTCTATTCCTCTTTTGTTTAGTATATAGTTTATTTCTCTTCTATTTAGTATATAGTCTATTCCTCTCTTCTGTTTAGTATATAGTCTGTTCCTCTTCTGTGTAGTATATAGTATATTCCTCTTCTGTGTAGTATATAGTATATTCCTCTTCTGTTTAGTATATAGTCTATTCCTCTTCTGTTTAGTATATAGTCTATTCGTCTTCTGTTTAGTATATAGTCTATTCCTCTTCTGTTTAGTATATAGTCTATTCTTCGTCTGTTTAGTATATAGTTATTCCTCTTCTGTTTAGTATATAGTCTATTCCTCGCTGCTGTTTAGTATATAGTCTATTCCTCTTCTGTTTAGTGTATAGTCTATTCCTCTTCTGTATAGTATATAGTGTTTTCCTCTTCTGTTTAGAGTATAGTATATTCCCCATCTGTTTTGTAAATAGTCTATTCCTATCTTGTTTAGTATATAGTCTATTCCTCTTCTGTTTAGTATATAGTCTATTCATCTTTTGTTTAGTATATAGTCTATTTCTCTTCTGTTTAGTATATAGTATATTCCTCTTCTGTTTAGAATATAGTATATTACTCTTCTGTTTAGTATATAGTCTATTCCTCTCTTCTGTTTAGTATATAGTCTATTCCTCTTCTGTTTAGTATATAGTCTATTCCTCTTCTGTTTAGTAAATAGTATATTCCTCTTCTGTTTAGTATATAGTCTATTCTTCATCTGTTTAGTATATAGTCTATTCCTCTTCTGTTTAGTATATAGTCTATTCCTCTTCTGTTTAGTATATAGTATATTCCTTTTCTGTTTAGTATATAGTCTATTCTTCGTCTGTTTAGTAAATAGTATATTCCGCTTATGTTTAAAATATAGTCTATTCCTCTCTGCTGTTTAGTATATAGTATATTCCTCTTCTGTTTAGTATATACTGTTTTCCTCTTCTGTTTAGAGTATAGTGTATTCCACATCTGTTTTGTAAATAGTCTATTCCTCTCTTGTTTAGTATATAGTATATTCCTCTTCTGTTTAGTATATAGTCTATTCCACTTCTGTTTAGTATATAGTCTATTCTTCGTCTGTTTAGTATATAGTTTTTCCTCTTATGTTTAGTATATAGTATATTCCTCTTCTGTTTAGTATATAGTCTATTCCTCTCTTCTGTTTAGTATATAGTCTATTCCTCTTCTGTTTAGTATATAGTCTGTTCCTCTTCTGTGTAGTATATAGTATATTCCTCTTCTGTGTAGTATGTAGTCTATTCCTCTTCTGTTTAGTATATAGTGTATTCCTCCTCTGTTTAGTATATAGTCTATTCCTCTTCTGTTTAGTATATAGTCTATTCCTCTTCTGTTTAGTATATAGTCTATTCCTCTTCTGTTTAGTATATAGTATTTTCCTCTTCTGTTTAGTATATAGTATATTCCTCTTCTGTTTAGTATATAGTGTATTCCTCCTCTGTTTAGTATATAGTCTATTCCTCTTCTGTTTAGTGTATAGTCTATTCCTCTTCTGTATAGTATATAGTGTTTTCCTCTTCTGTTTAGAGTATAGTATATTCCCCATCTGTTTTGTAAATAGTCTATTCCTATCTTGTTTAGTATATAGTCTATTCCTCTTCTGTTTAGTATATAGTCTATTCATCTTTTGTTTAGTATATAGTCTATTTCTCTTCTGTTTAGTATATAGTCTATTCCTCTTCTGTTTAGAATATAGTCTATTACTCTTCTGTTTAGTATATAGTCTATTCCTCTCTTCTGTTTAGTATATAGTCTATTACTCTTCTGTTTAGTATATAGTCTGTTCCTCTTCTGTGTAGTATATAGTTATTCCTCTTATGTTTATTATATAGTCTATTCCTCTCTGCTGTTTAGTATATAGTCTATTCCTCTTCTGTTTAGTGTATAGTCTATTCCTCTTCTGTTTAGTATATAGTGTTTTCCTCTTCTGTTTAGAGTATAGTATATTCTTCATCTGTTTTGTAAATAGTCTATTCCTATCTTGTTTAGTATATAATCTATTCCTCTTCTGTTTAGAATATAGTCTATTCTTCGTCTGTTTAGTATATAGTTTTTCCTCTTATGTTTAGTATATAGTATATTCCTCTTCTGTTTAGTATACAGTCTATTCCTCTCTTCTGTTTAGTATATAGTCTATTCCTCTTCTGTTTAGTATATAGTCTGTTCCTCTTCTGTGTAGTATATAGTATATTCCTCTTCTGTGTAGTATGTAGTCTATTCCTCTTCTGTTTAGTATATAGTGTATTCCTCCTCTGTTTAGTATATAGTCTATTTCTCTTCTGTTTAGTATATAGTCTATTCCTCTTCTGTTTAGTATATAGTCTATTCCTCTTCTGTTTAGTATATAGTATTTTCCTCTTCTGTTTAGTATATAGTCTATTCTTCGTCTGTTTAGTATATAGTATATTCCTCTTCTGTTTAGTATATAGTGTATTCCTCCTCTGTTTAGTATATAGTCTATTCCTCTTCTGTTTAGTGTATAGTCTATTCCTCTTCTGTATAGTATATAGTGTTTTCCTCTTCTGTTTAGAGTATAGTATATTCCCCATCTGTTTTGTAAATAGTCTATTCCTATCTTGTTTAGTATATAGTCTATTCCTCTTCTGTTTAGTATATAGTCTATTCATCTTTTGTTTAGTATATAGTCTATTTCTCTTCTGTTTAGTATATAGTCTATTCCTCTTCTGTTTAGAATATAGTCTATTACTCTTCTGTTTAGTATATAGTCTATTCCTCTCTTCTGTTTAGTATATAGTCTATTACTCTTCTGTTTAGTATATAGTCTGTTCCTCTTCTGTGTAGTATATAGTTATTCCTCTTATGTTTATTATATAGTCTATTCCTCTCTGCTGTTTAGTATATAGTCTATTCCTCTTCTGTTTAGTGTATAGTCTATTCCTCTTCTGTTTAGTATATAGTGTTTTCCTCTTCTGTTTAGAGTATTGTATATTCTCCATCTGTTTTGTAAATAGTCTATTCCTATCTTGTTTAGTATATAATCTATTCCTCTTCTGTTTAGAATATAGTCTATTCTTCGTCTGTTTAGTATATAGTTTTTCCTCTTATGTTTAGTATATAGTATATTCCTCTTCTGTTTAGTATATAGTCTATTCCTCTCTTCTGTTTAGTATATAGTCTATTCCTCTTCTGTTTAGTATATAGTCTGTTCCTCTTCTGTGTAGTATATAGTATATTCCTCTTCTGTGTAGTATGTAGTCTATTCCTCTTCTGTTTAGTATATAGTGTATTCCTCCTCTGTTTAGTATATAGTCTATTCCTCTTCTGTTTAGTATATAGTCTATTCCTCTTCTGTTTAGTATATAGTATTTTCCTCTTCTGTTTAGTATATAGTCTATTCTTCGTCTGTTTAGTATATAGTATATTCCTCTTCTGTTTAGTATATAGTGTATTTCTCCTCTGTTTAGTATATAGTCTATTCCTCTTCTGTTTAGTGTATAGTCTATTCCTCTTCTGTATAGTATATAGTGTTTTCCTCTTCTGTTTAGAGTATAGTATATTCCCCATCTGTTTTGTAAATAGTCTATTCCTATCTTGTTTAGTATATAGTATATTCCTCTTCTGTTTAGTATATAGTCTATTCATCTTTTGTTTAGTATATAGTCTATTTCTCTTCTGTTTAGTTTATAGTCTATTCCTCTTCTGTTTAGAATATAGTCTATTACTCTTCTGTTTAGTATATAGTCTATTCCTCTCTTCTGTTTAGTATATAGTCTATTACTCTTCTGTTTAGTATATAGTCTGTTCCTCTTCTGTGTAGTATATAGTTATTCCTCTTATGTTTATTATATAGTCTATTCCTCTCTGCTGTTTAGTATATAGTCTATTCCTCTTCTGTTTAGTGTATAGTCTATTCCTCTTCTGTTTAGTATATAGTGTTTTCCTCTTCTGTTTAGAGTATAGTATATTCTCCATCTGTTTTGTAAATAGTCTATTCCTATCTTGTTTAGTATATAATCTATTCCTCTTCTGTTTAGAATATAGTCTATTCCTCTTTTGTTTAGTATATAGTCTATTTCTCTTCTGTTTAGTATATAGTCTATTCCTCTTCTGTTTAGTATATAGTATATTCCTCTTCTGTTTAGTATATAGTCTATTCCTCTCTTCTGTTTAGTATATAGTCTGTTCCTCTTCTGTGTAGTATATAGTATATTCCTCTTCTGTGTAGTATATAGTATATTCCTCTTCTGTTTAGTATATAGTCTATTCCTCTTCTGTTTAGTATATAGTCTATTCGTCTTCTGTTTAGTATATAGTCTATTCCTCTTCTGTTTAGTATATAGTCTATTCTTCGTCTGTTTAGTATATAGTTATTCCTCTTATGTTTAGTATATAGTCTATTCCTCGCTGCTGTTTAGTATATAGTCTATTCCTCTTCTGTTTAGTGTATAGTCTATTCCTCTTCTGTATAGTATATAGTGTTTTCCTCTTCTGTTTAGAGTATAGTATATTCCCCATCTGTTTTGTAAATAGTCTATTCCTATCTTGTTTAGTATATAGTCTATTCCTCTTCTGTTTAGTATATAGTCTATTCATCTTTTGTTTAGTATATAGTCTATTTCTCTTCTGTTTAGTATATAGTATATTCCTCTTCTGTTTAGAATATAGTCTATTACTCTTCTGTTTAGTATATAGTCTATTCCTCTCTTCTGTTTAGTATATAGTCTATTCCTCTTCTGTTTAGTATATAGTCTATTCCTCTTCTGTTTAGTATATAGTATATTCCTCTTCTGTTTAGTATATAGTATATTCTTCGTCTGTTTAGTATATAGTATATTCCTCTTCTGTTTAGTATATAGTGTATTCCTCCTCTGTTTAGTATATAGTCTATTCCTCTTCTGTTTAGTATAGAGTATATTCCTCTTCTGTTTAGTATATAGTCTATTCTTCGTCTGTTTAGTATATAGTATATTCCGACTCTGTTTAAAATATAGTATATTCCTCTCTGCTGTTTAGTATATAGTATATTCCTCTTCTGTTTAGTATATACTGTTTTCCTCTTCTGTTTAGAGTATAGTGTATTCCACATCTGTTTTGTAAATAGTATATTCCTCTCTTGTTTAGTATATAGTCTATTCCTCTTCTGTTTAGTATATAGTCTATTCCTCTTCTGTTTAGTATATAGTCTATTATTCGTCTGTTTAGTATATAGTTATTCCTCTTATGTTTAGTATATAGTATATTCCTCTTCTGTTTAGTATATAGTCTATTCCTCTCTTCTGTTTAGTATATAGTCTATTCCTCTTCTGTTTAGTATATAGTCTGTTCCTCTTCTGTGTAGTATATAGTATATTCCTCTTCTGTGTAGTATGTAGTCTATTCCTCTTCTGTTTAGTATATAGTGTTTTCCTCCTCTGTTTAGTATATAGTATATTCCTCTTCTGTTTAGTATATAGTCTATTCCTCTTCTGTTTAGTATATAGTATTTTCCTCTTCTGTTTAGTATATAGTCTATTCTTCGTCTGTTTAGTATATAGTATATTCCTCTTCTGTTTAGTATATAGTTTATTCCTCCTCTGTTTAGTATATAGTCTATTCATCTTTTGTTTAGTATATAGTCTATTTCTCTTCTGTTTAGTATATAGTATATTCCTCTTCTGTTTAGAATATAGTCTATTACTCTTCTGTTTAGTATATAGTCTATTCCTCTCTTCTGTTTAGTATATAGTCTATTCCTCTTCTGTTTAGTATATAGTCTATTCCTCTTCTGTTTAGTATATAGTATATTCCTCTTCTGTTTAGTATATAGTGTATTCCTCCTCTGTTTAGTATATAGTCTATTCCTCTTCTGTTTAGTATATATTATATTCCTCTTCTGTTTAGTATATAGTCTATTCTTCGTCTGTTTAGTATATAGTATATTCCGCCTCTGTTTAAAATATAGTATATTCCTCTCTGCTGTTTAGTATATAGTATATTCCTCTTCTGTTTAGTATATACTGTTTTCCTCTTCTGTTTAGAGTATAGTGTATTCCACATCTGTTTTGTAAATAGTCTATTCCTCTCTTGTTTAGTATATAGTCTATTCCTCTTCTGTTTAGTATATAGTCTATTCCTCTTCTGTTTAGTATATAGTCTATTATTCGTCTGTTTAGTATATAGTTATTCCTCTTATGTTTAGTATATAGTATATTCCTCTTCTGTTTAGTATATAGTCTATTCCTCTCTTCTGTTTAGTATATAGTCTATTCCTCTTCTGTTTAGTATATAGTCTGTTCCTCTTCTGTGTAGTATATAGTATATTCCTCTTCTGTGTAGTATGTAGTCTATTCCTCTTCTGTTTAGTATATAGTGTTTTCCTCCTCTGTTTAGTATATAGTATATTCCTCTTCTGTTTAGTATATAGTCTATTCCTCTTCTGTTTAGTATATAGTATTTTCCTCTTCTGTTTAGTATATAGTCTATTCTTCGTCTGTTTAGTATATAGTATATTCCTCTTCTGTTTAGTATATAGTTTATTCCTCCTCTGTTTAGTATATAGTCTATTCCTCTTCTGTTTAGTATATAGTCTATTCCTCTTCTGTTTAGTATATAGTATATTCCTCTTCTGTTTAGTATATAGTCTATTCTTCGTCTGTTTAGTATATAGTATAATCCGCTTCTGTTTAAAATATAGCCTATTCCTCTCTGCTGTTTAGTATATAGTATATTCCTCTTCTGTTTAGTATATACTGTTTTCCTCTTCTGTTTAGAGTATAGTGTATTCCACATCTGTTTTGTAAATAGTCTATTCCTCTCTTGTTTAGTATATAGTCTATTCCTCTTCTGTTTAGTATATAGTCTATTCCTCTTCTGTTTAGTATATAGTCTATTCTTCGTCTGTTTAGTATATAGTTATTCCTCTTATGTTTAGTATATAGTATATTCCTCTTCTGTTTAATATATAGTCTATTCCTCTCTTATGTTTAGTATATATTTATTCCTATTATGTTTAGTATATAGTATATTCCTCTTCTGTTTAGTATATAGTCTATTCCTCTCTTCTGTTAAGTATATAGTCTATTCCTCTTCTGTTTAGTATATAGTATATTCATCTCTTCTGTTTAGTATATAGTCTATTCCTCTTCTGTTTAGTATATAGTCTATTCCTCTCTTCTGTTTAGTATATAGTCTATTCCTCTCTTCTGTTTAGTATATAGTCTATTCCTCTTCTGTTTAGTATATAGTATATTCCTCTTCTGTTTAGTATATAGTCTATTCCTCTCTTCTGTTAAGTATATAGTATATTCCTCTTCTGTGTAGTATATAGTCTATTCCTCTCTTCTGTTTAGTATATAATCTATTCCTCTTCTGTTTCGTAAATAGTATTTTCCTCTCTGCTGTTTAGAATATAGTCTATTCCTCTTCTGTTTAGTATATAGTCTATTCCTCTCTTCTGTTTAGTATATAGTCTATTCCTCTTCTGTTTCGTAAATAGTATTTTCCTCTCTGCTGTTTAGTAAATAGTCTATTCCTCTTCTGTTTAGTATATAGTCTATTTCTCTTCTGTTTACTATATCGTTTATTCCTCTCTTCTGTTTAGTATATAGTCCATTCCATTTATGTTTTGTAAATAGTCTATTCCTCTTATGTTTAGTATATAGTCTATTCCTCTATTATTTTTAGAATTATTCCTCTCTTCTGTCAAGTATAGAGTCAATTCCTCTTATGTTATGTAAATAGTCTATTCCTCTTTTGTTTAGTATATAGTCTATTTCTCTCTCCTGTTTAGTATATAGTCTATTCCTCTTCTGTTTACTATAAAGTATGTTCCTCTTCTGTTTAGTATATAGTCTATTCCTCTATTCTGTTTAGTAAATAGTCTATTCCTCTTCTGTTTAGCATATTGTTTATTCCTCTTCTGTTTAGTATATGGTATATTCCTCTATTCTGTTTAGTATATAGTCTATTCCTCTTCTGTTTACTATAAACTATGTTAAACTTCTGTTTAGTATATAGTTTAATCCTCTTCTATTTAGTATATAGTCTATTTCTCTTCTGTTTAGTATATCGTTTATTCCTCTCTTCTGTTTAGTATATAGTCTATTCCATTTATGTTTTGTAAATAGTCTATTCCTCTTATGTTTAGTATATAGTCTATTCCTCTATTATTTTTAGAATTATTCCTCTCTTCTGTCAAGTATAGAGTCCATTCCTCTTATGTTATGTAAATAGTCTATTCCTCTTTTGTTTAGTATATAGTCTATTTCTCTCTCCTGTTTAGTATATAGTCTATTCCTCTTCTGTTTACTATAAAGTATGTTCCTCTTCTGTTTAGTATATAGTCTATTCCTCTATTCTGTTTAGTAAATAGTCTATTCCTCTTCTGTTTAGCATATTGTTTATTCCTCTTCTGTTTAGTATATGGTATATTCCTCTATTCTGTTTAGTATATAGTCTATTCCTCTTCTGTTTACTATAAATTATGTTAAACTTCTGTTTAGTATATAGTTTAATCCTCTTCTGTTTACTATAAAGTATGTTCCTCTTCTGTTTAGTATATAGTCTATTCCTCTTCTGTATACTATAAAGTCTGTTCCTCTTCTATTTAGTATATTGTCTATTCCTCTTCTGTTTTCTATAAGGTATGTTCCTCTTCTGTTTAGTATATCGTCTATTCTTCTCTTCTGTTTAGTATATAGTCCATTCCATTTATGTTTTGTATATAGTCTATACTTTTCTGCTGTTTAGTAAATAGTCTATTCCTCTTTTGTTTAGTATATAGTCTATTCCTCTCTTCTGTTTAGTATATAGTCTATTCCTCTCTTCTGTTTAGAATATAGTCTATTCCTCTTCTGTTTAGTATATATTATATTCCTCTCCTGTTTATTATATAGTCTATTCCTCTTATATTTTGTAAATAGTCTATTCTTCTTCTGTTTAGTATATAGTCTATTCCTCTCTTCTGTTTAGTATATTGTATATTCCTCTCCTGTTTAGTATATAGTTTATTCCTCTCTGTTGTTTAGTAAATTGTCTATTCCTCTTTTGTTTAGTATAAAGTCTATTCTTCTTTTGTTTAGTAAATCGTTTTTTTCCTCTCTTCTGTAAAGTATATAGTCCATTCAATTTATGTTTTGTAAATAGTCTATTCCTCTTCTGTTTAGTATATAGTCTATTCCTCTCTTCTGTTAAGTATATCGTATATTCCTCTTCTGTTTACTCTCTTCTGTATAGTATATAGTCCATTCCTCTTCTGTTTAGTATATAGTCTATTCCTCTTCTGTTTAGTATATAGTTTATTTTTCTTCTGTTTAGTATATAGTCTATTCCTCTTCTGTTTAGTATATTGTCTATTCCTCTTATATTTAGTATATAGTCTATTCCTCTTCTGTTTAGTATAAAGTCTGTTCCTCTTCTGTTTAGTATATAGTCTATTCTTTGTCTGTTTAGTATATAGTCTGTTCCTCTTCTGTTTAGTATATAGTCTAATCCTCTTCTGTTTAGTATATAGTCTATTCATAAATAAATAAATATGCCATTTAGCAGACGCTTTTATCCAAAGCGACTTACAGTCATGCTTGCATACATTTTTGTGTATGGGTGGTCCCGGGGATCGAACCCACTACCTTGGCGTTACAAGCGCCGTGCTCTACCTGCTGAGCTACAGAGGACAACATTCATCTCTCCTGTTTAGTATATAGTCTATTCCTCTTCTGTTTATTATATAGTATATTCCTCTTCTGATTTAGTATACAGTATATTCCTCTTCTGTTTAGTATATAGTCTATTCCTCTTCTGTTTAGTATATAGTCCATTCCTCATCTGTTTAGAGTATAGTATATTCCCCATCTGTTTTGTAAATAGTCTATTATTCTCTTCTGTTTAGTATATAGTATATTCCTCTTCTGTTTAGTATATAGTCTATTCTTTGTCTGTTTAGTATATAGTTATTCCTCTTACGTTTAATATATAGTCTATTCCTCTCTGCTGTTTAGTATATAGTCTATTCCTCTTCTGTTTAGTGTATAGTCTATTCCTCTTCTGTTTAGTATATAGTATATTCCTCTTCTGTTTAGTATATAGTCTATTCCTCTTCTGTTTAGAGTATAGTATATTCCCCATCTGATTTGTAAATAGTATATTCCTCTCTTGTTAAGTATATAGTCTATTCCTCTCTTCTGTTTAGTATATAATATATACCTCTTCTGTTTAGTATATAGTCTATTCCTCTTCTGTTTAGTATATAGTCTATTCCTCTCTTCTGTTTAGTATATAATATATACCTCTTCTGTTTAGTATATAGTATATTCCTCTCTTCTGTTTAGTATATAATATATACCTCTTCTGTTTAGTATATAGTCTATTCCTCTTCTGTTTAGTATATAGTCTATTCCTCTCTTCTGTTTAGTATATAATATATACCTCTTCTGTTTAGTATATAGTCTATTCCTCTCTTCTGTTTAGTATATAATATATACCTCTTCTGTTTAGTATATAGTCTATTCCTCTTCTGTTTAGTATATAGTCTATTCCTCTTCTGTTTAGTATATAGTATTTTCCTCTTCTATTTAGTATATAGTTATTCCTCTTATGTTTAAAATATAGTCTATTCCTCTCTGCTGTTTAGTATATAGTCTATTCCTCTTCTGTTTAGTACATAGTGTTTTCCTCTTCTGTTTAGAGTAAAGTGCATTCCCCATTTGTTTTGTAAATATTCTATTCCTCTCTTGTTTAGTATATAGTCCATTCCTCTTCTGTTTAGTATATAGTCTATTCCTCTTCTGTTTAGTATATAGTCTATTCTTCGTCTGTTTAGTATATAGTTATTCCTCTTATGTTTAATATATAGTATATTCCTCTCTTATGTTTAGTATATAGTTATTCCTCTCATGTTTAGTATATAGTATATTCCTCTTCTGTTTAGTATATAGTGTTTTCCTCTTTTTTATTTAGTATATAGTCCATTCCTCTTCTGTTTAGTATATATAGTCTATTCCTGTTCTGTTTAGTATATAGTCTATTCCTCTTCTGTTTAGTATATAGTCTATTCTTCGTCTGTTTAGTATATAGTCTATTCCTCTTATGTTTAATATATAGTCTATTCCTCTTCTGTTTAGTATATAGTCTATTCCTATTCTGTTTAGTATATAGTCTATTCCTCATCTGTTTAGTATATAGTCTATTCCTCTTCTGTTTAGTATATAGTATATTCCTCTTCTGTTTGGTATATAGTCCATTATTAGTCTGTTTAGTAAATAGTATATTCCGTTACTGTTTGGTATATATAGTCTATTCCTCGGTGCTCTTTAGTATATAGTCTATTCCTCTTCTGTTTAGTATATAGTCTATTCCGCTTTTGTTTAGTATATAGTCTATTTCTCTTCTGTTTAGTATATAGTCTATTCCTCTCTTCTGTTAAGTATATAGTCTATTCCTCTTCTGTTTAGTATATAGTCTATTCCTCTCTTCTGTTTAGTATATAGTCTATTCCACTTCTGTTTAGTATATAGTCTATTCCTCTTCTGTGTAGTATATAGTCTATTCTTGTCCTGTTTAGTAAATATACTATTTCTCTCTTCTGTTTAGTATATAGTCTATTCCTCTTCTGTTTAGTATATATTATATTCCTCTCCTGTTTATTATATAGTCTATTCCTCTTATATTTTGTAAATAGTCTATTCTTCTTCTGTTTAGTATATAGTCTATTCCTCTCTTCTGTTTAGTATATTGTATATTCCTCTCCTGTTTAGTATATAGTTTATTCCTCTCTGTTGTTTAGTAAATTGTCTATTCCTCTTTTGTTTAGTATAAAGTCTATTCTTCTTTTGTTTAGTAAATCGTTTTTTTCCTCTCATCTGTAAAGTATATAGTCCATTCAATTTATGTTTTGTAAATAGTCTATTCATCTTCTGTTTAGTATATAGTCTATTCCTCTCTTCTGTTAAGTATATCGTATATTCCTCTTCTGTTTACTCTCTTCTGTATAGTATATAGTCCATTCCTCTTCTGTTTAGTATATAGTCTATTCCTCTTCTGTTTAGTATATAGTTTATTTTTCTTCTGTTTAGTATATAGTCTATTCCTCTTCTGTTTAGTATATTGTCTATTCCTCTTATATTTAGTATATAGTCTATTCCTCTTCTGTTTAGTATAAAGTCTGTTCCTCTTCTGTTTAGTATATAGTCTATTCTTTGTCTGTTTAGTATATAGTCTGTTCCTCTTCTGTTTAGTATATAGTCTAATCCTCTTCTGTTTAGTATATAGTCTATTCATAAATAAATAAATATGCCATTTAGCAGACGCTTTTATCCAAAGCGACTTACAGTCATGCGTGCATACATTTTTGTGTATGGGTGGTCCCGGGGATCGAACCCACTACCTTGGCGTTACAAGCGCCGTGCTCTACCTGCTGAGCTACAGAGGACCACATTCATCTCTCCTGTTTAGTATATAGTCTATTCCTCTTCTGTTTATTATATAGTATATTCCTCTTCTGTTTTAGTATACAGTATATTCCTCTTCTGTTTAGTATATAGTCTATTCCTCTTCTGTTTAGTATATAGTCCATTCCTCATCTGTTTAGAGTATAGTATATTCCCCATCTGTTTTGTAAATAGTCTATTATTCTCTTCTGTTTAGTATATAGTATATTCCTCTTCTGTTTAGTATATAGTCTATTCTTTGTCTGTTTAGTATATAGTTATTCCTCTTACGTTTAATATATAGTCTATTCCTCTCTGCTGTTTAGTATATAGTCTATTCCTCTTCTGTTTAGTGTATAGTCTATTCCTCTTCTGTTTAGTATATAGTCTATTCCTCTTCTGTTTAGTATATAGTCTATTCCTCTTCTGTTTAGAGTATAGTATATTCCCCATCTGATTTGTAAATAGTATATTCCTCTCTTGTTAAGTATATAGTCTATTCCTCTCTTCTGTTTAGTATATAATATATACCTCTTCTGTTTAGTATATAGTCTATTCCTCTTCTGTTTAGTATATAGTCTATTCCTCTCTTCTGTTTAGTATATAATATATACCTCTTCTGTTTAGTATATAGTATATTCCTCTCTTCTGTTTAGTATATAATATATACCTCTTCTGTTTAGTATATAGTCTATTCCTCTTCTGTTTAGTATATAGTCTATTCCTCTCTTCTGTTTAGTATATAATATATACCTCTTCTGTTTAGTATATAGTCTATTCCTCTCTTCTGTTTAGTATATAATATATACCTCTTCTGTTTAGTATATAGTCTATTCCTCTTCTGTTTAGTATATAGTCTATTCCTCTTCTGTTTAGTATATAGTATTTTCCTCTTCTATTTAGTATATAGTTATTCCTCTTATGTTTAAAATATAGTCTATTCCTCTCTGCTGTTTAGTATATAGTCTATTCCTCTTCTGTTTAGTACATAGTGTTTTCCTCTTCTGTTTAGAGTAAAGTGCATTCCCCATTTGTTTTGTAAATATTCTATTCCTCTCTTGTTTAGTATATAGTCCATTCCTCTTCTGTTTAGTATATAGTCTATTCCTCTTCTGTTTAGTATATAGTCTATTCTTCGTCTGTTTAGTATATAGTTATTCCTCTTATGTTTAATATATAGTATATTCCTCTCTTATGTTTAGTATATAGTTATTCCTCTCATGTTTAGTATATAGTATATTCCTCTTCTGTTTAGTATATAGTGTTTTCCTCTTTTTTATTTAGTATATAGTCCATTCCTCTTCTGTTTAGTATATATAGTCTATTCCTGTTCTGTTTAGTATATAGTCTATTCCTCTTCTGTTTAGTATATAGTCTATTCTTCGTCTGTTTAGTATATAGTCTATTCCTCTTATGTTTAATATATAGTCTATTCCTCTTCTGTTTAGTATATAGTCTATTCCTATTCTGTTTAGTATATAGTCTATTCCTCATCTGTTTAGTATATAGTCTATTCCTCTTCTGTTTAGTATATAGTATATTCCTCTTCTGTTTGGTATATAGTCCATTATTAGTCTGTTTAGTAAATAGTATATTCCGTTACTGTTTGGTATATATAGTCTATTCCTCGGTGCTCTTTAGTATATAGTCTATTCCTCTTCTGTTTAGTATATAGTCTATTCCGCTTTTGTTTAGTATATAGTCTATTTCTCTTCTGTTTAGTATATAGTCTATTCCTCTCTTCTGTTAAGTATATAGTCTATTCCTCTTCTGTTTAGTATATAGTCTATTCCTCTCTTCTGTTTAGTATATAGTCTATTCCACTTCTGTTTAGTATATAGTCTATTCCTCTTCTGTGTAGTATATAGTCTATTCTTGTCCTGTTTAGTAAATATACTATTTCTCTCTTCTGTTTAGTATATAGTCTATTCCTCTTCTGTTTAGTATAAAGTCTGTTCCTCTTCTGTTTAGTATATAGTATATTCCTCTTCTGTTTAGAATATAGTCTATTCCTCTTCTGTTTAGTATATAGTATATTCCTCTTCTGTTTAGTATATAGTCTATTCCTCTTCTGTTTAGTATATAGTCTATTCCTCTCTTCTGTTAAGTATATAGTCTATTCCTCTTCTGTTTAGTATATAGTATATTCCTCTCTTCTGTTAAGTATATAGTCTATTCCTCTTCTTTTTAGTATATAGTCTCTTCCTCTCGTCTGTTTAGTATATAGTCTATTCCTATTCTGTTTAGTATATAGTCTATTCCTCATCTGTTTAGTATATAGTCTATTCCTCTTCTGTTTAGTATATAGTATATTCCTCTTCTGTTTGGTATATAGTCCATTATTAGTCTGTTTAGTAAATAGTATATTCCGCTACTGTTTGGTATATATAGTCTATTCCTCGGTGCTCTTTAGTATATAGTCTATTCCTCTTCTGTTTAGTATATAGTCTATTCCGCTTTTGTTTAGTATATAGTCTATTTCTCTTCTGTTTAGTATATAGTCTATTCCTCTCTTCTGTTAAGTATATAGTCTATTCCTCTTCTGTTTAGTATATAGTCTATTCCTCTCTTCTGTTTAGTATATAGTCTATTCCACTTCTGTTTAGTATATAGTCTATTCCTCTTCTGTGTAGTATATAGTCTATTCTTGTCCTGTTTAGTAAATATACTATTTCTCTCTTCTGTTTAGTATATAGTCTATTCCTCTTCTGTTTAGTATAAAGTCTGTTCCTCTTCTGTTTAGTATATAGTATATTTCTCTTCTGTTTAGAATATAGTCTATTCCTCTTCTGTTTAGTATATAGTATATTCCTCTTCTGTTTAGTATATAGTCTATTCCTCTTCTGTTTAGTATATAGTCTATTCCTCTCTTCTGTTAAGTATATAGTCTATTCCTCTTCTGTTTAGTATATAGTATATTCCTCTCTTCTGTTAAGTATATAGTCTATTCCTCTTCTTTTTAGTATATAGTCTCTTCCTCTCTTCTGTTTAGTATATAGTCTATTCCTCTTCTGTTTAGTATATAGTCTATTCCTATTCTGTTTAGTATATAGTCTATTCCTCATCTGTTTAGTATATAGTCTATTCCTCTTCTGTTTGGTATATAGTCCATTATTAGTCTGTTTAGTAAATAGTATATTCCGCTACTGTTTGGTATATATAGTCTATTCCTCGGTGCTCTTTAGTATATAGTCTATTCCTCTTCTGTTTAGTATATAGTCTATTCCTCTCTGATGTTTAGTATATAGTCTATTCCTCTTCTGTTTAGTATATAGTCTATTCCTCTTCTGTTTAGTATATAGTGTTTTCCTCTTCTGTTTAGAGTATAGTATATTCCCCATCTGATTTGTAAATAGTCTATTCCTCTCTTGTTAAGTATATAGTCTATTCCTCTCTTCTGTTTAGTATATAATATATACCTCTTCTGTTTAGTATATAGTCTATTCCTCTTCTGTTTAGTATATAGTCTATTCCTCTTCTGTTTAGTATATAGTATTTTCCTCTTCTATTTAGTATATAGTTATTCCTCTTATGTTTAAAATATAGTCTATTCCTCTCTGCTGTTTAGTATATAGTCTATTCCTCTTCTGTTTAGGACATAGTGTTTTCCTCTTCTGTTTAGAGTAAAGTGCATTCCCCATTTGTTTTGTAAATATTATATTCCTCTCTTGTTTAGTATATAGTCCATTCCTCTTCTGTTTAGTATATAGTCTATTCCTCTTCTGTTTAGTATATAGTCTATTCTTCGTCTGTTTAGTATATAGTTATTCCTCTTATGTTTAATATACAGTATATTCCTCTCTTATGTTTAGTATATAGTTATTCCTCTTATGTTTAGTATATAGTATATTCCTCTTCTGTTTAGTATATAGTGTTTTCCTCTTTTTTATTTAGTATATAGTCCATTCCTCTTCTGTTTAGAATATATAGTCTATTCCTGTTCTGTTTAGTATATAGTCTATTCCTCTTCTGTTTAGTATATAGTCTATTCCTCTCTTATTTTTAATATATAGTCTATTCCTCTTATGTTTAATATATAGTCTATTCCTCTTCTGTTTAGTATATAGTCTATTCCTATTCTGTTTAGTATATAGTCTATTCCTCATCTGTTTAGTATATAGTCTATTCCTCTTCTGTTTAGTATATATTATATATTCCTCTTCTGTTTGGTATATAGTCCATTATTAGTCTGTTTAGTAAATAGTATATTCCGCTACTGTTTGGTATATATAGTCTATTCCTCGGTGCTCTTTAGTATATAGTCTATTCCTCTTCTGTTTAGTATATAGTCTATTCCTCTTCTGTTTAGTATATAGTATATTCCTCTTCTGTTTAGAGTATAGTGTATTCCACATCTGTTTTGTAAATAGTCTATTCCTCTCTTGTTTAGTATATAGTATATTCCTCTCCTGTTTAGTATATAGTCTATTCCTCTTCTGTTTAGTATATAGTCTATTCTTCGTCTGTTTAGTATATAGTTATTCCTCTTATGTTTAGTATATAGTATATTCCTCTTCTGTTTAGTATATAGTCTATTCCTCTCTTCTGTTTAGTATATAGTCTATTCCTCTTCTGTTTAGTATATAGTCTGTTCCTCTTCTGTGTGGTATATAGTATATTCCTCTTCTCTGTAGTATGTAGGCTATTCCTCTTCTGTTTAGTATATAGTGTATTCCTCCTCTGTTTAGTATATAGTCTATTCCTCTTCTGTTTAGTATATAGTCTATTCCTCTTCTGTTTAGTATATAGTCTATTCCTCTTCTGTTTAGTACATAGTCTATTCATCTTTTGTTTAGTATATAGTCTATTTCTCTTCTGTTTAGTATATAGTCTATTCCTCTTCTGTTTAGAATATAGTCTATTACTCTTCTGTTTAGTATATAGTCTATTCCTCTCTTCTGTTTAGTATATAGTCTATTCCTCTTCTGTTTAGTATATAGTCTGTTCCTCTTCTGTGTAGTATATAGTATATTCCTCTTCTGTGTAGTATGTAGTATATTCCTCTTCTGTTAAGTATATTGTGTATTCCTCCTCTGTTTAGTATATAGTCTATTCCTCTTCTGTTTAGTATATAGTCTATTCCTCTTCTGTTTAGTATATAGTATATTCCTCTTCTGTTTAGTATATAGTCTATTCTTCGTCTGTTTAGTATATAGTATATTCCTCTTCTGTTTAGTATATAGTGTATTCCTCCTCTGTTTAGTATATAGTCTATTCCTCTTCTGTTTAGTATATAGTCTATTCCTCTTCTGTTTAGTATATAGTATATTCCTCTTCTGTTTAGTATATAGTCTATTCTTTGTCTGTTTAGTACATAGTATATTCCGCTTCTGTTTAAAATATAGTCTATTCCTCTCTGCTGTTTAGTATATAGTATATTCCTCTTCTGTTTAGTATATACTGTTTTCCTCTTCTGTTTAGAGTATAGTGTATTCCACATCTGTTTTGTAAATAGTCTATTCCTCTCTTGTTTAGTTTATAGTCTATTCCTCTCCTGTTTAGTATATAGTCTATTCCTCTTCTGTTTAGTATATAGTCTATTCTTCGTCTGTTTAGTATATAGTTATTCCTCTTATGTTTAGTATATAGTATATTCCTCTTCTGTTTAGTATATAGTCTATTCCTCTCTTCTGTTTAGTATATAGTCTATTCCTCTTCTGTTTAGTATATAGTCTGTTCCTCTTCTGTGTGGTATATAGTATATTCCTCTTCTGTGTAGTATGTAGTCTATTCCTCTTCTGTTTAGTATATAGTGTATTCCTCCTCTGTTTAGTATATAGTCTATTCCTCTTCTGTTTAGTATATAGTCTATTCCAATTCTGTTTAGTATATAGTATTTTCCTCTTCTGTTTAGTATATAGTCTATTATTCGTCTGTTTAGTATATAGTATATTCCTCTTCTGTTTAGTATATAGTGTATTCCTCCTCTGTTTAGTATATAGTCTATTCCTCTTCTGTTTAGTGTATAGTCTATTCCTCTTCTGTATAGAATATAGTGTTTTCCTCTTCTGTTTAGAGTATAGTATATTCCCCATCTGTTTTGTAAATAGTCTATTCCTATCTTGTTTAGTATATAGTCTATTCCTCTTCTGTTTAGTATATAGTCTATTCATCTTTTGTTTAGTATATAGTCTATTTCTCTTCTGTTTAGTATATAGTCTATTCCTCTTCTGTTTAGAATATAGTCTATTACTCTTCTGTTTAGTATATAGTATTTTCCTCTTCTGTTTAGTATATAGTCTATTCTTCGTCTGTTTAGTATATAGTATATTCCTCTTCTGTTTAGTATATAGTGTATTCCTCCTCTGTTTAGTATATAGTCTATTCCTCTTCTGTTTAGTGTATAGTCTATTCCTCTTCTGTATAGTATATAGTGTTTTCCTCTTCTGTTTAGAGTATAGTATATTCCCCATATGTTTTGTAAATAGTCTATTCCTATCTTGTTTAGTATATAGTCTATTCCTCTTCTGTTTAGTATATAGTCTATTCATCTTTTGTTTAGTTTATAGTCTATTTCTCTTCTGTTTAGTATATAGTCTATTCCTCTTCTGTTTAGAATATAGTCTATTACTCTTCTGTTTAGTATATAGTCTATTCCTCTCTTCTGTTTAGTATATAGTCTATTCCTCTTCTGTTTAGTATATAGTCTGTTCCTCTTCTGTGTAGTATATAGTATATTCCTCTTCTGTGTAGTATGTAGTATATTCCTCTTCTGTTAAGTATATAGTGTATTCCTCCTCTTTTTAGTATATAGTCTATTCCTCTTCTGTTTAGTATATAGTATATTCCTCTTCTGTTTAGTATATAGTCTATTCTTCGTCTGTTTAGTATATAGTATATTACTCTTCTGTTTAGTATATAGTGTATTCCTCCTCTGTTTAGTATATAGTCTATTCCTCTTCTGTTTAGTATATAGTCTATTCCTCTTCTGTTTAGTATATAGTATATTCCTCTTCTGTTTAGTATATAGTCTATTCTTTGTCTGTTTAGTACATAGTATATTCCGCTTCTGTTTAAAATATAGTCTATTCCTCTCTGCTGTTTAGTATATAGTATATTCCTCTTCTGTTTAGTATATACTGTTTTCCTCTTCTGTTTAGAGTATAGTGTATTCCACATCTGTTTTGTAAATAGTCTATTCCTCTCTTGTTTAGTATATAGTCTATTCCTCTCCTGTTTAGTATATAGTCTATTCCTCTTCTGTTTAGTATATAGTCTATTCTTCGTCTGTTTAGTATATAGTTATTCCTCTTATGTTTAGTATATAGTATATTCCTCTTCTGTTTAGTATATAGTCTATTCCTCTCTTCTGTTTAGTATATAGTCTATTCCTCTTCTGTTTAGTATATAGTCTGTTCCTCTTCTGTGTGGTATATAGTATATTCCTCTTCTGTGTAGTATGTAGTCTATTCCTCTTCTGTTTAGTATATAGTGTATTCCTCCTCTGTTTAGTATATAGTCTATTCCTCTTCTGTTTAGTATATAGTCTATTCCTCTTCTGTTTAGTATATAGTATTTTCCTCTTCTGTTTAGTATATAGTCTATTATTCGTCTGTTTAGTATATAGTATATTCCTCTTCTGTTTAGTATATAGTCTATTCCTCTTCTGTTTAGTGTATAGTCTATTCCTCTTCTGTATAGTATATAGTGTTTTCCTCTTCTGTTTAGAGTATAGTATATTCCCCATCTGTTTTGTAAATAGTCTATTCCTATCCTGTTTAGTATATAGTCTATTCCTCTTCTGTTTAGTATATAGTCTATTCATCTTTTGTTTAGTATATAGTCTATTTCTCTTCTGTTTAGTATATAGTCTATTCCTCTTCTGTTTAGAATATAGTCTATTACTCTTCTGTTTAGTATATAGTCTATTCCTCTCTTCTGTTTAGTATATAGTCTATTCCTCTTCTGTTTAGTATATAGTCTGTTCCTCTTCTGTGTAGTATATAGTATATTCCTCTTCTGTGTTGTATGTAGTATATTCCTCTTCTGTTAAGTATATAGTGTATTCCTCCTCTGTTTAGTATATAGTCTATTCCTCTTCTGTTTAGTATATAGTCTATTCCTCTTCTGTTTAGTATATAGTATATTCCTCTTCTGTTTAGTATATAGTCTATTCTTCGTCTGTTTAGTATATAGTATATTCCTCTTCTGTTTAGTATATAGTGTATTCCTCCTCTGTTTAGTATATAGTCTATTCCTCTTCTGTTTAGTATATAGTCTATTCCTCTTCTGTTTAGTATATAGTATATTCCTCTTCTGTTTAGTATATAGTCTATTCTTCGTCTGTTTAGTATACAGTATATTCCGCTTCTGTTTAAAATATAGTCTATTCCTCTCTGCTGTTTAGTATATAGTATATTCCTCTTCTGTTTAGTATATACTGTTTTCCTCTTCTGTTTAGAGTATAGTGTATTCCACATCTGTTTTGTTAATAGTCTATTCCTCTCTTGTTTAGTATATAGTCTATTCCTCTTCTGTTTAGTATATAGTCTATTCCTCTTCTGTTTAGTATATAGTCTATTCTTCGTCTGTTTAGTATATAGTTATTCCTCTTATGTTTAGTATATAGTATATTCCTCTTCTGTTTAATATATAGTCTATTCCTCTCTTATGTTTAGTATATATTTATTCCTCTTCTGTTTAGTATATAGTCTATTCCTCTTCTGTTTAGTATATAGTGTTTTCCTCTTTTCTATTTAGTATATAGTCCATTCCTCTTCTGTTTAGTATATAGTCTATTCCTGTTCTGTTTAGTAAATAGTCTATTCCTCTTCTGTTTAGTATATAGTCTTGTCCTCTCTTCTTTTTAGTATATGGTATATTCCTCTTCTGTTTAGTATATAGTCTATTCTTCGTCTGTTTAGTATATAGTTATTCCTCTTATGTTTAGTATATAGTCTATTCCTCTCTGCTGTTTAGTATATAGTCTATTCCTCTTCTGTTTAGTGTATAGTCTATTCCTCTTCTGTTTAGTATATAGTGTTTTCCTCTTCTGTTTAGAGTATAGTATATTCTCCTTCTGTTTTGTAAATAGTCTATTCCTATCTTGTTTAGTATATAGTCTATTCCTCTTCTGTTTAGAATATAGTCTATTCCTCTTTTGTTTAGTATATAGTCTTTTTCTCTTCTGTTTAGTATATAGTCTATTCCTCTTCTGTTTAGTATATAGTATATTCCTCTTCTGTTTAGTATATAGTCTATTCCTCTCTTCTGTTTAGTATATAGTCTGTTCCTCTTCTGTGTAGTATATAGTATATTCCTCTTCTGTGTAGTATATAGTATATTCCTCTTCTGTTTAGTATATAGTCTATTCCTCTTCTGTTTAGTATATAGTCTATTCGTCTTCTGTTTAGTATATAGTCTATTCCTCTTCTGTTTAGTATATAGTCTATTCTTCGTCTGTTTAGTATATAGTTATTCCTCTTCTGTTTAGTATATAGTCTATTCCTCTTCTGTTTAGTATATAGTCTGTTCCTCTTCTGTGTAGTATATAGTATATTCCTCTTCTGTGTTGTATGTAGTATATTCCTCTTCTGTTAAGTATATAGTGTATTCCTCCTCTGTTTAGTATATAGTTTATTCCTCTTCTGTTTAGTATATAGTCTATTCCTCTTCTGTTTAGTATATAGTATATTCCTCTTCTGTTTAGTATATAGTCTATTCTTCGTCTGTTTAGTATATAGTATATTCCTCTTCTGTTTAGTATATAGTGTATTCCTCCTCTGTTTAGTATATAGTCTATTCCTCTTCTGTTTAGTATATAGTCTATTCCTCTTCTGTTTAGTATATAGTATATTCCTCTTCTGTTTAGTATATAGTCTATTCTTCGTCTGTTTAGTATACAGTATATTCCGCTTCTGTTTAAAATATAGTCTATTCCTCTCTGCTGTTTAGTATATAGTATATTCCTCTTCTGTTTAGTATATAATGTTTTCCTCTTCTGTTTAGAGTATAGTGTATTCCACATCTGTTTTGTTAATAGTCTATTCCTCTCTTGTTTAGTATATAGTCTATTCCTCTTCTGTTTAGTATATAGTCTACTCCTCTTCTGTTTAGTATATAGTCTATTCTTCGTCTGTTTAGTATATAGTTATTCCTCTTATGTTTAGTATATAGTATATTCCTCTTCTGTTTAATATATAGTCTATTCCTCTCATATGTTTAGTATATATTTATTCCTCTTCTGTTTAGTATATAGTCTATTCCTCTTCTGTTTAGTATATAGTGTTTTCCTCTTTTCTATTTAGTATATAGTCCATTCCTCTTCTGTTTAGTATATAGTCTATTCCTGTTCTGTTTGGTAAATAGTCTATTCCTCTTCTGTTTAGTATATAGTCTTGTCCTCTCTTCTTTTTAGTATATGGTATATTCCTCTTCTGTTTAGTATATAGTCTATTCTTCGTCTGTTTAGTATATAGTTATTCCTCTTATGTTTAGTATATAGTCTATTCCTCTCTGCTGTTTAGTATATAGTCTATTCCTCTTCTGTTTAGTGTATAGTCTATTCCTCTTCTGTTTAGTATATAGTGTTTTCCTCTTCTGTTTAGAGTATAGTATATTCTCCTTCTGTTTTGTAAATAGTCTATTCCTATCTTGTTTAGTATATAGTCTATTCCTCTTCTGTTTAGAATATAGTCTATTCCTCTTTTGTTTAGTATATAGTCTTTTTCTCTTCTGTTTAGTATATAGTCTATTCCTCTTCTGTTTAGTATATAGTATATTCCTCTTCTGTTTAGTATATAGTCTATTCCTCTCTTCTGTTTAGTATATAGTCTGTTCCTCTTCTGTGTAGTATATAGTATATTCCTCTTCTGTGTAGTATATAGTATATTCCTCTTCTGTTTAGTATATAGTCTATTCCTCTTCTGTTTAGTATATAGTCTATTCGTCTTCTGTTTAGTATATAGTCTATTCCTCTTCTGTTTAGTATATAGTCTATTCTTCGTCTGTTTAGTATATAGTTATTCCTCTTATGTTTAGTATATAGTCTATTCCTCGCTGCTGTTTAGTATATAGTCTATTCCTCTTCTGTTTAGTGTATAGTCTATTCCTCTTCTGTATAGTATATAGTGTTTTCCTCTTCTGTTTAGAGTATAGTATATTCCCCATCTGTTTTGTAAATAGTCTATTCCTATCTTGTTTAGTATATAGTCTATTCCTCTTCTGTTTAGTATATAGTCTATTCATCTTTTGTTTAGTATATAGTATATAGTCTATTTCTCTTCTGTTTAGTATATAGTATATTCCTCTTCTGTTTAGAATATAGTCTATTACTCTTCTGTTTAGTATATAGTCTATTCCTCTCTTCTGTTTAGTATATAGTCTATTCCTCTTCTGTTTAGTATATAGTCTATTCCTCTTCTGTTTAGTATATAGTATATTCCTCTTCTGTTTAGTATATAGTCTATTCTTCGTCTGTTTAGTATATAGTATATTCCTCTTCTGTTTAGTATATAGTGTATTCCTCCTCTGTTTAGTATATAGTCTATTCCTCTTCTGTTTAGTCTATAGTCTATTCCTCTTCTGTTTAGTATATAGTATATTCCTCTTCTGTTTAGTATATAGTCTATTCTTCGTCTGTTTAGTATATAGTATATTCCGCTTCTGTTTAAAATATAGTCTATTCCTCTCTGCTGTTTAGTATATAGTATATTCCTCTTCGGTTTAGTATATACTGTTTTCCTCTTCTGTTTAGAGTATAGTGTATTCCACATCTGTTTTGTAAATAGTCTATTCCTCTCTTGTTTAGTATATAGTCTATTCCTCTTCTGTTTAGTATATAGTCTATTCCTCTTCTGTTTAGTATATAGTCTATTCTTCGTCTGTTTAGTATATAGTTATTCCTCTTATGTTTAGTATATAGTATATTCCTCTTCTGTTTAGTATATAGTCTATTCCTCTCTTCTGTTTAGTATATAGTCTATTCCTCTTCTGTTTAGTATATAGTATGTTCCTCTTCTGTGTAGTATATAGTATATTCCTCTTCTGTGTAGTATGTAGTCTATTCCTCTTCTGTTTAGTATATAGTGTATTCCTCCTCTGTTTAGTATATAGTCTATTCCTCTTCTGTTTAGTATATAGTCTATTCTTCTTCTGTTTAGTATATAGTATTTTCCTCTTCTGTTTAGTATATAGTCTATTCTTCGTCTGTTTAGTATATAGTATATTCCTCTTCTGTTTAGTATATAGTGTATTCCTCCTCTGTTTAGTATATAGTCTATTCCTCTTCTGTTTAGTATATAGTCTATACCTCTTCTGTTTAGTATATAGTATATTCCTCTTCTGTTTAGTATATAGTCTATTCTTCGTCTGTTTAGTATATAGTATATTCCGCTTCTGTTTAAAATATAGTCTATTCCTCTCTGCTGTTTAGTATATAGTCTATTCCTCGTTTGTTTAGTATATAGTCTATTTCTCTTCTGTTTAGTATATAGTATATTCCTCTTCTGTTTAGTATATAGTCTATTCCTCTCTTCTGTTTAGTATATAGTCTATTCCTCTTCTGTTTAGTATATAGTCTATTCCTCTTCTGTTTAGTATATAGTATATTCCTCTTCTGTTTAGTATATAGTCTATTCTTCGTCTGTTTAGTATATAGTATATTCCTCTTCTGTTTAGTATATAGTGTATTCCTCCTCTGTTTAGTATATAGTCTATTCCTCTTCTGTTTAGTCTATAGTCTATTCCTCTTCTGTTTAGTATATAGTATATTCCTCTTCTGTTTAGTATATAGTCTATTCTTCGTCTGTTTAGTATATAGTTATTCCTCTTATGTTTAGTATATAGTATATTCCTCTTCTGTTTAGTATATAGTGTTATCCTCTTTTCTATTTAGTATATAGTCCATTCCTCTTCTGTTTAGTATATAGTCTATTCCTGTTCTGTTTAGTATATAGTCTATTCCTCTTCTGTTTAGTATATAGTCTATTCCTCTCTTCTTTTTAGTATATGGTATATTCCTCTTCTGTTTAGTATATAGTCTATTCTTCGTCTGTTTAGTATATAGTTATTCCTCTTATGTTTAGTATATAGTCTATTCCTCTCTGCTGTTTAGTATATAGTCTATTTCTCTTCTGTTTAGTATATAGTCTATTCCTCTTCTGTTTAGTATATAGTGTTTTCCTCTTCTGTTTAGAGTATAGTATATTCTCCATCTGTTTTGTAAATAGTCTATTCCTATCTTGTTTAGTATATAGTCTATTCCTCTTCTGTTTAGTATATAGTCTATTCCTCTTCTGTTTAGTATATAGTATTTTCCTCTTCTGTTTAGTATATAGTCTATTCTTCGTCTGTTTAGTACATAGTATATTCCTCTTCTGTTTAGTATATAGTGTATTCCTCCTCTGTTTAGTATATAGTCTATTCCTCTTCTGTTTAGTATATAGTCTATTCCTCTTCTGTTTAGTATATAGTCTATTCCTCTTCTGTTTAGTATATAGTATATTCCTCTTCTGTTTAGTATATAGTCTATTCCTCTTCTGTTTAGTATATAGTGTTTTCCTCTTCTGTTTAGAGTATAGTATATTCTCCATCTGTTTTGTAAATAGTCTATTCCTATCTTGTTTAGTATATAGTCTATTCCTCTTCTGTTTAGAATATAGTCTATTCCTCTTTTGTTTAGTATATAGTCTATTTCTCTTCTGTTTAGTATATAGTCTATTCCTCTTCTGTTTAGTATATAGTATATTCCTCTTCTGTTTAGTATATAGTCTATTCCTCTCTTCTGTTTAGTATATAGTCTGTTCCTCTTCTGTGTAGTATATAGTATATTCCTCTTCTGTGTAATATATAGTATATTCCTCTTCTGTTTAGTATATAGTCTATTCCTCTTCTGTTTAGTATATAGTCTATTCTTCTTCTGTTTAGTATATAGTTATTCCTCTTATGTTTAGTATATAGTCTATTCCTCGCTGCTGTTTAGTATATAGTCTATTCCTCTTCTGTTTAGTGTATAGTCTATTCCTCTTCTGTTTAGTATATAGTGTATTCCTCCTCTGTTTAGTATATAGTCTATTCCTCTTCTGTTTAGTATATAGTCTATTCCTCTTCTGTTTAGTATATAGTCTATTCATCTTTTGTTTAGTATATAGTCTATTTCTCTTCTGTTTAGTATATAGTATATTCCTCTTCTGTTTAGAATATAGTATATTACTCTTCTGTTTAGTATATAGTCTATTCCTCTCTTCTGTTTAGTATATAGTCTATTCCTCTTCTGTTTAGTATATAGTCTATTCCTCTTCTGTTTAGTATATAGTATATTCCTCTTCTGTTTAGTATATAGTCTATTCTTCATCTGTTTAGTATATAGTATATTCCTCTTCTGTTTAGTATATAGTGTATTCCTCCTCTGTTTAGTATATAGTATATTCCTCTTCTGTTTAGTATATAGTCTATTCCTCTTCTGTTTAGTATATAGTATATTCCTCTTCTGTTTAGTATATAGTCTATTCTTCGTCTGTTTAGTATATAGTATATTCCGCTTCTGTTTAAAATATAGTCTATTCCTCTCTGCTGTTTAGTATATAGTATATTCCTCTTCTGTTCAGTATATACTGTTTTCCTCTTTTGTTTAGAGTATAGTGTATTCCACATCTGTTTTGTAAATAGTCAATTCCTCTCTTGTTTAGTATATAGTCTATTCCTCTCCTGTTTACTATATAGTCTATTCCTCTTCTGTTTAGTATATAGTCTATTCTTCGTCTGTTTAGTATATAGTTATTCCTCTTATGTTTAGTATATAGTATATTCCTCTTCTGTTTAGTATATAGTCTATTCCTCTCTTCTGTTTAGTATATAGTCTATTCCTCTTCTGTTTAGTATATAGTCTATTCCTCTTCTGTGTGGTATATAGTATATTCCTCTTCTGTGTAGTATGTAGTCTATTCCTCTTCTGTTTAGTATATAGTGTATTCCTCCTCTGTTTAGTATATAGTATATTCCTCTTCTGTTTAGTATATAGTCTATTCCTCTTCTGTTTAGTATATAGTATTTTCCTCTTCTGTTTAGTATATAGTCTATTCTTCGTCTGTTTAGTATATAGTATATTCCTCTTCTGTTTAGTGTATAGTCTATTCCTCTTCTGTATAGTATATAGTGTTTTCCTCTTCTGTTTAGAGTATAGTATATTCCCCATCTGTTTTGTAAATAGTCTATTCCTATCTTGTTTAGTATATAGTCTATTCCTCTTCTGTTTAGTATATAGTCTATTCATCTTTTGTTTAGTATATAGTCTATTTCTCTTCTGTTTAGTATATAGTCTATTCCTCTTCTGTTTAGTATATAGTCTGTTCCTCTTCTGTGTAGTATATAGTATATTCCTCTTCTGTGTAGTATGTAGTATATTCCTCTTCTGTTAAGTATATATTGTATTCCTCCTCTGTTTAGTATATAGTCTATTCTTCTTCTGTTTAGTATATAGTCTATTCCTCTTCTGTTTAGTATATAGTCTATTCCTCTTCTGTTTAGTATATAGTCTATTCCTGTTCTGTTTAGTATATAGTCTATTCCTCTTCTGTTTAGTATATAGTCTATTCCTCTCTTCTTTTTAGTATATGGTATATTCCTCTTCTGTTTAGTATATAGTCTATTCTTCGTCTGTTTAGTATATAGTTATTCCTCTTATGTTTAGTATATAGTCTATTCCTCTCTGCTGTTTAGTATATAGTCTATTTCTCTTCTGTTTAGTATATAGTATATTCCTCTTCTGTTTAGTATATAGTGTTTTCCTCTTCTGTTTAGTATATAGTATATTCTCCATCTGTTTTGTAAATAGTCTATTCCTATCTTGTTTAGTATATAGTCTATTCCTCTTCTGTTTAGTGTATAGTCTATTCCTCTTCTGTTTAATATATAGTGTTTTCCTCTCTTCTGTTTAGTATATAGTCTATTTCTATCTTGTTTAGTATATATTATATTCCTCTCCCGTTTAGTATATAGTCTAATCCTCTTCTATTTTGTAAATAGTCTATTCCTCTTCTGTTTAGTATATAGTCCATTCCTCATCTGTTTAGAGTATAATATATTCCCCATCTGTTTTGTAAATAGTCTATTCCTATCTTGTTTAGTATATAGTCTATTCCTCTTCTGTTTAGTGTATAGTCTATTCCTCTTCTGTTTAATATATAGTGTTTTCCTCTCTTCTGTTTAGTATATAGTCTATTCCTATCTTGTTTAGTATATAGTCTATTCCTCTCTTCTGTTTAGTATATAGTCTATTCCTCTTCTGTTTAGTATATAGTCTGTTCCTCTTCTGTGTAGTATATAGTATATTCCTCTTCTGTGTAGTATGTAGTATATTCCTCTTCTGTTTAGTATATAGTCTATTCCTCTTTTGTTTAGTATATAGTATATTCCTCTTCTGTTTAGTATATAGTGTATTCCTCCTCTGTTTAGTATATAGTCTATTCCTCTTCTGTTTAGTATATAGTCTATTCCTCTTCTGTTTAGTATATAGTATATTCCTCTTCTGTTTAGTATATAGTCTATTCTTCATCTGTTTAGTATATAGTATATTCCGCTTCTGTTTAAAATATAGTCTATTCCTCTCTGCTGTTTAGTATATAGTATATTCCGCTTCTGTTTAGTATATACTGTTTTCCTCTTCTGTTTAGAGTATATTGTATTCCACATCTGTTTTGTAAATAGTCTATTCCTCTCTTGTTTAGTATATAGTCTATTCCTCTTCTGTTTAGTATATAGTCTATTCCTCTTCTGTTTAGTATATAGTCTATTCTTCGTCTGTTTAGTATATAGTTATTCCTCTTATGTTTAGTATATAGTATATTCCTCTTCTGTTTAATATATAGTCTATTCCTCTCTTATGTTTAGTATATATTTATTCCTCTTATGTTTAGTATATAGTATATTCCTCTTCTGTTTAGTATATAGTGTTTTCCTCTTTTCTATTTAGTATATTATCCATTCCTCTTCTGTTTAGTATATAGTATATTCCTGTTCTGTTTAGTATATAGTCTATTCCTCTTCTGTTTAGTATATAGTCTATTCCTCTCTTCTTTTTAGTATATGGTATATTCCTCTTCTGTTTAGTATATAGTCTATTCTTCGTCTGGTTAGTATATAGTTATTCCTCTTATGTTTAGTATATAGTCTATTCCTCTCTGCTGTTTAGTATATAGTCTATTCTTCTTCTGTTTAGTGTATAGTCTATTCCTCTTCTGTTTAGTATATAGTGTTTTCCTCTTCTGTTTAGAGTATAGTATATTCTCCATCTGTTTTGTAAATAGTCTATTCCTATCTTGTTTAGTATATAGTCTATTCCTCTTCTGTTTAGTATATAGTCTATTCCTCTTTTGTTTAGTATATAGTCTATTTCTCTTCTTTTTAGTATATAGTCTATTCCTCTTCTGTTTAGTATATAGTATATTCCTCTTCTGTTTAGTATATAGTCTATTCCTCTCTTCTGTTTAGTATATAGTCTGTTCCTCTTCTGTGTAGTATATAGTATATTCCTCTTCTGTGTAATATATAGTATATTCCTCTTCTGTTTAGTATATAGTCTATTCCTCTTCTGTTTAGTATATAGTCTATTCTTCGTCTGTTTAGTATATAGTTATTCCTCTTATGTTTAGTATATAGTCTATTCCTCGCTGCTGTTTAGTATATAGTCTATTCCTCTTCTGTTTAGTGTATAGTCTATTCCTCTTCTGTTTAGTATATAGTGTATTCCTCCTCTGTTTAGTATATAGTCTATTCCTCTTCTGTTTAGTATATAGTCTATTCCTCTTCTGTTTAGTATATAGTCTATTCATCTTTTGTTTAGTATATAGTCTATTTCTCTTCTGTTTAGTATATAGTATATTCCTCTTCTGTTTAGAATATAGTATATTACTCTTCTGTTTAGTATATAGTCTATTCCTCTCTTCTGTTTAGTATATAGTCTATTCCTCTTCTGTTTAGTATATAGTCTATTCCTCTTCTGTTTAGTATATAGTATATTCCTCTTCTGTTTAGTATATAGTCTATTCTTCATCTGTTTAGTATATAGTATATTCCTCTTCTGTTTAGTATATAGTGTATTCCTCCTCTGTTTAGTATATAGTCTATTCCTATAGTATATTCCTCTTCTGTTTAGTATATAGTCTATTCCTCTTCTGTTTAGTATATAGTATATTCCTCTTCTGTTTAGTATATAGTCTATTCTTTGTCTGTTTAGTATATAGTATATTCCGCTTCTGTTTAAAATATAGTCTATTCCTCTCTGCTGTTTAGTATATAGTATATTCCTCTTCTGTTTAGTATTTACTGTTTTCCTCTTCTGTTTAGAGTATAGTGTATTCCACATCTGTTTTGTAAATAGTCTATTCCTCTCTTGTTTAGTATATAGTCTATTCCTCTCCTGTTTAGTATATAGTCTATTCCTCTTCTGTTTAGTATATAGTCTATTCTTCGTCTGTTTAGTATATAGTTATTCCTCTTATGTTTAGTATATAGTATATTCCTCTTCTGTTTAGTATATAGTCTATTCCTCTCTTCTGTTTAGTATATAGTCTATTCCTCTTCTGTTTAGTATATAGTATGTTCCTCTTCTATGTGGTATATAGTATATTCCTCTTCTGTTTAGTATATAGTGTATTCCTCCTCTGTTTAGTATATAGTCTATTCCTCTTCTGTTTAGTATATAGTCTATTCCTCTTCTGTTTAGTATATAGTATTTTCCTCTTCTGTTTAGTATATAGTCTATTGTTCGTCTGTTTAGTATATAGTATATTCCTCTTCTGTTTAGTATATAGTGTATTCCTCCTCTGTTTAGTATATAGTCTATTCCTCTTCTGTTTAGTGTATAGTCTATTCCTCTTCTGTATAGTATATAGTGTTTTCCTCTTCTGTTTAGAGTATAGTATATTCCCCATCTGTTTTGTAAATAGTCTATTCCTATCTTGTTTAGTATATAGTCTATTCCTCTTCTGTTTAGTATATAGTCTATTCATCTTTTGTTTAGTATATAGTCTATTTCTCTTCTGTTTAGTATATAGTCTATTCCTCTTCTGTTTCGAATATAGTCTATTACTCTTCTGTTTAGTATATAGTCTATTCCTCTCTTCTGTTTAGTATATAGTCTATTCCTCTTCTGTTTAGTATATAGTCTGTTCCTCTTCTGTGTAGTATATAGTATATTCCTCTTCTTTGTAGTATGTAGTATATTCCTCTTCTGTTAAGTATATATTGTATTCCTCCTCTGTTTAGTATATAGTCTATTCCTCTTCTGTTTAGTATATAGTCTATTCCTCTTCTGTTTAGTATATAGTATATTCCTCTTCTGTTTAGTATATAGTCTATTCTTCGTCTGTTTAGTATATAGTATATTCCGCTTCTGTTTAACATATAGTCTATTCCTCTCTGCTGTTTAGTATATAGTATATTCCGCTTCTGTTTAGTATATACTGTTTTCCTCTTCTGTTTAGAGTATAGTGTATTCCACATCTGTTTTGTAAATAGTCTATTCCTCTCTTGTTTAGTATATAGTCTATTCCTCTTCTGTTTAGTATATAGTCTATTCCTCTTCTGTTTAGTATATAGTCTATTCTTCGTCTGTTTAGTATATAGTTATTCCTCTTATGTTTAGTATATAGTATATTCCTCTTCTGTTTAATATATAGTCTATTCCTCTCTTATGTTTAGTATATATTTATTCCTCTTATGTTTAGTATATAGTATATTCCTCTTCTGTTTAGTATATAGTGTTTTCCTCTTTTATATTTAGTATATAGTCCATTCCACTTCTGTTTAGTATATAGTATATTCCTGTTCTGTTTAGTATATAGTCTATTCCTCTTCTGTTTAGTATATAGTCTATTCCTCTCTTCTTTTTAGTATATGGTATATTCCTCTTCTGTTTAGTATATAGTCTATTCTTCGTCTGTTTAGTATATAGTTATTCCTCTTATGTTTAGTATATAGTCTATTCCTCTCTGCTGTTTAGTATATAGTCTATTCCTCTTCTGTTTAGTGTATAGTCTATTCCTCTTCTGTTTAGTATATAGTGTTTTCCTCTTCTGTTTAGAGTATAGTATATTCTCCATCTGTTTTGTAAATAGTCTATTCCTATCTTGTTTAGTATATAGTATATTCCTCTTCTGTTTAGTATATAGTCTATTCCTCTTCTGTTTAGTATATAGTCTATTCTTCGTCTGTTTAGTATATAGTTATTCCTCTTATGTTTAGTATATAGTATATTCCTCTTCTGTTTAGTATATAGTCTATTCCTCTCTTCTGTTTAGTATATAGTCTATTCCTCTTCTGTTTAGTATATAGTCTGTTCCTCTTCTATGTGGTATATAGTATATTCCTCTTCTGTTTAGTATATAGTGTATTCCTCCTCTGTTTAGTATATAGTCTATTCCTCTTCTGTTTAGTATATAGTCTATTCCTCTTCTGTTTAGTATATAGTATTTTCCTCTTCTGTTTAGTATATAGTCTATTGTTCATCTGTTTAATATATAGTATATTCCTCTTCTGTTTAGTATATAGTGTATTCCTCCTCTGTTTAGTATATAGTCTATTCCTCTTCTGTTTAGTGTATAGTCTATTCCTCTTCTGTATAGTATATAGTGTTTTCCTCTTCTGTTTAGAGTATAGTATATTCCCCATCTGTTTTGTAAATAGTCTATTCCTATCTTGTTTAGTATATAGTCTATTCCTCTTCTGTTTAGTATATAGTCTATTCATCTTTTGTTTAGTATATAGTCTATTTCTCTTCTGTTTAGTATATAGTCTATTCCTCTTCTGTTTCGAATATAGTCTATTACTCTTCTGTTTAGTATATAGTCTATTCCTCTCTTCTGTTTAGTATATAGTCTATTCCTCTTCTGTTTAGTATATAGTCTGTTCCTCTTCTGTGTAGTATATAGTATATTCCTCTTCTGTGTAGTATGTAGTATATTCCTCTTCTGTTAAGTATATATTGTATTCCTCCTCTGTTTAGTATATAGTCTATTCCTCTTCTGTTTAGTATATAGTCCATTCCTCTTCTGTTTAGTATATAGTATATTCCTCTTCTGTTTAGTATATAGTCTATTCTTCATCTGTTTAGTATATAGTATATTCCGCTTCTGTTTAAAATATAGTCTATTCCTCTCTGCTGTTTAGTATATAGTATATTCCGCTTCTGTTTAGTATATACTGTTTTCCTCTTCTGTTTAGAGTATAGTGTATTCCACATCTGTTTTGTAAATAGTCTATTCCTCTCTTGTTTAGTATATAGTCTATTCCTCTTCTGTTTAGTATATAGTCTATTCCTCTTCTGTTTAGTATATAGTCTATTCTTCGTCTGTTTAGTATATAGTTATTCCTCTTATGTTTAGTATATAGTATATTCCTCTTCTGTTTAATATATAGTCTATTCCTCTCTTATGTTTAGTATATATTTATTCCTCTTATGTTTAGTATATAGTATATTCCTCTTCTGTTTAGTATATAGTGTTTTCCTCTTTTCTATTTAGTATATAGTCCATTCCTCTTCTGTTTAGTATATAGTATATTCCTGTTCTGTTTAGTATATAGTCTATTCCTCTTCTGTTTAGTATATAGTCTATTCCTCTCTTCTTTTTAGTATATGGTATATTCCTCTTCTGTTTAGTATATAGTCTATTCTTCGTCTGTTTAGTATATAGTTATTCCTCTTATGTTTAGTATATAGTCTATTCCTCTCTGCTGTTTAGTATATAGTCTATTCCTCTTCTGTTTAGTGTATAGTCTATTCCTCTTCTGTTTAGTATATAGTGTTTTCCTCTTCTGTTTAGAGTATAGTATATTCTCCATCTGTTTTGTAAATAGTCTATTCCTATCTTGTTTAGTATATAGTCTATTCCTCTTCTGTTTAGAATATAGTCTATTCCTCTTTTGTTTAGTATATAGTCTATTTCTCTTCTGTTTAGTATATAGTCTATTCCTCTTCTGTTTAGTATATAGTATATTCCTCTTCAGTTTAATATATAGTCTATTCCTCTCTTCTGTTTAGTATATAGTCTGTTCCTCTTCTGTGTAGTATATAGTATATTCCTCTTCTGTGTAATATATAGTATATTCCTCTTCTGTTTAGTATATAGTCTATTCCTCTTCTGTTTAGTATATAGTCTATTCCTCTTATGTTTAGTATATAGTATATTCCTCTTCAGTTTAGTATATAGTCTATTCCTCTCTTCTGTTTAGTATATAGTCTGTTCCTCTTCTGTGTAGTATATAGTATATTCCTCTTCTGTGTAATATATAGTATATTCCTCTTCTGTTTAGTATATAGTCTATTCCTCTTCTGTTTAGTATATAGTATATTCGTCTTCTGTTTAGTATATAGTCTATTCCTCTTCTGTTTAGTATATAGTCTATTCTTCATCTGTTTAGTATATAGTTATTCCTCTTATGTTTAGTATATAGTCTATTCCTCGCTGCTGTTTAGTATATAGTCTATTCCTCTTCTGTTTAGTGTATAGTCTATTCCTCTTCTGTTTAGTATATAGTGTATTCCTCCTCTGTTTAGTATATAGTCTATTCCTCTTCTGTTTAGTATATAGTCTATTCCTCTTCTGTTTAGTATATAGTCTATTCATCTTTTGTTTAGTATATAGTCTATTTCTCTTCTGTTTAGTATATAGTATATTCCTCTTCTGTTTAGAATATAGTATATTCTCCATCTGTTTTGTAAATAGTCTATTCCTATCTTGTTTAGTATATAGTCTATTCCTCTTCTGTTTAGTATATAGTCTATTCCTCTTCTGTTTAGTATATAGTATTTTCCTCTTCTGTTTAGTATATAGTCTATTCTTCGTCTGTTTAGTATATAGTATATTCCTCTTCAGTTTAGTATATAGTGTATTCCTCCTCTGTTTAGTATATAGTCTATTCCTCTTCTGTTTAGTATATAGTCTATTCCTCTTCTGTTTAGTATGTAGTCTATTCCTCTTCTGTTTAGTATATAGTATATTCCTCTTCTGTTTAGTATATAGTCTATTCCTCTTCTGTTTAGTATATAGTGTTTTCCTCTTCTGTTTAGAGTATAGTATATTCTCCATCTGTTTTGTAAATAGTCTATTCCTATCTTGTTTAGTATATAGTCTATTCCTCTTCTGTTTAGAATATAGTCTATTCCTCTTTTGTTTAGTATATAGTCTATTTCTCTTCTGTTTAGTATATAGTCTATTCCTCTTCTGTTTAGTATATAGTATATTCCTCTTCTGTTTAGTATATAGTCTATTCCTCTCTTCTGTTTAGTATATAGTCTGTTCCTCTTCTGTGTAGTATATAGTATATTCCTCTTCTGTGTAATATATAGTATATTCCTCTTCTGTTTAGTATATAGTCTATTCCTCTTCTGTTTAGTATATAGTCTATTCGTCTTCTGTTTAGTATATAGTCTATTCCTCTTCTGTTTAGTATATAGTCTATTCTTCGTCTGTTTAGTATATAGTTATTCCTCTTATGTTTAGTATATAGTATATTCCTCGCTGCTGTTTAGTATATAGTCTATTCCTCTTCTGTTTAGTGTATAGTCTATTCCTCTTCTGTTTAGTATATAGTGTATTCCTCCTCTGTTTAGTATATAGTCTATTCCTCTTCTGTTTAGTATATAAGTATTCCTCTTCTGTTTAGTATATAGTCTATTCATCTTTTGTTTAGTATATAGTCTATTTCTCTTCTGTTTAGTATATAGTATATTCCTCTTCTGTTTAGAATATAGTATATTACTCTTCTGTTTAGTATATAGTCTATTCCTCTCTTCTGTTTAGTATATAGTCTATTCCTCTTCTGTTTAGTATATAGTCTATTCCTCTTCTGTTTAGTATATAGTATATTCCTCTTCTGTTTAGTATATAGTCTATTCTTCATCTGTTTAGTATATAGTATATTCCTCTTCTGTTTAGTATATAGTGTATTCCTCCTCTGTTTAGTATATAGTCTATTCCTCTTCTGTTTAGTATATAGTCTATTCCTCTTCTGTTTAGTATATAGTATATTCCTCTTCTGTTTAGTATATAGTCTATTCTTCGTCTGTTTAGTATATAGTATATTCCGCTTCTGTTTAAAATATAGTCTATTCCTCTCTGCTGTTTAGTATATAGTATATTCCTCTTCTGTTTAGTGTATAGTCTATTCCTCTTCTGTTTAGTATATAGTGTTTTCCTCTTCTGTTTAGAGTATAGTATATTCTCCATCTGTTTTGTAAATAGTCTATTCCTATCTTGTTTAGTATATAGTCTATTCCTCTTCTGTTTAGAATATAGTCTATTCCTCTTTTGTTTAGTATATAGTCTATTTCTCTTCTGTTTAGTATATAGTCTATTCCTCTTCTGTTTAGTATATAGTATATTCCTCTTCTGTTTAGTATATAGTGTATTCCTCCTCTGTTTAGTATATAGTCTATTCCTCTTCTGTTTAGTAAATAGTATATTCCTCTTCTGTTTAGTATATAGTCTATTCTTCGTCTGTTTAGTATATAGTATATTCCGCTTCTGTTTAAAATATAGTCTATTCCTCTCTGCTGTTTAGTATATAGTATATTCCTCTTCTGTTTAGTATATACTGTTTTCCTCTTCTGTTTAGAGTATAGTGTATTCCACATCTGTTTTGTAAATAGTCTATTCCTCTCTTGTTTAGTATATA
This sequence comes from Coregonus lavaretus, assembly GCF_964263955.1. Taxonomy (NCBI): domain Eukaryota; kingdom Metazoa; phylum Chordata; class Actinopteri; order Salmoniformes; family Salmonidae; genus Coregonus; species Coregonus lavaretus. The sequence continues at coordinate 308,030 of NW_028165522.1, read as the reverse complement.
GTCTGTTCTTCGTCTGTTTAGTATATAGTTATTCCTCTTATGTTTAGTATATAGTATACTCCTCTTCTGTTTAGTATATAGTCTATTCCTCTCTTCTGTTTAGTATATAGTCTATTCCTCTTCTGTTTAGTATATAGTCTGTTCCTCTTCTGTGTGGTATATAGTATATTCCTCTTCTGTGTAGTATGTAGTCTAATCCTCTTCTGTTTAGTATATAGTGTATTCCTCCTCTGTTTAGTATATAGTCTATTCCTCTTCTGTTTAGTATATAGTCTATTCCTCTTCTGTTTAGTATATAGTCTATTCCTCTTCTGTTTAGTGTATAGTCTATTCCTCTTCTGTTTAGTATATAGTGTTTTCCTCTTCTGTTTAGAGTATAGTATATTCTCCATCTGTTTTGTAAATAGTCTATTCCTATCTTGTTTAGTATATAGTCTATTCCTCTTCTGTTTAGAATATAGTCTATTCCTCTTTTGTTTAGTATATAGTCTATTTCTCTTCTGTTTAGTATATAGTCTATTCCTCTTCTGTTTAGTATATAGTATATTCCTCTTCAGTTTAGTATATAGTCTATTCCTCTCTTCTGTTTAGTATATAGTCTGTTTCTCTTCTGTGTAGTATATAGTATATTCCTCTTCTGTGTAATATATAGTATATTCCTCTTCTGTTTAGTATATAGTCTATTCGTCTTCTGTTTAGTATATAGTTATTCCTTTTATGTTTAGTATATAGTCTATTCCTCGCTGCTGTTTAGTATATAGTCTATTCCTCTTTTGTTTAGTGTATAGTCTATTCCTCTTCTGTTTAGTATATAGTGTATTCCTCCTCTGTTTAGTATATAGTCTATTCCTCTTCTGTTTAGTATATAGTGTATTCCTCCTCTGTTTAGTATATAGTCTATTCCTCTTCTGTTTAGTATATAGTCTATTCCTCTTCTGTTTAGTATATAGTATATTCCTCTTCTGTTTAGTATATAGTCTATTCTTCGTCTGTTTAGTATATAGTATATTCCGCTTCTGTTTAAAATATAGTATATTCCTCTCTGCTGTTTAGTATATAGTATATTCCTCTTCTGTTTAGTATATACTGTTTTCCTCTTCTGTTTAGAGTATAGTGTATTCCACATCTGTTTTGTAAATAGTCTATTCCTCTCTTGTTTAGTATATAGTCTATTCCTCTTCTGTTTAGAATATAGTCTATTCCTCTTTTGTTTAGTATATAGTCTATTTCTCTTCTGTTTAGTATATAGTCTATTCCTCTTCTGTTTAGTATATAGTATATTCCTCTTCTGTTTAGTATATAGTGTATTCCTCCTCTGTTTAGTATATAGTCTATTCCTCTTCTGTTTAGTAAATAGTATATTCCTCTTCTGTTTAGTATATAGTCTATTCTTCGTCTGTTTAGTATATAGTATATTCCGCTTCTGTTTAAAATATAGTCTATTCCTCTCTGCTGTTTAGTATATAGTATATTCCTCTTCTGTTTAGTATATACTGTTTTCCTCTTCTGTTTAGAGTATAGTGTATTCCACATCTGTTTTGTAAATAGTCTATTCCTCTCTTGTTTAGTATATAGTCTGTTCTTCGTCTGTTTAGTATATAGTTATTCCTCTTATGTTTAGTATATAGTATACTCCTCTTCTGTTTAGTATATAGTCTATTCCTCTCTTCTGTTTAGTATATAGTCTATTCCTCTTCTGTTTAGTATATAGTCTGTTCCTCTTCTGTGTGGTATATAGTATATTCCTCTTCTGTGTAGTATGTAGTCTAATCCTCTTCTGTTTAGTATATAGTGTATTCCTCCTCTGTTTAGTATATAGTCTATTCCTCTTCTGTTTAGTATATAGTCTATTCCTCTTCTGTTTAGTATATAGTCTATTCCTCTTCTGTTTAGTGTATAGTCTATTCCTCTTCTGTTTAGTATATAGTGTTTTCCTCTTCTGTTTAGAGTATAGTATATTCTCCATCTGTTTTGTAAATAGTCTATTCCTATCTTGTTTAGTATATAGTCTATTCCTCTTCTGTTTAGAATATAGTCTATTCCTCTTTTGTTTAGTATATAGTCTATTTCTCTTCTGTTTAGTATATAGTCTATTCCTCTTCTGTTTAGTATATAGTATATTCCTCTTCAGTTTAGTATATAGTCTATTCCTCTCTTCTGTTTAGTATATAGTCTGTTTCTCTTCTGTGTAGTATATAGTATATTCCTCTTCTGTGTAATATATAGTATATTCCTCTTCTGTTTAGTATATAGTCTATTCGTCTTCTGTTTAGTATATAGTTATTCCTCTTATGTTTAGTATATAGTCTATTCCTCGCTGCTGTTTAGTATATAGTCTATTCCTCTTTTGTTTAGTGTATAGTCTATTCCTCTTCTGTTTAGTATATAGTGTATTCCTCCTCTGTTTAGTATATAGTCTATTCCTCTTCTGTTTAGTATATAGTGTATTCCTCCTCTGTTTAGTATATAGTCTATTCCTCTTCTGTTTAGTATATAGTCTATTCCTCTTCTGTTTAGTATATAGTATATTCCTCTTCTGTTTAGTATATAGTCTATTCTTCGTCTGTTTAGTATATAGTATATTCCGCTTCTGTTTAAAATATAGTATATTCCTCTCTGCTGTTTAGTATATAGTATATTCCTCTTCTGTTTAGTATATACTGTTTTCCTCTTCTGTTTAGAGTATAGTGTATTCCACATCTGTTTTGTAAATAGTCTATTCCTCTCTTGTTTAGTATATAGTCTATTCCTCTCCTGTTTAGTATATAGTCTATTCCTCTTCTGTTTAGCATATAGTCTATTCTTCGTCTGTTTAGTATATAGTATATTCCGCTTCTGTTTAAAATATAGTCTATTCCTCTCTGCTGTTTAGTATATAGTATATTCCTCTTCTGTTTAGTATATACTGTTTTCCTCTTCTGTTTAGAGTATAGTGTATTCCACATCTGTTTTGTAAATAGTCTATTCCTCTCTTGTTTAGTATATAGTCTATTCCTCTCCTGTTTAGTATATAGTCTATTCCTCTTCTGTTTAGTATATAGTCTATTCTTCGTCTGTTTAGTATATAGTTATTCCTCTTATGTTTAGTATATAGTATATTCCTCTTCTGTTTAGTATATAGTCTATTCCTCTCTTCTGTTTAGTATATAGTCTATTCCTCTTCTGTTTAGTATATAGTATTTTCCTCGCTGATGTTTAGTATATAGTCTATTCCTCTTCTGTTTAGTGTATAGTCTATTCCTCTTCTGTTTAGTATATAGTGTATTCCTCCTCTGTTTAGTATATAGTCTATTCCTCTTCTGTTTAGTATATAGTCTATTCCTCTTCTGTTTAGTATATAGTCTATTCATCTTTTGTTTAGTATATAGTCTATTTCTCTTCTGTTTAGTATATAGTATATTCCTCTTCTGTTTAGAATATAGTATATTACTCTTCTGTTTAGTATATAGTCTATTCCTCTCTTCTGTTTAGTATATAGTCTATTCCTCTTCTGTTTAGTATATAGTCTATTCCTCTTCTGTTTAGTATATAGTCTATTCTTCGTCTGTTTAGTATATAGTTATTCCTCTTATGTTTAGTATATAGTATATTCCTCTTCTGTTTAATATATAGTCTATTCCTCTCTTATGTTTAGTATATATTTATTCCTCTTATGTTTAGTATATAGTATATTCCTCTTCTGTTTAGTATATAGTGTTTTCCTCTTTTCTATTTAGTATATAGTCCATTCCTCTTCTGTTTAGTATATAGTATATTCCTGTTCTGTTTAGTATATAGTCTATTCCTCTTCTGTTTAGTATATAGTCTATTCCTCTCTTCTTTTTAGTATATGGTATATTCCTCTTCTGTTTAGTATATAGTCTATTCTTCGTCTGTTTAGTATATAGTTATTCCTCTTATGTTTAGTATATAGTCTATTCCTCTCTGCTGTTTAGTATATAGTCTATACCTCTTCTGTTTAGTGTATAGTATATTCCTCTTCTGTTTAGTATATAGTGTTTTCCTCTTCTGTTTAGAGTATAGTATATTCTCCATCTGTTTTGTAAATAGTCTATTCCTATCTTGTTTAGTATATAGTCTATTCCTCTTCTGTTTAGTATATAGTCTATTCCTCTCTTCTGTTTAGTATATAGTCTGTTCCTCTTCTGTGTAGTATATAGTATATTCCTCTTCTGTGTAATATATAGTATATTCCTCTTCTGTTTAGTATATAGTCTATTCCTCTTCTGTTTAGTATATAGTCTATTCCTCTTCTGTTTAGTATATAGTCTATTCCTCTTCTGTTTAGTATATAGTCTATTCTTCGTCTGTTTAGTATATAGTTATTCCTCATATGTTTAGTATATAGTATTTTCCTCGCTGATGTTTAGTATATAGTCTATTCCTCTTCTGTTTAGTGTATAGTCTATTCCTCTTCTGTTTAGTATATAGTGTATTCCTCCTCTGTTTAGTATATAGTCTATTCCTCTTCTGTTTAGTATATAGTCTATTCCTCTCTTCTGTTTAGTATATAGTCTATTCCTCTTCTGTTTAGTATATAGTCTATTCCTCTTCTGTTTAGTATATAGTATATTCCTCTTCTGTTTAATATATAGTCTATTCCTCTCTTATGTTTAGTATATATTTATTCCTCTTATGTTTAGTATATAGTATATTCCTCTTCTGTTTAGTATATAGTGTTTTCCTCTTTTCTATTTAGTATATTATCCATTCCTCTTCTGTTTAGTATATAGTATATTCCTGTTCTGTTTAGTATATAGTCTATTCCTCTTCTGTTTAGTATATAGTCTATTCCTCTCTTCTTTTTAGTATATGGTATATTCCTCTTCTGTTTAGTATATAGTCTATTCTTCGTCTGGTTAGTATATAGTTATTCCTCTTATGTTTAGTATATAGTCTATTCCTCTCTGCTGTTTAGTATATAGTCTATTCTTCTTCTGTTTAGTGTATAGTCTATTCCTCTTCTGTTTAGTATATAGTGTTTTCCTCTTCTGTTTAGAGTATAGTATATTCTCCATCTGTTTTGTAAATAGTCTATTCCTATCTTGTTTAGTATATAGTCTATTCCTCTTCTGTTTAGTATATAGTCTATTCCTCTTTTGTTTAGTATATAGTCTATTTCTCTTCTTTTTAGTATACAGTCTATTCCTCTTCTGTTTAGTATATAGTATATTCCTCTTCTGTTTAGTATATAGTCTATTCCTCTCTTCTGTTTAGTATATAGTCTGTTCCTCTTCTGTGTAGTATATAGTATATTCCTCTTCTGTGTAATATATAGTATATTCCTCTTCTGTTTAGTATATAGTCTATTCCTCTTCTGTTTAGTATATAGTCTATTCTTCGTCTGTTTAGTATATAGTTATTCCTCTTATGTTTAGTATATAGTCTATTCCTCGCTGCTGTTTAGTATATAGTCTATTCCTCTTCTGTTTAGTGTATAGTCTATTCCTCTTCTGTTTAGTATATAGTGTATTCCTCCTCTGTTTAGTATATAGTCTATTCCTCTTCTGTTTAGTATATAGTCTATTCCTCTTCTGTTTAGTATATAGTCTATTCATCTTTTGTTTAGTATATAGTCTATTTCTCTTCTGTTTAGTATATAGTATATTCCTCTTCTGTTTAGAATATAGTATATTACTCTTCTGTTTAGTATATAGTCTATTCCTCTCTTCTGTTTAGTATATAGTCTATTCCTCTTCTGTTTAGTATATAGTCTATTCCTCTTCTGTTTAGTATATAGTATATTCCTCTTCTGTTTAGTATATAGTCTATTCTTCATCTGTTTAGTATATAGTATATTCCTCTTCTGTTTAGTATATAGTGTATTCCTCCTCTGTTTAGTATATAGTCTATTCCTCTTCTGTTTAGTATATAGTATATTCCTCTTCTGTTTAGTATATAGTATATTCCTCTTCTGTTTAGTATATAGTCTATTCTTTGTCTGTTTAGTATATAGTATATTCCGCTTCTGTTTAAAATATAGTCTATTCCTCTCTGCTGTTTAGTATATAGTATATTCCTCTTCTGTTTAGTATTTACTGTTTTCCTCTTCTGTTTAGAGTATAGTGTATTCCACATCTGTTTTGTAAATAGTCTATTCCTCTCTTGTTTAGTATATAGTCTATTCCTCTCCTGTTTAGTATATAGTCTATTCCTCTTCTGTTTAGTATATAGTCTATTCTTCGTCTGTTTAGTATATAGTTATTCCTCTTATGTTTAGTATATAGTATATTCCTCTTCTGTTTAGTATATAGTCTATTCCTCTCTTCTGTTTAGTATATAGTCTATTCCTCTTCTGTTTAGTATATAGTCTGTTCCTCTTCTATGTGGTATATAGTATATTCCTCTTCTGTTTAGTATATAGTGTATTCCTCCTCTGTTTAGTATATAGTCTATTCCTCTTCTGTTTAGTATATAGTCTATTCCTCTTCTGTTTAGTATATAGTATTTTCCTCTTCTGTTTAGTATATAGTCTATTGTTCGTCTGTTTAGTATATAGTATATTCCTCTTCTGTTTAGTATATAGTGTATTCCTCCTCTGTTTAGTATATAGTCTATTCCTCTTCTGTTTAGTGTATAGTCTATTCCTCTTCTGTATAGTATATAGTGTTTTCCTCTTCTGTTTAGAGTATAGTATATTCCCCATCTGTTTTGTAAATAGTCTATTCCTATCTTGTTTAGTATATAGTCTATTCCTCTTCTGTTTAGTATATAGTCTATTCATCTTTTGTTTAGTATATAGTCTATTTCTCTTCTGTTTAGTATATAGTCTATTCCTCTTCTGTTTCGAATATAGTCTATTACTCTTCTGTTTAGTATATAGTCTATTCCTCTCTTCTGTTTAGTATATAGTCTATTCCTCTTCTGTTTAGTATATAGTCTGTTCCTCTTCTGTGTAGTATATAGTATATTCCTCTTCTGTGTAGTATGTAGTATATTCCTCTTCTGTTAAGTATATATTGTATTCCTCCTCTGTTTAGTATATAGTCTATTCCTCTTCTGTTTAGTATATAGTCTATTCCTCTTCTGTTTAGTATATAGTATATTCCTCTTCTGTTTAGTATATAGTCTATTCTTCGTCTGTTTAGTATATAGTATATTCCGCTTCTGTTTAACATATAGTCTATTCCTCTCTGCTGTTTAGTATATAGTATATTCCGCTTCTGTTTAGTATATACTGTTTTCCTCTTCTGTTTAGAGTATAGTGTATTCCACATCTGTTTTGTAAATAGTCTATTCCTCTCTTGTTTAGTATATAGTCTATTCCTCTTCTGTTTAGTATATAGTCTATTCCTCTTCTGTTTAGTATATAGTCTATTCTTCGTCTGTTTAGTATATAGTTATTCCTCTTATGTTTAGTATATAGTATATTCCTCTTCTGTTTAATATATAGTCTATTCCTCTCTTATGTTTAGTATATATATTTATTCCTCTTATGTTTAGTATATAGTATATTCCTCTTCTGTTTAGTATATAGTGTTTTCCTCTTTTATATTTAGTATATAGTCCATTCCTCTTCTGTTTAGTATATAGTATATTCCTGTTCTGTTTAGTATATAGTCTATTCCTCTTCTGTTTAGTATATAGTCTATTCCTCTCTTCTTTTTAGTATATGGTATATTCCTCTTCTGTTTAGTATATAGTCTATTCTTCGTCTGTTTAGTATATAGTTATTCCTCTTATGTTTAGTATATAGTCTATTCCTCTCTGCTGTTTAGTATATAGTCTATTCCTCTTCTGTTTAGTGTATAGTCTATTCCTCTTCTGTTTAGTATATAGTGTTTTCCTCTTCTGTTTAGAGTATAGTATATTCTCCATCTGTTTTGTAAATAGTCTATTCCTATCTTGTTTAGTATATAGTCTATTCCTCTTCTGTTTAGAATATAGTCCATTCCTCTTTTGTTTAGTATATAGTCTATTTCTCTTCTGTTTAGTATATAGTCTATTCCTCTTCTGTTTAGTATATAGTATATTCCTCTTCAGTTTAATATATAGTCTATTCCTCTCTTCTGTTTAGTATATAGTATATTCCTGTTCTGTTTAGTATATAGTCTATTCCTCTTCTGTTTAGTATATAGTCTATTCCTCTCTTCTTTTTAGTATATGGTATATTCCTCTTCTGTTTAGTATATAGTCTATTCTTCGTCTGTTTAGTATATAGTTATTCCTCTTATGTTTAGTATATAGTCTATTCCTCTCTGCTGTTTAGTATATAGTCTATACCTCTTCTGTTTAGTGTATAGTCTATTCCTCTTCTGTTTAGTATATAGTGTTTTCCTCTTCTGTTTAGAGTATAGTATATTCTCCATCTGTTTTGTAAATAGTCTATTCCTATCTTGTTTAGTATATAGTCTATTCCTCTTCTGTTTAGTATATAGTCTATTCCTCTCTTCTGTTTAGTATATAGTCTGTTCCTCTTCTGTGTAGTATATAGTATATTCCTCTTCTGTGTAATATATAGTATATTCCTCTTCTGTTTAGTATATAGTCTATTCCTCTTCTGTTTAGTATATAGTCTATTCCTCTTCTGTTTAGTATATAGTCTATTCCTCTTCTGTTTAGTATATAGTCTATTCTTCGTCTGTTTAGTATATAGTTATTCCTCATATGTTTAGTATATAGTATTTTCCTCGCTGATGTTTAGTATATAGTCTATTCCTCTTCTGTTTAGTGTATAGTCTATTCCTCTTCTGTTTAGTATATAGTGTATTCCTCCTCTGTTTAGTATATAGTCTATTCCTCTTCTGTTTAGTATATAGTCTATTCCTCTCTTCTGTTTAGTATATAGTCTATTCCTCTTCTGTTTAGTATATAGTCTATTCCTCTTCTGTTTAGTATATAGTATATTCCTCTTCTGTTTAATATATAGTCTATTCCTCTCTTATGTTTAGTATATATTTATTCCTCTTATGTTTAGTATATAGTATATTCCTCTTCTGTTTAGTATATAGTGTTTTCCTCTTTTCTATTTAGTATATTATCCATTCCTCTTCTGTTTAGTATATAGTATATTCCTGTTCTGTTTAGTATATAGTCTATTCCTCTTCTGTTTAGTATATAGTCTATTCCTCTCTTCTTTTTAGTATATGGTATATTCCTCTTCTGTTTAGTATATAGTCTATTCTTCGTCTGGTTAGTATATAGTTATTCCTCTTATGTTTAGTATATAGTCTATTCCTCTCTGCTGTTTAGTATATAGTCTATTCTTCTTCTGTTTAGTGTATAGTCTATTCCTCTTCTGTTTAGTATATAGTGTTTTCCTCTTCTGTTTAGAGTATAGTATATTCTCCATCTGTTTTGTAAATAGTCTATTCCTATCTTGTTTAGTATATAGTCTATTCCTCTTCTGTTTAGTATATAGTCTATTCCTCTTTTGTTTAGTATATAGTCTATTTCTCTTCTTTTTAGTATACAGTCTATTCCTCTTCTGTTTAGTATATAGTATATTCCTCTTCTGTTTAGTATATAGTCTATTCCTCTCTTCTGTTTAGTATATAGTCTGTTCCTCTTCTGTGTAGTATATAGTATATTCCTCTTCTGTGTAATATATAGTATATTCCTCTTCTGTTTAGTATATAGTCTATTCCTCTTCTGTTTAGTATATAGTCTATTCTTCGTCTGTTTAGTATATAGTTATTCCTCTTATGTTTAGTATATAGTCTATTCCTCGCTGCTGTTTAGTATATAGTCTATTCCTCTTCTGTTTAGTGTATAGTCTATTCCTCTTCTGTTTAGTATATAGTGTATTCCTCCTCTGTTTAGTATATAGTCTATTCCTCTTCTGTTTAGTATATAGTCTATTCCTCTTCTGTTTAGTATATAGTCTATTCATCTTTTGTTTAGTATATAGTCTATTTCTCTTCTGTTTAGTATATAGTATATTCCTCTTCTGTTTAGAATATAGTATATTACTCTTCTGTTTAGTATATAGTCTATTCCTCTCTTCTGTTTAGTATATAGTCTATTCCTCTTCTGTTTAGTATATAGTCTATTCCTCTTCTGTTTAGTATATAGTATATTCCTCTTCTGTTTAGTATATAGTCTATTCTTCATCTGTTTAGTATATAGTATATTCCTCTTCTGTTTAGTATATAGTGTATTCCTCCTCTGTTTAGTATATAGTCTATTCCTCTTCTGTTTAGTATATAGCATATTCCTCTTCTGTTTAGTATATAGTATATTCCTCTTCTGTTTAGTATATAGTCTATTCTTTGTCTGTTTAGTATATAGTATATTCCGCTTCTGTTTAAAATATAGTCTATTCCTCTCTGCTGTTTAGTATATAGTATATTCCTCTTCTGTTTAGTATTTACTGTTTTCCTCTTCTGTTTAGAGTATAGTGTATTCCACATCTGTTTTGTAAATAGTCTATTCCTCTCTTGTTTAGTATATAGTCTATTCCTCTCCTGTTTAGTATATAGTCTATTCCTCTTCTGTTTAGTATATAGTCTATTCTTCGTCTGTTTAGTATATAGTTATTCCTCTTATGTTTAGTATATAGTATATTCCTCTTCTGTTTAGTATATAGTCTATTCCTCTCTTCTGTTTAGTATATAGTCTATTCCTCTTCTGTTTAGTATATAGTCTGTTCCTCTTCTATGTGGTATATAGTATATTCCTCTTCTGTTTAGTATATAGTGTATTCCTCCTCTGTTTAGTATATAGTCTATTCCTCTTCTGTTTAGTATATAGTCTATTCCTCTTCTGTTTAGTATATAGTATTTTCCTCTTCTGTTTAGTATATAGTCTATTGTTCGTCTGTTTAGTATATAGTATATTCCTCTTCTGTTTAGTATATAGTGTATTCCTCCTCTGTTTAGTATATAGTCTATTCCTCTTCTGTTTAGTGTATAGTCTATTCCTCTTCTGTATAGTATATAGTGTTTTCCTCTTCTGTTTAGAGTATAGTATATTCCCCATCTGTTTTGTAAATAGTCTATTCCTATCTTGTTTAGTATATAGTCTATTCCTCTTCTGTTTAGTATATAGTCTATTCATCTTTTGTTTAGTATATAGTCTATTTCTCTTCTGTTTAGTATATAGTCTATTCCTCTTCTGTTTCGAATATAGTCTATTACTCTTCTGTTTAGTATATAGTCTATTCCTCTCTTCTGTTTAGTATATAGTCTATTCCTCTTCTGTTTAGTATATAGTCTGTTCCTCTTCTGTGTAGTATATAGTATATTCCTCTTCTGTGTAGTATGTAGTATATTCCTCTTCTGTTAAGTATATATTGTATTCCTCCTCTGTTTAGTATATAGTCTATTCCTCTTCTGTTTAGTATATAGTCTATTCCTCTTCTGTTTAGTATATAGTATATTCCTCTTCTGTTTAGTATATAGTCTATTCTTCGTCTGTTTAGTATATAGTATATTCCGCTTCTGTTTAACATATAGTCTATTCCTCTCTGCTGTTTAGTATATAGTATATTCCGCTTCTGTTTAGTATATACTGTTTTCCTCTTCTGTTTAGAGTATAGTGTATTCCACATCTGTTTTGTAAATAGTCTATTCCTCTCTTGTTTAGTATATAGTCTATTCCTCTTCTGTTTAGTATATAGTCTATTCCTCTTCTGTTTAGTATATAGTCTATTCTTCGTCTGTTTAGTATATAGTTATTCCTCTTATGTTTAGTATATAGTATATTCCTCTTCTGTTTAATATATAGTCTATTCCTCTCTTATGTTTAGTATATATTTATTCCTCTTATGTTTAGTATATAGTATATTCCTCTTCTGTTTAGTATATAGTGTTTTCCTCTTTTATATTTAGTATATAGTCCATTCCTCTTCTGTTTAGTATATAGTATATTCCTGTTCTGTTTAGTATATAGTCTATTCCTCTTCTGTTTAGTATATAGTCTATTCCTCTCTTCTTTTTAGTATATGGTATATTCCTCTTCTGTTTAGTATATAGTCTATTCTTCGTCTGTTTAGTATATAGTTATTCCTCTTATGTTTAGTATATAGTCTATTCCTCTCTGCTGTTTAGTATATAGTCTATTCCTCTTCTGTTTAGTGTATAGTCTATTCCTCTTCTGTTTAGTATATAGTGTTTTCCTCTTCTGTTTAGAGTATAGTATATTCTCCATCTGTTTTGTAAATAGTCTATTCCTATCTTGTTTAGTATATAGTCTATTCCTCTTCTGTTTAGAATATAGTCCATTCCTCTTTTGTTTAGTATATAGTCTATTTCTCTTCTGTTTAGTATATAGTCTATTCCTCTTCTGTTTAGTATATAGTATATTCCTCTTCAGTTTAATATATAGTCTATTCCTCTCTTCTGTTTAGTATATAGTCTGTTCCTCTTCTGTGTAGTATATAGTATATTCCTCTTCTGTGTAATATATAGTATATTCCTCTTCTGTTTAGTATATAGTCTATTCCTCTTCTGTTTAGTATATAGTCTATTCTTCGTCTGTTTAGTATATAGTTATTCCTCTTATGTTTAGTATATAGTATATTCCTCTTCTGTTTAGTATATAGTCTATTCCTCTCTTCTGTTTAGTATATAGTCTATTCCTCTTCTGTTTAGTATATAGTCTGTTCCTCTTCTATGTGGTATATAGTATATTCCTCTTCTGTTTAGTATATAGTGTATTCCTCCTCTGTTTAGTATATAGTCTATTCCTCTTCTGTTTAGTATATAGTCTATTCCTCTTCTGTTTAGTATATAGTATTTTCCTCTTCTGTTTAGTATATAGTCTATTGTTCATCTGTTTAATATATAGTATATTCCTCTTCTGTTTAGTATATAGTGTATTCCTCCTCTGTTTAGTATATAGTCTATTCCTCTTCTGTTTAGTGTATAGTCTATTCCTCTTCTGTATAGTATATAGTGTTTTCCTCTTCTGTTTAGAGTATAGTATATTCCCCATCTGTTTTGTAAATAGTCTATTCCTATCTTGTTTAGTATATAGTCTATTCCTCTTCTGTTTAGTATATAGTCTATTCATCTTTTGTTTAGTATATAGTCTATTTCTCTTCTGTTTAGTATATAGTCTATTCCTCTTCTGTTTCGAATATAGTCTATTACTCTTCTGTTTAGTATATAGTCTATTCCTCTCTTCTGTTTAGTATATAGTCTATTCCTCTTCTGTTTAGTATATAGTCTGTTCCTCTTCTGTGTAGTATATAGTATATTCCTCTTCTGTGTAGTATGTAGTATATTCCTCTTCTGTTAAGTATATATTGTATTCCTCCTCTGTTTAGTATATAGTCTATTCCTCTTCTGTTTAGTATATAGTCTATTCCTCTTCTGTTTAGTATATAGTATATTCCTCTTCTGTTTAGTATATAGTCTATTCTTCGTCTGTTTAGTATATAGTATATTCCGCTTCTGTTTAAAATATAGTCTATTCCTCTCTGCTGTTTAGTATATAGTATATTCCGCTTCTGTTTAGTATATACTGTTTTCCTCTTCTGTTTAGAGTATAGTGTATTCCACATCTGTTTTGTAAATAGTCTATTCCTCTCTTGTTTAGTATATAGTCTATTCCTCTTCTGTTTAGTATATAGTCTATTCCTCTTCTGTTTAGTATATAGTCTATTCTTCGTCTGTTTAGTATATAGTTATTCCTCTTATGTTTAGTATATAGTATATTCCTCTTCTGTTTAATATATAGTCTATTCCTCTCTTATGTTTAGTATATATTTATTCCTCTTATGTTTAGTATATAGTATATTCCTCTTCTGTTTAGTATATAGTGTTTTCCTCTTTTCTATTTAGTATATAGTCCATTCCTCTTCTGTTTAGTATATAGTATATTCCTGTTCTGTTTAGTATATAGTCTATTCCTCTTCTGTTTAGTATATAGTCTATTCCTCTCTTCTTTTTAGTATATGGTATATTCCTCTTCTGTTTAGTATATAGTCTATTCTTCGTCTGTTTAGTATATAGTTATTCCTCTTATGTTTAGTATATAGTCTATTCCTCTCTGCTGTTTAGTATATAGTCTATTCCTCTTCTGTTTAGTGTATAGTCTATTCCTCTTCTGTTTAGTATATAGTGTTTTCCTCTTCTGTTTAGAGTATAGTATATTCTCCATCTGTTTTGTAAATAGTCTATTCCTATCTTGTTTAGTATATAGTCTATTCCTCTTCTGTTTAGAATATAGTCTATTCCTCTTTTGTTTAGTATATAGTCTATTTCTCTTCTGTTTAGTATATAGTCTATTCCTCTTCTGTTTAGTATATAGTATATTCCTCTTCAGTTTAATATATAGTCTATTCCTCTCTTCTGTTTAGTATATAGTCTGTTCCTCTTCTGTGTAGTATATAGTATATTCCTCTTCTGTGTAATATATAGTATATTCCTCTTCTGTTTAGTATATAGTCTATTCCTCTTCTGTTTAGTATATAGTCTATTCCTCTTATGTTTAGTATATAGTATATTCCTCTTCAGTTTAGTATATAGTCTATTCCTCTCTTCTGTTTAGTATATAGTCTGTTCCTCTTCTGTGTAGTATATAGTATATTCCTCTTCTGTGTAATATATAGTATATTCCTCTTCTGTTTAGTATATAGTCTATTCCTCTTCTGTTTAGTATATAGTCTATTCGTCTTCTGTTTAGTATATAGTCTATTCCTCTTCTGTTTAGTATATAGTCTATTCTTCATCTGTTTAGTATATAGTTATTCCTCTTATGTTTAGTATATAGTCTATTCCTCGCTGCTGTTTAGTATATAGTCTATTCCTCTTCTGTTTAGTGTATAGTCTATTCCTCTTCTGTTTAGTATATAGTGTATTCCTCCTCTGTTTAGTATATAGTCTATTCCTCTTCTGTTTAGTATATAGTCTATTCCTCTTCTGTTTAGTATATAGTCTATTCATCTTTTGTTTAGTATATAGTCTATTTCTCTTCTGTTTAGTATATAGTATATTCCTCTTCTGTTTAGAATATAGTATATTCTCCATCTGTTTTGTAAATAGTCTATTCCTATCTTGTTTAGTATATAGTCTATTCCTCTTCTGTTTAGTATATAGTCTATTCCTCTTCTGTTTAGTATATAGTATTTTCCTCTTCTGTTTAGTATATAGTCTATTCTTCGTCTGTTTAGTATATAGTATATTCCTCTTCAGTTTAGTATATAGTGTATTCCTCCTCTGTTTAGTATATAGTCTATTCCTCTTCTGTTTAGTATATAGTCTATTCCTCTTCTGTTTAGTATGTAGTCTATTCCTCTTCTGTTTAGTATATAGTATATTCCTCTTCTGTTTAGTATATAGTCTATTCCTCTTCTGTTTAGTATATAGTGTTTTCCTCTTCTGTTTAGAGTATAGTATATTCTCCATCTGTTTTGTAAATAGTCTATTCCTATCTTGTTTAGTATATAGTCTATTCCTCTTCTGTTTAGAATATAGTCTATTCCTCTTTTGTTTAGTATATAGTCTATTTCTCTTCTGTTTAGTATATAGTCTATTCCTCTTCTGTTTAGTATATAGTATATTCCTCTTCTGTTTAGTATATAGTCTATTCCTCTCTTCTGTTTAGTATATAGTCTGTTCCTCTTCTGTGTAGTATATAGTATATTCCTCTTCTGTGTAATATATAGTATATTCCTCTTCTGTTTAGTATATAGTCTATTCCTCTTCTGTTTAGTATATAGTCTATTCGTCTTCTGTTTAGTATATAGTCTATTCCTCTTCTGTTTAGTATATAGTCTATTCTTCGTCTGTTTAGTATATAGTTATTCCTCTTATGTTTACTATATAGTCTATTCCTCGCTGCTGTTTAGTATATAGTCTATTCCTCTTCTGTTTAGTGTATAGTCTATTCCTCTTCTGTTTAGTATATAGTGTATTCCTCCTCTGTTTAGTATATAGTCTATTCCTCTTCTGTTTAGTATATAGTCTATTCCTCTTCTGTTTAGTATATAGTCTATTCATCTTTTGTTTAGTATATAGTCTATTTCTCTTCTGTTTAGTATATAGTATATTCCTCTTCTGTTTAGAATATAGTATATTACTCTTCTGTTTAGTATATAGTCTATTCCTCTCTTCTGTTTAGTATATAGTCTATTCCTCTTCTGTTTAGTATATAGTCTATTCCTCTTCTGTTTAGTATATAGTATATTCCTCTTCTGTTTAGTATATAGTCTATTCTTCATCTGTTTAGTATATAGTATATTCCTCTTCTGTTTAGTATATAGTGTATTCCTCCTCTGTTTAGTATATAGTCTATTCCTCTTCTGTTTAGTATATAGTCTATTCCTCTTCTGTTTAGTATATAGTATATTCCTCTTCTGTTTAGTATATAGTCTATTCTTCGTCTGTTTAGTATATAGTATATTCCGCTTCTGTTTAAAATATAGTCTATTCCTCTCTGCTGTTTAGTATATAGTATATTCCTCTTCTGTTTAGTGTATAGTCTATTCCTCTTCTGTTTAGTATATAGTGTTTTCCTCTTCTGTTTAGAGTATAGTATATTCTCCATCTGTTTTGTAAATAGTCTATTCCTATCTTGTTTAGTATATAGTCTATTCCTCTTCTGTTTAGAATATAGTCTATTCCTCTTTTGTTTAGTATATAGTCTATTTCTCTTCTGTTTAGTATATAGTCTATTCCTCTTCTGTTTAGTATATAGTATATTCCTCTTCTGTTTAGTATATAGTGTATTCCTCCTCTGTTTAGTATATAGTCTATTCCTCTTCTGTTTAGTAAATAGTATATTCCTCTTCTGTTTAGTATATAGTCTATTCTTCGTCTGTTTAGTATATAGTATATTCCGCTTCTGTTTAAAATATAGTCTATTCCTCTCTGCTGTTTAGTATATAGTATATTCCTCTTCTGTTTAGTATATACTGTTTTCCTCTTCTGTTTAGAGTATAGTGTATTCCACATCTGTTTTGTAAATAGTCTATTCCTCTCTTGTTTAGTATATAGTCTGTTCTTCGTCTGTTTAGTATATAGTTATTCCTCTTATGTTTAGTATATAGTATACTCCTCTTCTGTTTAGTATATAGTCTATTCCTCTCTTCTGTTTAGTATATAGTCTATTCCTCTTCTGTTTAGTATATAGTCTGTTCCTCTTCTGTGTGGTATATAGTATATTCCTCTTCTGTGTAGTATGTAGTCTAATCCTCTTCTGTTTAGTATATAGTGTATTCCTCCTCTGTTTAGTATATAGTCTATTCCTCTTCTGTTTAGTATATAGTCTATTCCTCTTCTGTTTAGTATATAGTCTATTCCTCTTCTGTTTAGTGTATAGTCTATTCCTCTTCTGTTTAGAATATAGTCTATTCCTCTTCTGTTTAGAATATAGTCTATTCCTCTTTTGTTTAGTATATAGTCTATTTCTCTTCTGTTTAGTATATAGTCTATTCCTCTTCTGTTTAGTATATAGTATATTCCTCTTCAGTTTAGTATATAGTCTATTCCTCTCTTCTGTTTAGTATATAGTCTGTTTCTCTTCTGTGTAGTATATAGTATATTCCTCTTCTGTGTAATATATAGTATATTCCTCTTCTGTTTAGTATATAGTCTATTCGTCTTCTGTTTAGTATATAGTTATTCCTCTTATGTTTAGTATATAGTCTATTCCTCGCTGCTGTTTAGTATATAGTCTATTCCTCTTTTGTTTAGTGTATAGTCTATTCCTCTTCTGTTTAGTATATAGTGTATTCCTCCTCTGTTTAGTATATAGTCTATTCCTCTTCTGTTTAGTATATAGTGTATTCCTCCTCTGTTTAGTATATAGTCTATTCCTCTTCTGTTTAGTATATAGTCTATTCCTCTTCTGTTTAGTATATAGTATATTCCTCTTCTGTTTAGTATATAGTCTATTCTTCGTCTGTTTAGTATATAGTATATTCCGCTTCTGTTTAAAATATAGTATATTCCTCTCTGCTGTTTAGTATATAGTATATTCCTCTTCTGTTTAGTATATACTGTTTTCCTCTTCTGTTTAGAGTATAGTGTATTCCACATCTGTTTTGTAAATAGTCTATTCCTCTCTTGTTTAGTATATAGTCTATTCCTCTCCTGTTTAGTATATAGTCTATTCCTCTTCTGTTTAGCATATAGTCTATTCTTCGTCTGTTTAGTATATAGTATATTCCGCTTCTGTTTAAAATATAGTCTATTCCTCTCTGCTGTTTAGTATATAGTATATTCCTCTTCTGTTTAGTATATACTGTTTTCCTCTTCTGTTTAGAGTATAGTGTATTCCACATCTGTTTTGTAAATAGTCTATTCCTCTCTTGTTTAGTATATAGTCTATTCCTCTCCTGTTTAGTATATAGTCTATTCCTCTTCTGTTTAGTATATAGTCTATTCTTCGTCTGTTTAGTATATAGTTATTCCTCTTATGTTTAGTATATAGTATATTCCTCTTCTGTTTAGTATATAGTCTATTCCTCTCTTCTGTTTAGTATATAGTCTATTCCTCTTCTGTTTAGTATATAGTCTGTTCCTCTTCTGTGTGGTATATAGTATATTCCTCTTCTGTGTAGTATGTAGTCTAATCCTCTTCTGTTTAGTATATAGTGTATTCCTCCTCTGTTTAGTATATAGTCTATTCCTCTTCTGTTTAGTATATAGTCTATTCCTCTTCTGTTTAGTATATAGTCTATTCCTCTTCTGTTTAGTGTATAGTCTATTCCTCTTCTGTTTAGTATATAGTGTTTTCCTCTTCTGTTTAGAGTATAGTATATTCTCCATCTGTTTTGTAAATAGTCTATTCCTATCTTGTTTAGTATATAGTCTATTCCTCTTCTGTTTAGAATATAGTCTATTCCTCTTTTGTTTAGTATATAGTCTATTTCTCTTCTGTTTAGTATATAGTCTATTCCTCTTCTGTTTAGTATATAGTATATTCCTCTTCAGTTTAGTATATAGTCTATTCCTCTCTTCTGTTTAGTATATAGTCTGTTCCTCTTCTGTGTAGTATATAGTATATTTCTCTTCTGTGTAATATATAGTATATTCCTCTTCTGTTTAGTATATAGTCTATTCGTCTTCTGTTTAGTATATAGTTATTCCTCTTATGTTTAGTATATAGTCTATTCCTCGCTGCTGTTTAGTATATAGTCTATTCCTCTTCTGTTTAGTGTATAGTCTATTCCTCTTCTGTTTAGTATATAGTGTATTCCTCCTCTGTTTAGTATATAGTCTATTCCTCTTCTGTTTAGTATATAGTGTATTCCTCCTCTGTTTAGTATATAGTCTATTCCTCTTCTGTTTAGTATATAGTCTATTCCTCTTCTGTTTAGTATATAGTATATTCCTCTTCTGTTTAGTATATAGTCTATTCTTCGTCTGTTTAGTATATAGTATATTCCGCTTCTGTTTAAAATATAGTATATTCCTCTCTGCTGTTTAGTATATAGTATATTCCTCTTCTGTTTAGTATATACTGTTTTCCTCTTCTGTTTAGAGTATAGTGTATTCCACAACTGTTTTGTAAATAGTCTATTCCTCTCTTGTTTAGTATATAGTCTATTCCTCTCCTGTTTAGTATATAGTCTATTCCTCTTCTGTTTAGTATATAGTCTATTCTTCGTCTGTTTAGTATATAGTTATTCCTCTTATGTTTAGTATATAGTATATTCCTCTTCTGTTTAGTATATAGTCTATTTCTCTTCTGTTTAGTATATAGTCTATTCCTCTTCTGTTTAGTATATAGTATATTCCTCTTCAGTTTAGTATATAGTCTATTCCTCTCTTCTGTTTAGTATATAGTCTGTTCCTCTTCTGTGTAGTATATAGTATATTCCTCTTCTGTGTAATATATAGTATATTCCTCTTCTGTTTAGTATATAGTCTATTCGTCTTCTGTTTAGTATATAGTTATTCCTCTTATGTTTAGTATATAGTCTATTCCTCGCTGCTGTTTAGTATATAGTCTATTCCTCTTCTGTTTAGTGTATAGTCTATTCCTCTTCTGTTTAGTATATAGTGTATTCCTCCTCTGTTTAGTATATAGTCTATTCCTCTTCTGTTTAGTATATAGTGTATTCCTCCTCTGTTTAGTATATAGTCTGTTCCTCTTCTATGTGGTATATAGTATATTCCTCTTCTGTTTAGTATATAGTGTATTCCTCCTCTGTTTAGTATATAGTCTATTCCTCTTCTGTTTAGTATATAGTCTATTCTTCATCTGTTTAGTATATAGTTATTCCTCTTATGTTTAGTATATAGTCTATTCCTCGCTGCTGTTTAGTATATAGTCTATTCCTCTTCTGTTTAGTGTATAGTCTATTCCTCTTCTGTTTAGTATATAGTGTATTCCTCCTCTGTTTAGTATATAGTCTATTCCTCTTCTGTTTAGTATATAGTCTATTCCTCTTCTGTTTAGTATATAGTCTATTCATCTTTTGTTTAGTATATAGTCTATTTCTCTTCTGTTTAGTATATAGTATATTCCTCTTCTGTTTAGAATATAGTATATTCTCCATCTGTTTTGTAAATAGTCTATTCCTATCTTGTTTAGTATATAGTCTATTCCTCTTCTGTTTAGTATATAGTCTATTCCTCTTCTGTTTAGTATATAGTATTTTCCTCTTCTGTTTAGTATATAGTCTATTCTTCGTCTGTTTAGTATATAGTATATTCCTCTTCAGTTTAGTATATAGTGTATTCCTCCTCTGTTTAGTATATAGTCTATTCCTCTTCTGTTTAGTATATAGTCTATTCCTCTTCTGTTTAGTATGTAGTCTATTCCTCTTCTGTTTAGTATATAGTATATTCCTCTTCTGTTTAGTATATAGTCTATTCCTCTTCTGTTTAGTATATAGTGTTTTCCTCTTCTGTTTAGAGTATAGTATATTCTCCATCTGTTTTGTAAATAGTCTATTCCTATCTTGTTTAGTATATAGTCTATTCCTCTTCTGTTTAGAATATAGTCTATTCCTCTTTTGTTTAGTATATAGTCTATTTCTCTTCTGTTTAGTATATAGTCTATTCCTCTTCTGTTTAGTATATAGTATATTCCTCTTCTGTTTAGTATATAGTCTATTCCTCTCTTCTGTTTAGTATATAGTCTGTTCCTCTTCTGTGTAGTATATAGTATATTCCTCTTCTGTGTAATATATAGTATATTCCTCTTCTGTTTAGTATATAGTCTATTCCTCTTCTGTTTAGTATATAGTCTATTCGTCTTCTGTTTAGTATATAGTCTATTCCTCTTCTGTTTAGTATATAGTCTATTCTTCGTCTGTTTAGTATATAGTTATTCCTCTTATGTTTACTATATAGTCTATTCCTCGCTGCTGTTTAGTATATAGTCTATTCCTCTTCTGTTTAGTGTATAGTCTATTCCTCTTCTGTTTAGTATATAGTGTATTCCTCCTCTGTTTAGTATATAGTCTATTCCTCTTCTGTTTAGTATATAGTCTATTCCTCTTCTGTTTAGTATATAGTCTATTCATCTTTTGTTTAGTATATAGTCTATTTCTCTTCTGTTTAGTATATAGTATATTCCTCTTCTGTTTAGAATATAGTATATTACTCTTCTGTTTAGTATATAGTCTATTCCTCTCTTCTGTTTAGTATATAGTCTATTCCTCTTCTGTTTAGTATATAGTCTATTCCTCTTCTGTTTAGTATATAGTATATTCCTCTTCTGTTTAGTATATAGTCTATTCTTCATCTGTTTAGTATATAGTATATTCCTCTTCTGTTTAGTATATAGTGTATTCCTCCTCTGTTTAGTATATAGTCTATTCCTCTTCTGTTTAGTATATAGTCTATTCCTCTTCTGTTTAGTATATAGTATATTCCTCTTCTGTTTAGTATATAGTCTATTCTTCGTCTGTTTAGTATATAGTATATTCCGCTTCTGTTTAAAATATAGTCTATTCCTCTCTGCTGTTTAGTATATAGTATATTCCTCTTCTGTTTAGTGTATAGTCTATTCCTCTTCTGTTTAGTATATAGTGTTTTCCTCTTCTGTTTAGAGTATAGTATATTCTCCATCTGTTTTGTAAATAGTCTATTCCTATCTTGTTTAGTATATAGTCTATTCCTCTTCTGTTTAGAATATAGTCTATTCCTCTTTTGTTTAGTATATAGTCTATTTCTCTTCTGTTTAGTATATAGTCTATTCCTCTTCTGTTTAGTATATAGTATATTCCTCTTCTGTTTAGTATATAGTGTATTCCTCCTCTGTTTAGTATATAGTCTATTCCTCTTCTGTTTAGTAAATAGTATATTCCTCTTCTGTTTAGTATATAGTCTATTCTTCGTCTGTTTAGTATATAGTATATTCCGCTTCTGTTTAAAATATAGTCTATTCCTCTCTGCTGTTTAGTATATAGTATATTCCTCTTCTGTTTAGTATATACTGTTTTCCTCTTCTGTTTAGAGTATAGTGTATTCCACATCTGTTTTGTAAATAGTCTATTCCTCTCTTGTTTAGTATATAGTCTGTTCTTCGTCTGTTTAGTATATAGTTATTCCTCTTATGTTTAGTATATAGTATACTCCTCTTCTGTTTAGTATATAGTCTATTCCTCTCTTCTGTTTAGTATATAGTCTATTCCTCTTCTGTTTAGTATATAGTCTGTTCCTCTTCTGTGTGGTATATAGTATATTCCTCTTCTGTGTAGTATGTAGTCTAATCCTCTTCTGTTTAGTATATAGTGTATTCCTCCTCTGTTTAGTATATAGTCTATTCCTCTTCTGTTTAGTATATAGTCTATTCCTCTTCTGTTTAGTATATAGTCTATTCCTCTTCTGTTTAGTGTATAGTCTATTCCTCTTCTGTTTAGTATATAGTGTTTTCCTCTTCTGTTTAGAGTATAGTATATTCTCCATCTGTTTTGTAAATAGTCTATTCCTATCTTGTTTAGTATATAGTCTATTCCTCTTCTGTTTAGAATATAGTCTATTCCTCTTTTGTTTAGTATATAGTCTATTTCTCTTCTGTTTAGTATATAGTCTATTCCTCTTCTGTTTAGTATATAGTATATTCCTCTTCAGTTTAGTATATAGTCTATTCCTCTCTTCTGTTTAGTATATAGTCTGTTTCTCTTCTGTGTAGTATATAGTATATTCCTCTTCTGTGTAATATATAGTATATTCCTCTTCTGTTTAGTATATAGTCTATTCGTCTTCTGTTTAGTATATAGTTATTCCTCTTATGTTTAGTATATAGTCTATTCCTCGCTGCTGTTTAGTATATAGTCTATTCCTCTTTTGTTTAGTGTATAGTCTATTCCTCTTCTGTTTAGTATATAGTGTATTCCTCCTCTGTTTAGTATATAGTCTATTCCTCTTCTGTTTAGTATATAGTGTATTCCTCCTCTGTTTAGTATATAGTCTATTCCTCTTCTGTTTAGTATATAGTCTATTCCTCTTCTGTTTAGTATATAGTATATTCCTCTTCTGTTTAGTATATAGTCTATTCTTCGTCTGTTTAGTATATAGTATATTCCGCTTCTGTTTAAAATATAGTATATTCCTCTCTGCTGTTTAGTATATAGTATATTCCTCTTCTGTTTAGTATATACTGTTTTCCTCTTCTGTTTAGAGTATAGTGTATTCCACATCTGTTTTGTAAATAGTCTATTCCTCTCTTGTTTAGTATATAGTCTATTCCTCTCCTGTTTAGTATATAGTCTATTCCTCTTCTGTTTAGCATATAGTCTATTCTTCGTCTGTTTAGTATATAGTATATTCCGCTTCTGTTTAAAATATAGTCTATTCCTCTCTGCTGTTTAGTATATAGTATATTCCTCTTCTGTTTAGTATATACTGTTTTCCTCTTCTGTTTAGAGTATAGTGTATTCCACATCTGTTTTGTAAATAGTCTATTCCTCTCTTGTTTAGTATATAGTCTATTCCTCTCCTGTTTAGTATATAGTCTATTCCTCTTCTGTTTAGTATATAGTCTATTCTTCGTCTGTTTAGTATATAGTTATTCCTCTTATGTTTAGTATATAGTATATTCCTCTTCTGTTTAGTATATAGTCTATTCCTCTCTTCTGTTTAGTATATAGTCTATTCCTCTTCTGTTTAGTATATAGTCTGTTCCTCTTCTGTGTGGTATATAGTATATTCCTCTTCTGTGTAGTATGTAGTCTAATCCTCTTCTGTTTAGTATATAGTGTATTCCTCCTCTGTTTAGTATATAGTCTATTCCTCTTCTGTTTAGTATATAGTCTATTCCTCTTCTGTTTAGTATATAGTCTATTCCTCTTCTGTTTAGTGTATAGTCTATTCCTCTTCTGTTTAGTATATAGTGTTTTCCTCTTCTGTTTAGAGTATAGTATATTCTCCATCTGTTTTGTAAATAGTCTATTCCTATCTTGTTTAGTATATAGTCTATTCCTCTTCTGTTTAGAATATAGTCTATTCCTCTTTTGTTTAGTATATAGTCTATTTCTCTTCTGTTTAGTATATAGTCTATTCCTCTTCTGTTTAGTATATAGTATATTCCTCTTCAGTTTAGTATATAGTCTATTCCTCTCTTCTGTTTAGTATATAGTCTGTTCCTCTTCTGTGTAGTATATAGTATATTTCTCTTCTGTGTAATATATAGTATATTCCTCTTCTGTTTAGTATATAGTCTATTCGTCTTCTGTTTAGTATATAGTTATTCCTCTTATGTTTAGTATATAGTCTATTCCTCGCTGCTGTTTAGTATATAGTCTATTCCTCTTCTGTTTAGTGTATAGTCTATTCCTCTTCTGTTTAGTATATAGTGTATTCCTCCTCTGTTTAGTATATAGTCTATTCCTCTTCTGTTTAGTATATAGTGTATTCCTCCTCTGTTTAGTATATAGTCTATTCCTCTTCTGTTTAGTATATAGTCTATTCCTCTTCTGTTTAGTATATAGTATATTCCTCTTCTGTTTAGTATATAGTCTATTCTTCGTCTGTTTAGTATATAGTATATTCCGCTTCTGTTTAAAATATAGTATATTCCTCTCTGCTGTTTAGTATATAGTATATTCCTCTTCTGTTTAGTATATACTGTTTTCCTCTTCTGTTTAGAGTATAGTGTATTCCACAACTGTTTTGTAAATAGTCTATTCCTCTCTTGTTTAGTATATAGTCTATTCCTCTCCTGTTTAGTATATAGTCTATTCCTCTTCTGTTTAGTATATAGTCTATTCTTCGTCTGTTTAGTATATAGTTATTCCTCTTATGTTTAGTATATAGTATATTCCTCTTCTGTTTAGTATATAGTCTGTTCCTCTTCTGTGTGGTATATAGTATATTCCTCTTCTGTGTAGTATGTAGTCTAATCCTCTTCTGTTTAGTATATAGTGTATTCCTCCTCTGTTTAGTATATAGTCTATTCCTCTTCTGTTTAGTATATAGTCTATTCCTCTTCTGTTTAGTATATAGTATTTTCCTCTTCTGTTTAGTATATAGTCTATTCTTCGTCTGTTTAGTATATAGTATATTCCTCTTCTGTTTAGTATATAGTGTATTCCTCCTCTGTTTAGTATATAGTCTATTCCTCTTCTGTTTAGTGTATAGTCTATTCCTCTTCTGTATAGTATATAGTGTTTTCCTCTTCTGTTTAGAGTATAGTATATTCCCCATCTGTTTTGTAAGTAGTCTATTCCTATCTTGTTTAGTATATAGTCTATTCCTCTTCTGTTTAGTATATAGTCTATTCATCTTTTGTTTAGTATATAGTCTATTTCTCTTCTGTTTAGTATATAGTCTATTCCTCTTCTGTTTAGAATATAGTCTATTACTGTTCTGTTTAGTATATAGTCTATTCCTCTCTTCTGTTTAGTATATAGTCTATTCCTCTTCTGTTTAGTATATAGTCTATTCCTCTTCTGTTTAGTATATAGTCTATTCATCTTTTGTTTAGTATATAGTCTATTTCTCTTCTGTTTAGTATATAGTATATTCCTCTTCTGTTTAGAATATAGTATATTACTCTTCTGTTTAGTATATAGTCTATTCCTCTCTTCTGTTTAGTATATAGTCTATTCCTCTTCTGTTTAGAATATAGTCTATTCCTCTTCTGTTTAGTATATAGTATATTCCTCTTCTGTTTAGTATATAGTCTATTCTTCATCTGTTTAGTATATAGTATATTCCTCTTCTGTTTAGTATATAGTGTATTCCTCCTCTGTTTAGTATATAGTCTATTCCTCTTCTGTTTAGTATATAGTCTATTCCTCTTCTGTTTAGTATATAGTATATTCCTCTTCTGTTTAGTATATAGTCTATTCCTCTTCTGTTTAGTATATAGTCTGTTCCTCTTCTGTGTGGTATATAGTATATTCCTCTTCTGTGTAGTATGTAGTCTAATCCTCTTCTGTTTAGTATATAGTGTATTCCTCCTCTGTTTAGTATATAGTCTATTCCTCTTCTGTTTAGTATATAGTCTATTCCTCTTCTGTTTAGTATATAGTCTATTCCTCTTCTGTTTAGTGTATAGTCTATTCCTCTTCTGTATAGTATATAGTGTTTTCCTCTTCTGTTTAGAGTATAGTATATTCCCCATCTGTTTTGTAAATAGTCTATTCCTATCTTGTTTAGTATATAGTCTATTCCTCTTCTGTTTAGTATATAGTCTATTCATCTTTTGTTTAGTATATAGTCTATTTCTCTTCTGTTTAGTATATAGTCTATTCCTCTTCTGTTTAGAATATAGTCTATTACTCTTCTGTTTAGTATATAGTCTATTCCTCTCTTCTGTTTAGTATATAGTCTATTCCTCTTCTGTTTAGTATATAGTCTATTCCTCTTCTGTTTAGTATATAGTCTATTCATCTTTTGTTTAGTATATAGTCTATTTCTCTTCTGTTTAGTATATAGTATATTCCTCTTCTGTTTAGAATATAGTATATTACTCTTCTGTTTAGTATATAGTCTATTCCTCTCTTCTGTTTAGTATATAGTCTATTCCTCTTCTGTTTAGAATATAGACTATTCCTCTTCTGTTTAGTATATAGTATATTCCTCTTCTGTTTAGTATATAGTCTATTCTTCATCTGTTTAGTATATAGTATATTCCTCTTCTGTTTAGTATATAGTGTATTCCTCCTCTGTTTAGTATATAGTCTATTCCTCTTCTGTTTAGTATATAGTCTATTCCTCTTCTGTTTAGTATATAGTATATTCCTCTTCTGTTTAGTATATAGTCTATTCCTCTTCTGTTTAGTATATAGTCTGTTCCTCTTCTGTGTGGTATATAGTATATTCCTCTTCTGTGTAGTATGTAGTCTAATCCTCTTCTGTTTAGTATATAGTGTATTCCTCCTCTGTTTAGTATATAGTCTATTCCTCTTCTGTTTAGTATATAGTCTATTCCTCTTCTGTTTAGTATATAGTCTATTCCTCTTCTGTTTAGTGTATAGTCTATTCCTCTTCTGTATAGTATATAGTGTTTTCCTCTTCTGTTTAGAGTATAGTATATTCCCCATCTGTTTTGTAAATAGTCTATTCCTATCTTGTTTAGTATATAGTCTATTCCTCTTCTGTTTAGTATATAGTCTATTCATCTTTTGTTTAGTATATAGTCTATTTCTCTTCTGTTTAGTATATAGTCTATTCCTCTTCTGTTTAGAATATAGTCTATTACTCTTCTGTTTAGTATATAGTCTATTCCTCTCTTCTGTTTAGTATATAGTCTATTCCTCTTCTGTTTAGTATATAGTCTATTCCTCTTCTGTTTAGTATATAGTCTATTCATCTTTTGTTTAGTATATAGTCTATTTCTCTTCTGTTTAGTATATAGTATATTCCTCTTCTGTTTAGAATATAGTATATTACTCTTCTGTTTAGTATATAGTCTATTCCTCTCTTCTGTTTAGTATATAGTTATTCCTCTTCTGTGTAGTATGTAGTCTAATCCTCTTCTGTTTAGTATATAGTGTATTCCTCCTCTGTTTAGTATATAGTCTATTCCTCTTCTGTTTAGTATATAGTCTATTCCTCTTCTGTTTAGTATATAGTATTTTCCTCTTCTGTTTAGTATATAGTCTATTCTTCGTCTGTTTAGTATATAGTATATTCCTCTTCTGTTTAGTATATAGTGTATTCCTCTTCTGTTTAGTATATAGTCTATTCCTCTTCTGTTTAGTATATAGTCTATTCCTCTTCTGTTTAGTATATAGTCTATTCCTCTTCTGTTTAGTGTATAGTCTATTCCTCTTCTGTTTAGTATATAGTGTTTTCCTCTTCTGTTTAGAGTATAGTATATTCTCCATCTGTTTTGTAAATAGTCTATTCCTATCTTGTTTAGTATATAGTCTATTCCTCTTCTGTTTAGAATATAGTCTATTCCTCTTTTGTTTAGTATATAGTCTATTTCTCTTCTGTTTAGTATATAGTCTATTCCTCTTCTGTTTAGTATATAGTATATTCCTCTTCAGTTTAGTATATAGTCTATTCCTCTCTTCTGTTTAGTATATAGTCTGTTCCTCTTCTGTGTAGTATATAGTATATTCCTCTTCTGTGTAATATATAGTATATTCCTCTTCTGTTTAGTATATAGTCTATTCGTCTTCTGTTTAGTATATAGTTATTCCTCTTATGTTTAGTATATAGTCTATTCCTCGCTGCTGTTTAGTATATAGTCTATTCCTCTTCTGTTTAGTGTATAGTCTATTCCTCTTCTGTTTAGTATATAGTGTATTCCTCCTCTGTTTAGTATATAGTCTATTCCTCTTCTGTTTAGTATATAGTGTATTCCTCCTCTGTTTAGTATATAGTCTATTCCTCTTCTGTTTAGTATATAGTCTATTCCTCTTCTGTTTAGTATATAGTCTATTCCTCTTCTGTTTAGTATATAGTATATTCCTCTTCTGTTTAGTATATAGTCTATTCTTCGTCTGTTTAGTATATAGTATATTCCGCTTCTGTTTAAAATATAGTATATTCCTCTCTGCTGTTTAGTATATAGTATATTCCTCTTCTGTTTAGTATATACTGTTTTCCTCTTCTGTTTAGAGTATAGTGTATTCCACAACTGTTTTGTAAATAGTCTATTCCTCTCTTGTTTAGTATATAGTCTATTCCTCTCCTGTTTAGTATATAGTCTATTCCTCTTCTGTTTAGTATATAGTCTATTCTTCGTCTGTTTAGTATATAGTTATTCCTCTTATGTTTAGTATATAGTATATTCCTCTTCTGTTTAGTATATAGTCTGTTCCTCTTCTGTGTGGTATATAGTATATTCCTCTTCTGTGTAGTATGTAGTCTAATCCTCTTCTGTTTAGTATATAGTGTATTCCTCCTCTGTTTAGTATATAGTCTATTCCTCTTCTGTTTAGTATATAGTCTATTCCTCTTCTGTTTAGTATATAGTATTTTCCTCTTCTGTTTAGTATATAGTCTATTCTTCGTCTGTTTAGTATATAGTATATTCCTCTTCTGTTTAGTATATAGTGTATTCCTCCTCTGTTTAGTATATAGTCTATTCCTCTTCTGTTTAGTGTATAGTCTATTCCTCTTCTGTATAGTATATAGTGTTTTCCTCTTCTGTTTAGAGTATAGTATATTCCCCATCTGTTTTGTAAATAGTCTATTCCTATCTTGTTTAGTATATAGTCTATTCCTCTTCTGTTTAGTATATAGTATATTCATCTTTTGTTTAGTATATAGTCTATTTCTCTTCTGTTTAGTATATAGTCTATTCCTCTTCTGTTTAGAATATAGTCTATTACTCTTCTGTTTAGTATATAGTCTATTCCTCTCTTCTGTTTAGTATATAGTCTATTCCTCTTCTGTTTAGTATATAGTCTATTCCTCTTCTGTTTAGTATATAGTCTATTCATCTTTTGTTTAGTATATAGTCTATTTCTCTTCTGTTTAGTATATAGTATATTCCTCTTCTGTTTAGAATATAGTATATTACTCTTCTGTTTAGTATATAGTCTATTCCTCTCTTCTGTTTAGTATATAGTCTATTCCTCTTCTGTTTAGAATATAGTCTATTCCTCTTCTGTTTAGTATATAGTATATTCCTCTTCTGTTTAGTATATAGTCTATTCTTCATCTGTTTAGTATATAGTATATTCCTCTTCTGTTTAGTATATAGTGTATTCCTCCTCTGTTTAGTATATAGTCTATTCCTCTTCTGTTTAGTATATAGTCTATTCCTCTTCTGTTTAGTATATAGTATATTCCTCTTCTGTTTAGTATATAGTCTATTCCTCTTCTGTTTAGTATATAGTCTGTTCCTCTTCTGTGTGGTATATAGTATATTCCTCTTCTGTGTAGTATGTAGTCTAATCCTCTTCTGTTTAGTATATAGTGTATTCCTCCTCTGTTTAGTATATAGTCTATTCCTCTTCTGTTTAGTATATAGTATTTTCCTCTTCTGTTTAGTATATAGTCTATTCTTCATCTGTTTAGTATATAGTATATTCCTCTTCTGTTTAGTATATAGTGTATTCCTCCTCTGTTTAGTATATAGTCTATTCCTCTTCTGTTTAGTGTATAGTCTATTCCTCTTCTGTATAGTATATAGTGTTTTCCTCTTCTGTTTAGAGTATAGTATATTCCCCATCTGTTTTGTAAATAGTCTATTCCTATCTTGTTTAGTATATAGTCTATTCCTCTTCTGTTTAGTATATAGTCTATTCATCTTTTGTTTAGTATATAGTCTATTTCTCTTCTGTTTAGTATATAGTCTATTCCTCTTCTGTTTAGAATATAGTCTATTACTCTTCTGTTTAGTATATAGTCTATTCCTCTCTTCTGTTTAGTATATAGTATATTCCTCTTCTGTTTAGTATATAGTCTATTCCTCTTCTGTTTAGTATATAGTCTATTCATCTTTTGTTTAGTATATAGTCTATTTCTCTTCTGTTTAGTATATAGTATATTCCTCTTCTGTTTAGAATATAGTATATTACTCTTCTGTTTAGTATATAGTCTATTCCTCTCTTCTGTTTAGTATATAGTCTATTCCTCTTCTGTTTAGTATATAGTCTATTCCTCTTCTGTTTAGTATATAGTATATTCCTCTTCTGTTTAGTATATAGTCTATTCCTCTTCTGTTTAGTATATAGTCTGTTCCTCTTCTGTGTGGTATATAGTATATTCCTCTTCTGTGTAGTATGTAGTCTAATCCTCTTCTGTTTAGTATATAGTGTATTCCTCCTCTGTTTAGTATATAGTCTATTCCTCTTCTGTTTAGTATATAGTATTTTCCTCTTCTGTTTAGTATATAGTCTATTCTTCATCTGTTTAGTATATAGTATATTCCTCTTCTGTTTAGTATATAGTCTATTCCTCTTCTGTTTAGTGTATAGTCTATTCCTCTTCTGTTTAGTGTATAGTCTATTCCTCTTCTGTATAGTATATAGTGTTTTCCTCTTCTGTTTAGAGTATAGTATATTCCCCATCTGTTTTGTAAATAGTCTATTCCTATCTTGTTTAGTATATAGTCTATTCCTCTTCTGTTTAGTATATAGTCTATTCATCTTTTGTTTAGTATATAGTCTATTTCTCTTCTGTTTAGTATATAGTCTATTCCTCTTCTGTTTAGAATATAGTCTATTACTCTTCTGTTTAGTATATAGTCTATTCCTCTCTTCTGTTTAGTATATAGTATATTCCCCTTCTGTTTAGTATATAGTCTATTCCTCTTCTGTTTAGTATATAGTCTATTCATCTTTTGTTTAGTATATAGTCTATTTCTCTTCTGTTTAGTATATAGTATATTCCTCTTCTGTTTAGAATATAGTATATTACTCTTCTGTTTAGTATATAGTCTATTCCTCTCTTCTGTTTAGTATATAGTCTATTCCTCTTCTGTTTAGAATATAGTCTATTCCTCTTCTGTTTAGTATATAGTATATTCCTCTTCTGTTTAGTATATAGTCTATTCTTCATCTGTTTAGTATATAGTATATTCCTCTTCTGTTTAGTATATAGTGTATTCCTCCTCTGTTTAGTATATAGTCTATTCCTCTTCTGTTTAGTATATAGTCTATTCCTCTTCTGTTTAGTATATAGTATATTCCTCTTCTGTTTAGTATATAGTCTATTCTTCGTCTGTTTAGTATATAGTATATTCCGCTTCTGTTTAAAATATAGTCTATTCCTCTCTGCTGTTTAGTATATAGTATATTCCTCTTCTGTTTAGTATATAGTGTATTCCTCCTCTGTTTTGTAAAAAGTCTATTCCTCTCTTGTTTAGTATATAGTCTATTCCTCTCCTGTTTAGTATATAGTCTATTCCTCTTCTGTTTAGTATATAGTCTATTCTTCGTCTGTTTAGTATATAGTTATTCCTCTTATGTTTAGTATATAGTATATTCCTCTTCTGTTTAGTATATAGTCTATTCCTCTCTTCTGTTTAGTATATAGTCTATTCCTCTTCTGTTTAGTATATAGTCTGTTCCTCTTCTGTGTGGTATATAGTATATTCCTCTTCTGTGTAGTATGTAGTCTAATCCTCTTCTGTTTAGTATATAGTGTATTCCTCCTCTGTTTAGTATATAGTCTATTCCTCTTCTGTTTAGTATATAGTCTATTCCTCTTCTGTTTAGTATATAGTATTTTCCTCTTCTGTTTAGTATATAGTCTATTCTTCGTCTGTTTAGTATATAGTATATTCCTCTTCTGTTTAGTATATAGTGTATTCCTCTTCTGTTTAGTATATAGTCTATTCCTCTTCTGTTTAGTGTATAGTCTATTCCTCTTCTGTATAGTATATAGTGTTTTCCTCTTCTGTTTAGAGTATAGTATATTCCCCATCTGTTTTGTAAATAGTCTATTCCTATCTTGTTTAGTATATAGTCTATTCCTCTTCTGTTTAGTATATAGTCTATTCATCTTTTGTTTAGTATATAGTCTATTTCTCTTCTGTTTAGTATATAGTCTATTCCTCTTCTGTTTAGAATATAGTCTATTACTCTTCTGTTTAGTATATAGTCTATTCCTCTCTTCTGTTTAGTATA
The DNA here is from genome assembly GCF_964263955.1 of Coregonus lavaretus. Lineage (NCBI taxonomy): Eukaryota > Metazoa > Chordata > Actinopteri > Salmoniformes > Salmonidae > Coregonus > Coregonus lavaretus. The sequence goes on along the minus strand of NW_028165522.1, from coordinate 275,203 downwards.
TAGTCTATTCCTCTTCTGTTTAGTATATAGTCTGTTCCTCTTCTGTGTAGTATATAGTATATTCCTCTTCTGTGTAGTATGTAGTATATTCCTCTTCTGTTAAGTATATATTGTATTCCTCCTCTGTTTAGTATATAGTCTATTCCTCTTCTGTTTAGTATATAGTCTATTCCTCTTCTGTTTAGTATATAGTATATTCCTCTTCTGTTTAGTATATAGTCTATTCTTCGTCTGTTTAGTATATAGTATATTCCTCTTCTGTTTAGTATATAGTGTATTCCTCCTCTGTTTAGTATATAGTCTATTCCTCTTCTGTTTAGTATATAGTCTATTCCTCTTCTGTTTAGTATATAGTATATTCCTCTTCTGTTTAGTATATAGTCTATTCTTCGTCTGTTTAGTATATAGTATATTCCGCTTCTGTTTAAAATATAGTCTATTCCTCTCTGCTGTTTAGTATATATTTATTCCTCTTATGTTTAGTATATAGTATATTCCTCTTCTGTTTAGTATATAGTGTTTTCCTCTTTTCTATTTAGTATATAGTCCATTCCTCTTCTGTTTAGTATATAGTCTATTCCTGTTCTGTTTAGTATATAGTCTATTCCTCTTCTGTTTAGTATATAGTCTATTCCTCTCTTCTTTTTAGTATATGGTATATTCCTCTTCTGTTTAGTATATAGTCTATTCTTCGTCTGTTTATTATATAGTTATTCCTCTTATGTTTAGTATATAGTCTATTCCTCTCTGCTGTTTAGTATATAGTCTATTCCTCTTCTGTTTAGTGTATAGTCTATTCCTCTTCTGTTTAGTATATAGTGTTTTCCTCTTCTGTTTAGAGTATAGTATATTCTCCATCTGTTTTGTAAATAGTCTATTCCTATCTTGTTTAGTATATAGTCTATTCCTCTTCTGTTTAGAATATAGTCTATTCCTCTTTTGTTTAGTATATATTCTATTTCTCTTCTGTTTAGTATATAGTCTATTCCTCTTCTGTTTAGTATATAGTATATTCCTCTTCTGTTTAGTATATAGTCTATTCCTCTCTTCTGTTTAGTATATAGTCTGTTCCTCTTCTGTGTAGTATATAGTATATTCCTCTTCTGTGTAGTATATAGTATATTCCTCTTCTGTTTAGTATATAGTCTATTCCTCTTCTGTTTAGTATATAGTCTATTCGTCTTCTGTTTAGTATATAGTCTATTCCTCTTCTGTTTAGTATATAGTCTATTCTTCGTCTGTTTAGTATATAGTTATTCCTCTTATGTTTAGTATATAGTCTATTCCTCGCTGCTGTTTAGTATATAGTCTATTCCTCTTCTGTTTAGTGTATAGTCTATTCCTCTTCTGTACTCCTGAGTGGCGCAGTGGTCTAAGGCACTGCATCGCAGTGCTAACTGTGCCACTAGAGATCCTGGTTCGAATCCAGGCTCTGTCGCAGCCGGCCGCGACCGGGAGACTCATGGGCGGCGCACAATTGGCCCAGAGTAGTGGAGGGAATGGCCGGCAGGGATGTAGCTCAGTTGATAGAGCATGGCGTTTGCAACGCCAGGGTTGTGGGTTCGTTTCCCACGGGGGGCCAGTATAAAAATATATATATATATATGTATTCACTAACTGTAAGTCGCTCTGGATAAGAGCGTCTGCTAAATGACTAAAATGTAAAATGTATAGTATATAGTGTTTTCCTCTTCTGTTTAGAGTATAGTATATTCCCCATCTGTTTTGTAAATAGTCTATTCCTATCTTGTTTAGTATATAGTCTATTCCTCTTCTGTTTAGTATATAGTCTATTCATATTTTGTTTAGTATATAGTCTATTTCTCTTCTGTTTAGTATATAGTATATTCCTCTTCTGTTTAGAATATAGTCTATTACTCTTCTGTTTAGTATATAGTCTATTCCTCTCTTCTGTTTAGTATATAGTCTATTCCTCTTCTATTTAGTATATAGTCTATTCCTCTCCTGTTTAGTATATAGTATATTCCTCTTCTGTTTAGTATATAGTCTATTCTTCGTCTGTTTAGTATATAGTATATTCCTCTTCTGTTTAGTATATAGTGTATTCCTCCTCTGTTTAGTATATAGTCTATTCCTCTTCTGTTTAGTATATAGTCTATTCCTCTTCTGTTTAGTATATAGTATATTCCTCTTCTGTTTAGTATATAGTCTATTCTTCGTCTGTTTAGTATATAGTATATTCCTCTTCTGTTTAGTATATAGTGTATTCCTCCTCTGTTTAGTATATAGTCTATTCCTCTTCTGTTTAGTATATAGTCTATTCCTCTTCTGTTTAGTATATAGTATATTCCTCTTCTGTTTAGTATATAGTCTATTCTTCGTCTGTTTAGTATATATTTATTCCTCTTATGTTTAGTATATAGTATATTCCTCTTCTGTTTAGTATATAGTGTTTTCCTCTTTTCTATTTAGTATATAGTCCATTCCTCTTCTGTTTAGTATATAGTCTATTCCTGTTCTGTTTAGTATATAGTCTATTCCTCTTCTGTTTAGTATATAGTCTATTCCTCTCTTCTTTTTAGTATATGGTATATTCCTCTTCTGTTTAGTATATAGTCTATTCTTCGTCTGTTTATTATATAGTTATTCCTCTTATGTTTAGTATATAGTCTATTCCTCTCTGCTGTTTAGTATATAGTCTATTCCTCTTCTGTTTAGTGTATAGTCTATTCCTCTTCTGTTTAGTATATAGTGTTTTCCTCTTCTGTTTAGAGTATAGTATATTCTCCATCTGTTTTGTAAATAGTCTATTCCTATCTTGTTTAGTATATAGTCTATTCCTTTTCTTTTTAGAATATAGTCTATTCCTCTTTTGTTTAGTATATATTCTATTTCTCTTCTGTTTAGTATATAGTCTATTCCTCTTCTGTTTAGTATATAGTATATTCCTCTTCTGTTTAGTATATAGTCTATTCCTCTCTTCTGTTTAGTATATAGTCTGTTCCTCTTCTGTGTAGTATATAGTATATTCCTCTTCTGTGTAGTATATAGTATATTCCTCTTCTGTTTAGTATATAGTCTATTCCTCTTCTGTTTAGTATATAGTCTATTCGTCTTCTGTTTAGTATATAGTCTATTCCTCTTCTGTTTAGTATATAGTCTATTCTTCGTCTGTTTAGTATATAGTTATTCCTCTTATGTTTAGTATATAGTCTATTCCTCGCTGCTGTTTAGTATATAGTCTATTCCTCTTCTGTTTAGTGTATAGTCTATTCCTCTTCTGTACTCCTGAGTGGCGCAGTGGTCTAAGGCACTGCATCGCAGTGCTAACTGTGCCACTAGAGATCCTGGTTCGAATCCAGGCTCTGTCGCAGACGGCCGCGACCGGGAGACTCATTGGCGGCGCACAATTGGCCCAGGGTAGGGGAGGGAATGGCCGGCAGGGATGTAGCTCAGTTGATAGAGCATGGCGTTTGCAATGCCAGGGTTGTGGGTTCGTTTCCCACGGGGGGCCAGTATAAAAAAATATATATATATATGTATTCACTAACTGTAAGTCGCTCTGGATAAGAGCGTCTGCTAAATGACGTAAATGTAAAATGTATAGTATATAGTGTTTTCCTCTTCTGTTTAGAGTATAGTATATTCCCCATCTGTTTTGTAAATAGTCTATTCCTATCTTGTTTAGTATATAGTATATTCCTCTTCTGTTTAGTATATAGTCTATTCATATTTTGTTTAGTATATAGTCTATTTCTCTTCTGTTTAGTATATAGTATATTCCTCTTCTGTTTAGAATATAGTCTATTACTCTTCTGTTTAGTATATAGTCTATTCCTCTCTTCTGTTTAGTATATAGTCTATTCCTCTTCTATTTAGTATATAGTCTATTCCTCTTCTGTTTAGTATATAGTATATTCCTCTTCTGTTTAGTATATAGTCTATTCTTCGTCTGTTTAGTATATAGTATATTCCTCTTCTGTTTAGTATATAGTGTATTCCTCCTCTGTTTAGTATATAGTCTATTCCTCTTCTGTTTAGTATATAGTCTATTCCTCTTCTGTTTAGTATATAGTATATTCCTCTTCTGTTTAGTATATAGTCTATTCTTCGTCTGTTTAGTATATAGTATATTCCTCTTCTGTTTAGTATATAGTGTATTCCTCCTCTGTTTAGTATATAGTCTATTCCTCTTCTGTTTAGTATATAGTCTATTCCTCTTCTGTTTAGTATATAGTATATTCCTCTTCTGTTTAGTATTTAGTCTATTCTTCGTCTGTTTAGTATTTAGTTATTCCTCTTATGTTTAGTATTTAGTATATTCCTCTTCTGTTTAGTATATAGTCTATTCCTCTCTTCTGTTTAGTATATAGTCTATTCCTCTTCTGTTTAGTATATAGTATGTTCCTCTTCTGTGTAGTATATAGTATATTCCTCTTCTGTGTAGTATGTAGTCTATTCCTCTTCTGTTTAGTATATAGTCTATTCTTCATCTGTTTAGTATATAGTATATTCCTCTTCTGTTTAGTATATAGTGTATTCCTCCTCTGTTTAGTATATAGTCTATTCCTCTTCTGTTTAGTATATAGTCTATTCCTCTTCTGTTTAGTATATAGTATATTCCTCTTCTGTTTAGTATATAGTCTATTCTTCGTCTGTTTAGTATATAGTATATTCCGCTTCTGTTTAAAATATAGTCTATTCCTCTCTGCTGTTTAGTATATAGTATATTCCTCTTCTGTTTAGTATATACTGTTTTCCTCTTCTGTTTAGAGTATAGTGTATTCCACATCTGTTTTGTAAAAAGTCTATTCCTCTCTTGTTTAGTATATAGTCTATTCCTCTCCTGTTTAGTATATAGTCTATTCCTCTTCTGTTTAGTATATAGTCTATTCTTCGTCTGTTTAGTATATAGTTATTCCTCTTATGTTTAGTATATAGTATATTCCTCTTCTGTTTAGTATATAGTCTATTCCTCTCTTCTGTTTAGTATATAGTCTATTCCTCTTCTGTTTAGTATATAGTCTGTTCCTCTTCTGTGTGGTATATAGTATATTCCTCTTCTGTGTAGTATGTAGTCTAATCCTCTTCTGTTTAGTATATAGTGTATTCCTCCTCTGTTTAGTATATAGTCTATTCCTCTTCTGTTTAGTATATAGTCTATTCCTCTTCTGTTTAGTATATAGTCTATTCCTCTTCTGTTTAGTATATAGTATTTTCCTCTTCTGTTTAGTATATAGTCTATTCTTCGTCTGTTTAGTATATAGTATATTCCTCTTCTGTTTAGTATATAGTGTATTCCTCTTCTGTTTAGTATATAGTCTATTCCTCTTCTGTTTAGTGTATAGTCTATTCCTCTTCTGTATAGTATATAGTGTTTTCCTCTTTTGTTTAGAGTATAGTATATTCCCCATCTGTTTTGTAAATAGTCTATTCCTATCTTGTTTAGTATATAGTCTATTCCTCTTCTGTTTAGTATATAGTCTATTCATCTTTTGTTTAGTATATAGTCTATTTCTCTTCTGTTTAGTATATAGTCTATTCCTCTTCTGTTTAGAATATAGTCTATTACTCTTCTGTTTAGTATATAGTCTATTCCTCTCTTCTGTTTAGTATATAGTCTATTCCTCTCTGCTGTTTAGTATATATTTATTCCTCTTATGTTTAGTATATAGTATATTCCTCTTCTGTTTAGTATATAGTCTATTCCTCTCTTCTGTTTAGTATATAGTCTATTCCTCTTCTGTTTAGTATATAGTATGTTCCTCTTCTGTGTAGTATATAGTATATTCCTCTTCTGTGTAGTATGTAGTCTATTCCTCTTCTGTTTAGTATATAGTCTATTCTTCATCTGTTTAGTATATAGTATATTCCTCTTCTGTTTAGTATATAGTGTATTCCTCCTCTGTTTAGTATATAGTCTATTCCTCTTCTGTTTAGTATATAGTCTATTCCTCTTCTGTTTAGTATATAGCATATTCCTCTTCTGTTTAGTATATAGTCTATTCTTCGTCTGTTTAGTATATAGTATATTCCGCTTCTGTTTAAAATATAGTCTATTCCTCTCTGCTGTTTAGTATATAGTATATTCCTCTTCTGTTTAGTATATACTGTTTTCCTCTTCTGTTTAGAGTATAGTGTATTCCACATCTGTTTTGTAAAAAGTCTGTTCCTCTCTTGTTTAGTATATAGTCTATTCCTCTCCTGTTTAGTATATAGTCTATTCCTCTTCTGTTTAGTATATAGTCTATTCTTCGTCTGTTTAGTATATAGTTATTCCTCTTATGTTTAGTATATAGTATATTCCTCTTCTGTTTAGTATATAGTCTATTCCTCTCTTCTGTTTAGTATATAGTCTATTCCTCTTCTGTTTAGTATATAGTCTGTTCCTCTTCTGTGTGGTATATAGTATATTCCTCTTCTGTGTAGTATGTAGTCTAATCCTCTTCTGTTTAGTATATAGTGTATTCCTCCTCTGTTTAGTATATAGTCTATTCCTCTTCTGTTTAGTATATAGTCTATTCCTCTTCTGTTTAGTATATAGTCTATTCCTCTTCTGTTTAGTATATAGTATTTTCCTCTTCTGTTTAGTATATAGTCTATTCTTCGTCTGTTTAGTATATAGTATATTCCTCTTCTGTTTAGTATATAGTGTATTCCTCTTCTGTTTAGTATATAGTCTATTCCTCTTCTGTTTAGTGTATAGTCTATTCCTCTTCTGTATAGTATATAGTGTTTTCCTCTTCTGTTTAGAGTATAGTATATTCCCCATCTGTTTTGTAAATAGTCTATTCCTATCTTGTTTAGTATATAGTCTATTCCTCTTCTGTTTAGTATATAGTCTATTCATCTTTTGTTTAGTATATAGTCTATTTCTCTTCTGTTTAGTATATAGTTATTCCTCTTCTGTTTAGAATATAGTATATTACTCTTCTGTTTAGTATATAGTATATTCCTCTCTTCTGTTTAGTATATAGTCTATTCCTCTTCTGTTTAGTATATAGTCTGTTCCTCTTCTGTGTAGTATATAGTATATTCCTCTTCTGTGTAGTATGTAGTATATTCCTCTTCTGTTAAGTATATATTGTATTCCTCCTCTGTTTAGTATATAGTCTATTCCTCTTCTGTTTAGTATATAGTCTATTCCTCTTCTGTTTAGTATATAGTATATTCCTCTTCTGTTTAGTATATAGTCTATTCTTCGTCTGTTTAGTATATAGTATATTCCTCTTCTGTTTAGTATATAGTGTATTCCTCCTCTGTTTAGTATATAGTCTATTCCTCTTCTGTTTAGTATATAGTCTATTCCTCTTCTGTTTAGTATATAGTATATTCCTCTTCTGTTTAGTATATAGTCTATTCTTCGTCTGTTTAGTATATAGTATATTCCGCTTCTGTTTAAAATATAGTCTATTCCTCTCTGCTGTTTAGTATATATTTATTCCTCTTATGTTTAGTATATAGTATATTCCTCTTCTGTTTAGTATATAGTGTTTTCCTCTTTTCTATTTAGTATATAGTCCATTCCTCTTCTGTTTAGTATATAGTCTATTCCTGTTCTGTTTAGTATATAGTCTATTCCTCTTCTGTTTAGTATATAGTCTATTCCTCTCTTCTTTTTAGTATATGGTATATTCCTCTTCTGTTTAGTATATAGTCTATTCTTCATCTGTTTATTATATAGTTATTCCTCTTATGTTTAGTATATAGTCTATTCCTCTCTGCTGTTTAGTATATAGTCTATTCCTCTTCTGTTTAGTGTGTAGTCTATTCCTCTTCTGTTTAGTATATAGTGTTTTCCTCTTCTGTTTAGAGTATAGTATATTCTCCATCTGTTTTGTAAATAGTCTATTCCTATCTTGTTTAGTATATAGTCTATTCCTCTTCTGTTTAGAATATAGTCTATTCCTCTTTTGTTTAGTATATATTCTATTTCTCTTCTGTTTAGTATATAGTCTATTCCTCTTCTGTTTAGTATATAGTATATTCCTCTTCTGTTTAGTATATAGTCTATTCCTCTCTTCTGTTTAGTATATAGTCTGTTCCTCTTCTGTGTAGTATATAGTATATTCCTCTTCTGTGTAGTATATAGTTTATTCCTCTTCTGTTTAGTATATAGTCTATTCCTCTTCTGTTTAGTATATAGTCTATTCGTCTTCTGTTTAGTATATAGTCTATTCCTCTTCTGTTTAGTATATAGTCTATTCTTCGTCTGTTTAGTATATAGTTATTCCTCTTATGTTTAGTATATAGTCTATTCCTCGCTGCTGTTTAGTATATAGTCTATTCCTCTTCTGTTTAGTGTATAGTCTATTCCTCTTCTGTACTCCTGAGTGGCGCAGTGGTCTAAGGCACTGCATCGCAGTGCTAACTGTGCCACTAGAGATCCTGGTTCGAATCCAGGCTCTGTCGCAGCCGGCCGCGACCGGGAGACTCATGGGCGGCGCACAATTGGCCCAGGGTAGGGGAGGGAATGGCCGGCAGGGATGTAGCTCAGTTGATAGAGCATGGCGTTTGAAACGCCAGGGTTGTGGGTTCGTTTCCCACGGGGGGCCAGTATAAAAATATATATATATATATATGTATTCACTAACTGTAAGTCGCTCTGGATAAGAGCGTCTGCTAAATGACTAAAATGTAAAATGTATAGTATATAGTGTTTTCCTCTTCTGTTTAGAGTATAGTATATTCCCCATCTGTTTTGTAAATAGTCTATTCCTATCTTGTTTAGTATATAGTCTATTCCTCTTCTGTTTAGTATATAGTCTATTCATATTTTGATTAGTATATAGTCTATTTCTCTTCTGTTTAGTATATAGTATATTCCTCTTCTGTTTAGAATATAGTCTATTACTCTTCTGTTTAGTATATAGTCTATTCCTCTCTTCTGTTTAGTATATAGTCTATTCCTCTTCTATTTAGTATATAGTCTATTCCTCTTCTGTTTAGTATGTAGTATATTCCTCTTCTGTTTAGTATATAGTCTATTCTTCGTCTGTTTAGTATATAGTATATTCCTCTTCTGTTTAGTATATAGTGTATTCCTCCTCTGTTTAGTATATAGTCTATTCCTCTTCTGTTTAGTATATAGTCTATTCCTCTTCTGTTTAGTATATAGTATATTCCTCTTCTGTTTAGTATATAGTCTATTCTTCGTCTGTTTAGTATTTAGTTATTCCTCTTATGTTTAGTATATAGTATATTCCTCTTCTGTTTAGTATATAGTCTATTCCTCTCTTCTGTTTAGTATATAGTCTATTCCTCTTCTGTTTAGTATATAGTATGTTCCTCTTCTGTGTAGTATATAGTATATTCCTCTTCTGTGTAGTATGTAGTCTATTCCTCTTCTGTTTAGTATATAGTGTATTCCTCCTCTGTTTAGTATATAGTCTATTCCTCTTCTGTTTAGTATATAGTCTATTCCTCTTCTGTTTAGTATATAGTATTTTCCTCTTCTGTTTAGTATATAGTCTATTCTTCGTCTGTTTAGAATATAGTATATTCCTCTTCTGTTTAGTATATAGTGTATTCCTCCTCTGTTTAGTATATAGTCTATTCCTCTTCTGTTTAGTATATAGTCTATTCCTCTTCTGTTTAGTATATAGTATATTCCTCTTCTGTTTAGTATATAGTCTATTCTTCGTCTGTTTAGTATATAGTATATTCCGCTTCTGTTTAAAATATAGTCTATTCCTCTCTGCTGTTTAGTATATACTGTTTTCCTCTTCTGTTTAGAGTATAGTGTATTCCACATCTGTTTTGTAAATAGTCTATTCCTCTCTTGTTTAGTATATAGTCTATTCCTCTTCTGTTTAGTATATAGTCTATTCCTCTTCTGTTTAGTATATAGTCTATTCTTCGTCTGTTTAGTATATAGTTATTCCTCTTATGTTTAGTATATAGTATATTCCTCTTCTGTTTAATATATAGTCTATTCCTCTCTAATGTTTAGTATATATTTATTCCTCTTATGTTTAGTATATAGTATATTCCTCTTCTGTTTAGTATATAGTGTTATCCTCTTTTCTATTTAGTATATAGTCCATTCCTCTTCTGTTTAGTATATAGTCTATTCCTGTTCTGTTTAGTATATATAGTCTATTCCTCTTCTGTTTAGTATATAGTCTATTCATCTCTTCTTTTTAGTATATGGTATATTCCTCTTCTGTTTAGTATATAGTCTATTCTTCGTCTGTTTAGTATATCGTTATTCCTCTTATGTTTTGTATATAGTCTATTCCTCTCTGCTGTTTAGTATATAGTCTATTCCTCTTCTGTTTAGTGTATAGTATATTCCTCTTCTGTTTAGTATATAGTATATTCCTCTCTTCTGTTTAGTATATAGTCTATTCCTCTTCTGTTTAGTATATAGTCTGCTCCTCTTCTGTGTAGTATATAGTATATTCCTCTTCTGTGTAGTATATAGTATATTCCTCTTCTGTTTAGTATATAGTCTATTCCTCTTCTGTTTAGTATATAGTCTATTCCTCTTCTGTTTAGTATATAGTCTATTCCTCTTCTGTTTAGTATATAGTCTATTCCTCTTCTGTTTAGTATATAGTATATTCCTCTTCTGTTTAGTACATAGTCTATTCTTCGTCTGTTTAGTATATAATTATTCCTCTTATGTTTAGTATATAGTCTATTCCTCGCTGCTGTTTAGTATATAGTCTATTCCTCTTCTGTTTAGTGTATAGTCTTTTCCTCTTCTGTATAGTATATAGTGTTTTCCTCTTCTGTTTAGAGTATAGTATATTCCCCATCTGTTTTGTAAATAGTCTATTCCTATCTTGTTTAGTATATAGTCTATTCCTCTTCTGTTTAGTATATAGTATATTCCTCTCTTCTGTTTAGTATATAGTCTATTCCTCTTCTGTTTAGTATATAGTCTGTTCCTCTTCTGTGTAGTATATAGTATATTCCTCTTCTGTGTAGTATGTAGTATATTCCTCTTCTGTTAAGTATATATTGTATTCCTCCTCTGTTTAGTATATAGTCTATTCCTCTTCTGTTTAGTATATAGTCTATTCCTCTTCTGTTTAGTATATAGTATATTCCTCTTCTGTTTAGTATATAGTCTATTCTTCGTCTGTTTAGTATATAGTATATTCCTCTTCTGTTTAGTATATAGTGTATTCCTCCTCTGTTTAGTATATAGTCTATTCCTCTTCTGTTTAGTATATAGTCTATTCCTCTTCTGTTTAGTATATAGTATATTCCTCTTCTGTTTAGTATATAGTCTATTCTTCGTCTGTTTAGTATATAGTATATTCCGCTTCTGTTTAAAATATAGTCTATTCCTCTCTGCTGTTTAGTATATATTTATTCCTCTTATGTTTAGTATATAGTATATTCCTCTTCTGTTTAGTATATAGTGTTTTCCTCTTTTCTATTTAGTATATAGTCCATTCCTCTTCTGTTTAGTATATAGTCTATTCCTGTTCTGTTTAGTATATAGTCTATTCCTCTTCTGTTTAGTATATAGTCTATTCCTCTCTTCTTTTTAGTATATGGTATATTCCTCTTCTGTTTAGTATATAGTCTATTCTTCATCTGTTTATTATATAGTTATTCCTCTTATGTTTAGTATATAGTCTATTCCTCTCTGCTGTTTAGTATATAGTCTATTCCTCTTCTGTTTAGTGTGTAGTCTATTCCTCTTCTGTTTAGTATATAGTGTTTTCCTCTTCTGTTTAGAGTATAGTATATTCTCCATCTGTTTTGTAAATAGTCTATTCCTATCTTGTTTAGTATATAGTCTATTCCTCTTCTGTTTAGAATATAGTCTATTCCTCTTTTGTTTAGTATATATTCTATTTCTCTTCTGTTTAGTATATAGTCTATTCCTCTTCTGTTTAGTATATAGTATATTCCTCTTCTGTTTAGTATATAGTCTATTCCTCTCTTCTGTTTAGTATATAGTCTGTTCCTCTTCTGTGTAGTATATAGTATATTCCTCTTCTGTGTAGTATATAGTTTATTCCTCTTCTGTTTAGTATATAGTCTATTCCTCTTCTGTTTAGTATATAGTCTATTCGTCTTCTGTTTAGTATATAGTCTATTCCTCTTCTGTTTAGTATATAGTCTATTCTTCGTCTGTTTAGTATATAGTTATTCCTCTTATGTTTAGTATATAGTCTATTCCTCGCTGCTGTTTAGTATATAGTCTATTCCTCTTCTGTTTAGTGTATAGTCTATTCCTCTTCTGTACTCCTGAGTGGCGCAGTGGTCTAAGGCACTGCATCGCAGTGCTAACTGTGCCACTAGAGATCCTGGTTCGAATCCAGGCTCTGTCGCAGCCGGCCGCGACCGGGAGACTCATGGGCGGCGCACAATTGGCCCAGGGTAGGGGAGGGAATGGCCGGCAGGGATGTAGCTCAGTTGATAGAGCATGGCGTTTGAAACGCCAGGGTTGTGGGTTCGTTTCCCACGGGGGGCCAGTATAAAAATATATATATATATATATGTATTCACTAACTGTAAGTCGCTCTGGATAAGAGCGTCTGCTAAATGACTAAAATGTAAAATGTATAGTATATAGTGTTTTCCTCTTCTGTTTAGAGTATAGTATATTCCCCATCTGTTTTGTAAATAGTCTATTCCTATCTTGTTTAGTATATAGTCTATTCCTCTTCTGTTTAGTATATAGTATATTCCTCTTCTGTTTAGAATATAGTCTATTACTCTTCTGTTTAGTATATAGTCTATTCCTCTCTTCTGTTTAGTATATAGTCTATTCCTCTTCTATTTAGTATATAGTCTATTCCTCTTCTGTTTAGTATGTAGTATATTCCTCTTCTGTTTAGTATATAGTCTATTCTTCGTCTGTTTAGTATATAGTATATTCCTCTTCTGTTTAGTATATAGTGTATTCCTCCTCTGTTTAGTATATAGTCTATTCCTCTTCTGTTTAGTATATAGTCTATTCTTCGTCTGTTTAGTATTTAGTTATTCCTCTTATGTTTAGTATATAGTATATTCCTCTTCTGTTTAGTATATAGTCTATTCCTCTCTTCTGTTTAGTATATAGTCTATTCCTCTTCTGTTTAGTATATAGTATGTTCCTCTTCTGTGTAGTATATAGTATATTCCTCTTCTGTGTAGTATGTAGTCTATTCCTCTTCTGTTTAGTATATAGTGTATTCCTCCTCTGTTTAGTATATAGTCTATTCCTCTTCTGTTTAGTATATAGTCTATTCCTCTTCTGTTTAGTATATAGTATTTTCCTCTTCTGTTTAGTATATAGTCTATTCTTCGTCTGTTTAGAATATAGTATATTCCTCTTCTGTTTAGTATATAGTGTATTCCTCCTCTGTTTAGTATATAGTCTATTCCTCTTCTGTTTAGTATATAGTCTATTCCTCTTCTGTTTAGTATATAGTATATTCCTCTTCTGTTTAGTATATAGTCTATTCTTCGTCTGTTTAGTATATAGTATATTCCGCTTCTGTTTAAAATATAGTCTATTCCTCTCTGCTGTTTAGTATATACTGTTTTCCTCTTCTGTTTAGAGTATAGTGTATTCCACATCTGTTTTGTAAATAGTCTATTCCTCTCTTGTTTAGTATATAGTCTATTCCTCTTCTGTTTAGTATATAGTCTATTCCTCTTCTGTTTAGTATATAGTCTATTCTTCGTCTGTTTAGTATATAGTTATTCCTCTTATGTTTAGTATATAGTATATTCCTCTTCTGTTTAATATATAGTCTATTCCTCTCTAATGTTTAGTATATATTTATTCCTCTTATGTTTAGTATATAGTATATTCCTCTTCTGTTTAGTATATAGTGTTATCCTCTTTTCTATTTAGTATATAGTCCATTCCTCTTCTGTTTAGTATATAGTCTATTCCTGTTCTGTTTAGTATATATAGTCTATTCCTCTTCTGTTTAGTATATAGTCTATTCATCTCTTCTTTTTAGTATATGGTATATTCCTCTTCTGTTTAGTATATAGTCTATTCTTCGTCTGTTTAGTATATCGTTATTCCTCTTATGTTTTGTATATAGTCTATTCCTCTCTGCTGTTTAGTATATAGTCTATTCCTCTTCTGTTTAGTGTATAGTATATTCCTCTTCTGTTTAGTATATAGTATATTCCTCTCTTCTGTTTAGTATATAGTCTATTCCTCTTCTGTTTAGTATATAGTCTGCTCCTCTTCTGTGTAGTATATAGTATATTCCTCTTCTGTGTAGTATATAGTATATTCCTCTTCTGTTTAGTATATAGTCTATTCCTCTTCTGTTTAGTATATAGTCTATTCCTCTTCTGTTTAGTATATAGTCTATTCCTCTTCTGTTTAGTATATAGTCTATTCCTCTTCTGTTTAGTATATAGTATATTCCTCTTCTGTTTAGTACATAGTCTATTCTTCGTCTGTTTAGTATATAATTATTCCTCTTATGTTTAGTATATAGTCTATTCCTCGCTGCTGTTTAGTATATAGTCTATTCCTCTTCTGTTTAGTGTATAGTCTTTTCCTCTTCTGTATAGTATATAGTGTTTTCCTCTTCTGTTTAGAGTATAGTATATTCCCCATCTGTTTTGTAAATAGTCTATTCCTATCTTGTTTAGTATATAGTCTATTCCTCTTCTGTTTAGTATATAGTCTATTCATCTTTTGTTTAGTATATAGTCTATTCCTCTTCTGTTTAGTGTATAGTCTATTCCTCTTATGTTTAGTATATAGTTTTTTCCTTTTCTGTTTAGAGTATAGTATATTCTCCATCTGTTTTGTAAATAGTCTATTCCTATCTTGTTTAGTATATAGTCTATTCCTCTTCTGTTTAGAATATAGTCTATTCCTCTTTTGTTTAGTATATAGTCTATTTCTCTTCTGTATAGTATATAGTATATTCCTCTTCTGTGTAGTATATAGTATATTCCTCTTCTGTTTAGTATATAGTCTATTCGTCTTCTGTTTAGTATATAGTCTATTCCTCTTCTATTTAGTATATAGTCTATTCCTCTTCTGTTTAGTATATAGTATATTCCTCTTCTGTTTAGTATATAGTCTATTCCTCTTCTGTTTAGTATATAGTATATTCCTCTTCTGTTTAGTATATAGTATATTCCTCTCTTCTGTTTAGTATATAGTCTATTCCTCTTCTGCTTAGTATATAGTATGTTCCTCTTCTGTGTAGTATATAGTATATTCCTCTTCTGTGTAGTATATAGTATATTCCTCTTCTGTTTAGTATATAGTCTATTCCTCTTCTGTTTAGTATATAGTATATTCCTCTTCTGTTTAGTATATAGTATATTCCTCTTCTGTTTAGTATATAGTATATTCCTCTCTTCTGTTTAGTATATAGTCTATTCCTCTTCTGTTTAGTATATAGTCTGTTCCTCTTCTGTGTAGTATATAGTATATTCCTCTTCTGTGTAGTATATAGTATATTCCTCTTCTGTTTAGTATATAGTCTATTCCTCTTCTGTTTAGAATATAGTCTATTCCTCTTTTGTTTAGTATATAGTCTATTTCTCTTCTGTATAGTATATAGTATATTCCTCTTCTGTGTAGTATATAGTATATTCCTCTTCTGTTTAGTATATAGTCTATTTGTCTTCTGTTTAGTATATAGTCTATTCCTCTTCTATTTAGTATATAGTCTATTCCTCTTCTGTTTAGTATATAGTATATTCCTCTTCTGTTTAGTATATAGTCTATTCCTCTTCTGTTTAGTATATAGTATATTCCTCTTCTGTTTAGTATATAGTATATTCCTCTCTTCTGTTTAGTATATAGTCTATTCCTCTTCTGTTTAGTATATAGTATGTTCCTCTTCTGTGTAGTATATAGTATATTCCTCTTCTGTGTAGTATATAGTATATTCCTCTTCTGTTTAGTATATAGTCTATTCCTCTTCTGTTTAGTATATAGTATATTCCTCTTCTGATTAGTATATAGTATATTCCTCTTCTGTTTAGTATATAGTATATTCCTCTTCTGTGTAGTATATAGTATATTCCTCTTCTGTTTAGTATATAGTCTATTCGTCTTCTGTTTAGTATATAGTCTATTCCTCTTCTGTTTAGTATATAGTCTATTCCTCTTCTGTTTAGTATATAGTATATTCCTCTTCTGTTTAGTATATAGTCTATTCTTCGTCTGTTTAGTATATAGTTATTCCTCTTATGTTTAGTATATAGTCTATTCCTCGCTGCTGTATAGTATATAGTGTTTTCCTCTTCTGTTTAGAGTATAGTATATTCCCCATCTGTTTTGTAAATAGTCTATTCCTATCTTGTTTAGTATATAGTCTATTCCTCTTCTGTTTAGTATATAGTCTATTCCTCTCTTCTGTTTAGTATATAGTCTGTTCCTCTTCTGTGTAGTATATAGTATATTCCTCTTCTGTTTAGTATATAGTCTATTCCTCTTCTGTTTAGTATATAGTCTATTCGTCTTCTGTTTAGTATATAGTCTATTCCTCTTCTGTTTAGTATATAGTCTATTCCTCTTCTGTTTAGTATATAGTCTATTCTTCGTCTGTTTAGTATATAGTTATTCCTCTTATGTTTAGTATATAGTCTATTCATCTTCTGTTTAGTATATAGTCTATTCCTCTTCTGTTTAGAATATAGTCTATTCCTCTTCTGTTTAGTATATAGTCTATTCCTCTCTTCTGTTTAGTATATAGTCTGTTCCTCTTCTGTGTAGCATATAGTCTATTCCTCTTCTGTGTAGTATATAGTATATTCCTCTTCTGTTTAGTATATAGTCTATTCCTCTTCTGTTTAGTATATAGTCTATTCGTCTTCTGTTTAGTATATAGTCTATTCCTCTTCTGTTTAGTATATAGTCTATTCCTCTTCTGTTTAGTATATAGTCTATTCTTCGTCTGTTTAGTATATAGTTATTCCTCTTATGTTTAGTATATAGTATATTCCTCTTCTGTTTAGTATATAGTATATTCCTCTTCTGTTTAGTATATAGTCTATTCCTCTTCTGTTTAGTATATAGTATATTCCTCTTCTGTTTAGTATATAGTATATTCCTCTCTTCTGTTTAGTATATAGTCTATTCCTCTTCTGTTTAGTATATAGTATGTTCCTCTTCTGTGTAGTATATAGTATATTCCTCTTCTGTGTAGTATATAGTATATTCCTCTTCTGTTTAGTATATAGTCTATTCCTCTTCTGTTTAGTATATAGTATATTCCTCTTCTGATTAGTATATAGTATATTCCTCTTCTGTTTAGTATATAGTATATTCCTCTCTTCTGTTTAGTATATAGTCTATTCCTCTTCTGTTTAGTATATAGTCTGTTCCTCTTCTGTGTAGTATATAGTATATTCCTCTTCTGTGTAGTATATAGTATATTCCTCTTCTGTTTAGTATATAGTCTATTCGTCTTCTGTTTAGTATATAGTCTATTCCTCTTCTGTTTAGTATATAGTCTATTCCTCTTCTGTTTAGTATATAGTATATTCCTCTTCTGTTTAGTATATAGTCTATTCTTCGTCTGTTTAGTATATAGTTATTCCTCTTATGTTTAGTATATAGTCTATTCCTCGCTGCTGTATAGTATATAGTGTTTTCCTCTTCTGTTTAGAGTATAGTATATTCCCCATCTGTTTTGTAAATAGTCTATTCCTATCTTGTTTAGTATATAGTCTATTCCTCTTCTGTTTAGTATATAGTCTATTCCTCTCTTCTGTTTAGTATATAGTCTGTTCCTCTTCTGTGTAGTATATAGTATATTCCTCTTCTGTTTAGTATATAGTCTATTCCTCTTCTGTTTAGTATATAGTCTATTCGTCTTCTGTTTAGTATATAGTCTATTCCTCTTCTGTTTAGTATATAGTCTATTCCTCTTCTGTTTAGTATATAGTCTATTCTTCGTCTGTTTAGTATATAGTTATTCCTCTTATGTTTAGTATATAGTCTATTCATCTTCTGTTTAGTATATAGTCTATTCCTCTTCTGTTTAGAATATAGTCTATTCCTCTTCTGTTTAGTATATAGTCTATTCCTCTCTTCTGTTTAGTATATAGTCTGTTCCTCTTCTGTGTAGCATATAGTCTATTCCTCTTCTGTGTAGTATATAGTATATTCCTCTTCTGTTTAGTATATAGTCTATTCCTCTTCTGTTTAGTATATAGTCTATTCGTCTTCTGTTTAGTATATAGTCTATTCCTCTTCTGTTTAGTATATAGTCTATTCCTCTTCTGTTTAGTATATAGTCTATTCTTCGTCTGTTTAGTATATAGTTATTCCTCTTATGTTTAGTATATAGTCTATTCCTCGCTGCTGTTTAGTATATAGTCTATTCCTCTTCTGTTTAGTGTATAGTCTATTCCTCTTCTGTTTAGTATATAGTGTTTTCATCTTCTGTTTAGAGTATAATATATTCCCCATCTGTTTTGTAAATTGTCTATTCCTATCTTGTTTAGTATATAGTATATTCCTATTCTGTTTAGTATATAGTCTATTCCTCTCTTCTGTTTAGTATATAGTCTATTCCTCTTCTGTTTAGTATATAGTCTATTCGTCTTCTGTTTAGTATATAGTCTATTCCTCTTCTGTTTAGTATATAGTCTATTCCTCTTCTGTTTAGTATATAGTATATTCCTCTTCTGTTTAGTATATATTCTATTCTTCATCTGTTTAGTATATAGTTATTCCTCTTATGTTTAGTATATAGTATATTCCTCTCTTCTGTTTAGTATATAGTCTATTCCTCTTCTGTGTAGTATGTAGTCTATTCCTCTTCTGTTTAGTATATAGTCTATTCCTCTTCTGTTTAGTATATAGTCTATTCCTCCTCTGTTTAGTATATAGTCTATTTCTCTTCTGTTTTGTATATAGTCTATTCCTCTCTTCTGTTTAGTATATAGTCTATTCCTCTTATGTTTAATATATAGTATATTCCTCTTCTGTTTAGTATATAGTCTATTCCTCTTCTGTTTAGTATACAGTCTATTCCTCTTCTGTTTTAGTATATAGTCTATTCCTCTTATGTTTAATATATAGTATATTCCTCTTCTGTTTAGTATATAGTCTATTCCTCTTCTGTTTAGTATATAGTCTATTCCTCTCCTGTTCACATCTTCCCATATACAGCCTATCACCTCTCGTGTTCACATCTTCCCCACTGAGTCTATTAACTAGGCACTGTGAATGGGTGCACATGAAGAACAGTCACAGTGGACCTCCTTATAGCAGATGTAGATTAAAAGAGACATCAATAAATAATTATGGGTCCTGAGACATTTAAGTAGGAATGTATGCGATGTGAAACAGCCTTTAATGGAGTAACTCCTGACACGGGATCCCTAACATGCTGCTGACATCTGCAGAACATCAAGCTTCTCTTGTTCCTGCCTTTTTTAACTGCTGTGTTTCGTGGAGCGTCAGGAGACATTTACATTCATCATTGGACTTTGTATTTATCAAGCTAGACTCTGAAAACACCTCTGAAACCTCTCTTGCCCGGTGTTGCACTGCAGTCAGACTGGTAAAGCTACATTGAAAATAAGAAACCTACCTATTTCAGTTGAACAGACAGAAATACATAGCAGCACAGCTGGCCCTTAAATGTAGATGGAGAGCTAACATGTCAATCTCTCATGGCTACATCAGTACTTGTTATGTAAGAAGTGTTGACAAGCTGAATGTACCAAGCTGTCTGTTTAAACTACTAGCTCACAGCTCGGACACCCATGCATACCCCACAAGACATGCCACCAAATGTCTCTTCACAGTCCCCAAGTCCAGAACAGACTATGGGAGGCGCACAGTACTACATAGAGCCATGACTACATGGAACTCTCTTCCACATCAAGTAACTCATGCAAAAAACAGATCAAAATACACCTTATGGAAGAGTGTTGCCAGTCAGACTGGTAAAGCTACATTAATAATAAGAAACAGCGGGGACTGTGAAGAGACCTTTGGTGGTGTCACGATCGTCGAACAGAGATGAGGACCAAGGCGCAGCGTTGCAGGCAAACATACTCTTTATTAGAGACACGATCAAACACAACAAAACGAAAACGTAACAGTTCACGGTCTAACACAACAGACTAGAAACAAGATCCCACCAACACTGTGGGGAAACTGGCTGCTAAAGTATGGTTCTCAATCAGAGACAACAAGCAACAGCTGAATCACGTTGCCTCTGATTGAGAACCACACTGGCCAACATAGAAAAACAATACTAGAAAGTGAAACCTAGAACAAAACACATAGACTTTACACACCCTGGCTCAACATATTAGAGTCCCCAGAACCAGGGTGTGACAGTACCCCCCCCAAAGGCGCGGACTCCGACCGCGCCAACCAAACACCACAGGGGAGGGACCGGGTGGGCACTCCGCCTTGGCGGCGGATCCGGCTCCGGGCATGATCCCCACTCCCTCTCTAACCCCCCAAAGTACCCCTGGTCCAGTCTGGCCCTGCTGTCCGGAGCTGGACTGCACACTGGTGGAGCGGATTGCTCTAGCTCCGGCGTGAAGCATCTGACTGGTGCCGGACCAGCCACCGGTGGAACAGGCACGGGCGGTGCCGGACTGACGACGCACACCACTGGCTTGGTGTGGGGAGCAGGAGCGGGCCGAGCCGGCCTGACGAAACGCACCACTGACTTGGTGCGGGGAGCAGGAGCGGGCCGGACCGGGCTGACGAAGCGCACCACTGACTTGGTGCGGGGAGCAGGAACGGGCCGAGCCGGGCTGACGAAACGCACCACTGACTTGGTGCGGGGAGCAGGAACGGGCCGAGCCGGGCTGACGAAGCGCACCACTGACTTGGTGCGGGGAGCAGGAACGGGCCGAGCCGGGCTGACGAAGCGCACCACTGACTTGGTGCGGGGAGCAGGAACGGGCCGAGCCGGGCTGACGAAGCGCACCACTGACTTGGTGCGGGGAGCAGGAACGGGCCGAGACGTACTGGGGACACACACCACTGGTCCTACGCAGGGATCTGGAATGGGCCGTACCGGACTGGTAACACACCCCAGTACCTCTCGCCGTGCCTCTACACCTTCCATCCCCTCTTCGACCAGTGGCCCCCGTAACCTGGCGGCCTCCTCTGCCAACCCGCTGGGCCGCTCTGCCGCGGTCTCCTGCTGGCCCGTCGTCCACGGCGTTAGCCCCCCCCGGCGTTAGCTCCCCCCTACCCGTGGACCAGGTCTCCATGCTTCTCGCCAGCCTTTCGCCCTTCTGCCTCCACGTCAAGCCCCTCTCTTCCTCACATGGCTTGACCCAGTCGAGGAGGCGAAGGAGATCCGCTAGAGATCTCTCAGGCGCTGGCTCCTGGACTTGCTGCTTGGTCCAGTCTTGGTGGGATCTTCTGTCACGATCGTCGAACAGAGATGAGGACCAAGGTGCAGCGTTGCAGGCAAACATACTCTTTATTAGAGACACGATCAAACACAACAAAACGAAAACGTGACAGTTCACGGTCTAACACAACAGACTAGAAACAAGATCCCACCAACACTGTGGGGAAACTGGCTGCTAAAGTATGGTTCTCAATCAGAGACAACAAGCAACAGCTGAATCACGTTGCCTCTGATTGAGAACCACACTGGCCAACATAGAAAAACAATACTAGAAAGTGAAACCTAGAACAAAACACATAGACTTTACACACCCTGGCTCAACATATTAGAGTCCCCAGAACCAGGGTGTGACAGGTGGCACACACACAGCCCCAGACATGTACTAACACACGCATTCTACACACAGGTACATTGTAATGTTCTAATATTGTTGTATTGTGGTATCATAGATGTTGTACTATAGATATGTTGTGATAGAGAAGTGTGTAATAATGTGTTGTAATAATGTGTTGTATTGTACATAGAGTACAAGTCAAAAGTTTGGACACACCTACTCATTCAAGAGTTTTCTTTATTTTTACTATTTTCGACATTGTAAGATAATAGTGAAGACATCAAAACTATGAAATAACACGTAAGGAATCATTCTGTAAATAAAAAAATAGATTTCTATTTGAGATTATTCAAAGTAGCCACCCTTTGAATTGATGACAGCTTTGCACATGCTATTTGACCAAGAAGGAGAGTGACAGAGTGCTGCATCAGATGACCTGGCCTCCACAATCCCCCGACCTCAACCAAATTGAGATGGTTTGGGATGAGTTGGACCGCAGAGTGAAGGAAAAGCAGCCAACAAGTGCTCAGCATATGTGGGAACTCCTTCAAGACTGTTGGAAAAGCATTCCAGGTGAAGCTGGTTGAGAGAATGCCAAGAGTGTGCAAAGCTGTCATCAAGGCAAAGGGTGGCTACTTTGAAGAATCTAAACCACTTTTTTGGTTACTAAATGATTCCATATGTGTTATTTCATAGTGTTGATGTCTTCACTATTATTCTATAATGTAGAACATAGTAAAAATGAAGAGAACTCTTGAATGAGTAGGTGTGTCCAAACTTTTGACGGGTACTGTATGTAGTGGTAGAGTAGTGGTGTAATAATGTGTTGTATTGTAGATATGTAGTGGTGTAATAATGTGTTGTATTGTAGATATGTAGTGGTAGAGTAGTGGTGTAATAATGTGTTGTATTGTAGATATGTAGTAGTGTAATAATGTGTTGTATTGTATATATGTAGTGTGTAATAATGTGTTGTATTGTAGATATGTAGTGGTGTAATAATGTGTTGTATTGTAGATATGTAGTGGTGTAATAATGTGTTGTATTGTGGATATGTAGTGGTGTAATAATGTGTTGTATTGTGGATATGTAGTGGTGTAATAATGTGTTGCATTGTGGATATGTAGTGGTGTAATAATGTATTGTATTGTAGATATGTAGTGGTGTAATAATGTGTTGTATTGTAGATATGTAGTGGTAGAGTAGTGGTGTAATAATGTGTTGTATTGTAGATAGGTAGTGGTAGAGTAGTGGTGTAATAATGTGTTGTATTGTAGATATGTAGTGGTGTAATAATGTGTTGTATTGTAGATATGTAGTGGTGTAATAATGTGTTGTATTGTGGATATGTAGTGGTAGAGTAGTGGTGTAATAATGTGTTGTATTGTAGATATGTAGTGGTGTAATAATGTGTTGTATTGTGGATATGTAGTGGTGTAATAATGTGTTGTAGTGTGGATATGTAGTGGTGTAATAATGTGTTGTATTGTGATATGTAGTGGTGTAATAATGTGTTGTATTGTAGATATGTAGTGGTGTAATAATGTGTTGTATTTTAGATATGTAGTGGTGTAACAATGTGTTGTATTGTAGATATGTAGTGGTAGAGTAGTGGTGTAATGATGTGTTGTATTGTGGATATGTAGTGGTAGAGTAGTGGTGTAATAATGTGTTGTAGTGTGGATATGTAGTGGTGTAATAATGTATTGTATTGTAGATATGTAGTGGTGTAATACTGTGTTGTATTGTAGATATGTAGTGGTGTAATGATGTGTTGTATTGTAGATATGTAGTGGTGTAATAATGTGTTGTATTGTGGATATGTAGTGGTGTAATAATGTGTTGTATTGTGGATATGTAGTTGTGTAATAATGTGTTGTATTGTGGATATGTAGTAGTGTAATAATGTATTGTATTGTAGATATGTAGTGGTGTAATAATGTGTTGTATTGTAGATATATAGTGGTGTAATAATGTGTTGTATTGTGGATATGTAGTGGTGTAATAATGTGTTGTATTGTGGATATGTAGTGGTGTAATAATGTGTTGTATTGTGGATATGTAGTGGTGTAATAATGTGTTGTATTGTAGATATGTAGTAGTAGAGTAGTGGTGTAATAATGTGTTGTATTGTAGATATGTAGTGGTGTAATAATGTGTTGTATTGTAGATATGTAGTGGTGTAATAATGTGTTGTATTGTAGATATGTAGTGGTGTAATAATGTGTTGTATTGTGGATATGTAGTGGTGTAATAATGTGTTGTATTGTAGATATGTAGTGGTGTAATAATGTGTTGTATTGTAGATATGTAGTGGTGTAATAATGTGTTGTATTGTACATATGTAGTGGTAGAGTAGTGGTGTAATAATGTGTTGTATTGTGGATATGTAGTGGTAGAGTAGTGATGTAATAATGTGTTTTATTGTAAAACAGGCAGGAACTAAATGGGGATCCATAATTAACCTCAGGAAGAGTACCTGCCGCTTTGTCAGGAACTAATGGGGATTCATAATAAACCCCAGGAAGAGTAGCTGCCGCCTTGGCAGGAACTAATGGGGATCCATAATAAACCCCAGGAAGAGTAGCTGCCGCCTTGGTAGGAACTAATGGGGATTCATAATAAACCCCAGGAAGAGTAGCTGCTGCCTTGACAGGAACTAATGGGGATTCATAATAAACCCCAGGAAGAGTAGCTGCTGCCTTGGCAGGAACTAAATGGGGATCCATAATAAACCCCAGGAAGAGTAGCTGCTGCCTTGGCAGGAACTAATGGGGATCCATAATAAACCCCAGGAAGAGTAGCTGCTGCCTTGGCAGGAACTAATGGGGATCCATAATAAACCCCAGGGAGAGTAGCTGCTGCCTTGGCAGGAACTAATGGGGATCCATAATAAACCCCAGGAAGAGTAGCTGCTGCCTTGGCAGGAACTAATGGGGATCCATAATAAACCCCAGGAAGAGTAGCTGCTGCCTTGGCAGGAACTAATGGGGATCCATAATTAACCCCAGGAAGAGTAGCTGCTGCCTTGGCAGGAACTAATGGGGATCCATAATAAACCCCAGGAAGAGTATCTAATGTATCAATATGTTTTGACCATGACTGTTTACAATCCAGGGTTACTCCAAGCAGTTTAGTCATCTCAACTTGCTCAATTTCCACATTATTAATTACAATTTCAGTTGCGGTTTAGGGTTTGTCCCAAATACGATACTTTTAGTTTTTGAAATATTTAGGACTAATTTATTCATTGCCACCTATTCTGAAACTAACTGCAGCTCTTTATTAAGTGTTGCAGTCATTTCAGTCACTGTAGTAGCTGACGTGTATAGTGTTGATTAATCCGCATACATAGACACTCTGGCTTTACTCAAAGCTAGTGGCATTTTGTTAGTAAAGATTGAAACAAGTAAGGGCCATAGACAGCTGCCCTGGGGAAATCATGATTCTAATCTGGATTAAGGCTTCCATTAAAGAACACCCTCTGTGTTCTGTTAGACAGGTAACTCTTTATCCACAATATAGCAGGGGGTGTAAAGCCATAAATGTCTGTGTTCTGTTAGGCAGGTAACTCTTTATCCACAATATAGCAGGGGGTGTAAAGCCATAAATGTCTGTGTTCTGTTAGACAGGTAACTCTTTATCCACAATATAGCAAGGGATGTGAAATCATAAGACATACGTTTTTCCAGCAGCAGTTTATGTTCGATATTTCAGGTCACAGACACATCTCAACATCAACTGTTCAGTGGGGAATGTGTGAATCAGGCCTTCATGGTCGAATTGCTGCAAAGAAACCACTACTAAAGGAAAGCAATAATAAGAAGAGACCTGATTGGGCCAAGAAACACAAGCAATGGACATTAGACGGGTGGAAATGTGTCCTTTGGTCTGGAGTCTGAATTTCAGATTTTTGGTTCCAACCGCTGTGTATTTGTGAGATTTGGTGATGGTGAACGGATGATCAACGCATGTGTAGTTCCCACTGTAAAGCACGGAGGAGGAGGTGTTATGGTGTGGGGGTGCTTTGCTGGTGACAGTGTCTGTGATTTATTTATACACACAAACACACATCAACACATCTACACATCTACACTTACACACATCTACACATCTACACACCTACACACCAACACATCTACACATCTACACATCTACACTTACACACATCTACACACCTACACATCTACACACCTACACATCTACACATCTACACATACACACATCTACACATCTACACATCTACACATCTACACACCTACACACCTACACATCTACACACCTACACACCTACACACCTACACTTACACACATCTACACACCTACACATCTACACATCTACACACCTACACATCTACACATCTACACATCTACACACCTACACATCTACACACCTACAAACCTACACATATACACTTACACACATCTACACATCTACACATCTACACACCTACACATCTACACACCTACACACCTACACACCTACACATCTACACATCTACACACCTACACTTACACACATCTGCACATCTGCACACCTACACACCTACACATCTACACATCTACACTTACACACATCTACACATCTACACACCTACACACCTACACATCTACACATCTACACTTACACACATCTACACATCTACACATCTACACACCTACACATCTACACACCTACACATCTACACATCTACACATCTACACACCTACACTTACACACATCTACACACCTACACACCTACACATCTACACACCTACACACCTAAACACCTACACACCTACACATCTACACACCTACACATCTACACACCTACACACCTACACATCAACACATCTACACACCTACACATCTACACATCTACACATCTACACACCTACACACCTACACATCAACACACCTACACATCTACACACCTACACACCTACACATATACACATCTACACACCTACACATCTACACACCTACACATCTACACACCTACACATCTACACATCTACACACATCTACACATCTACACACCTACACATCTACACACCTACACATCTACACATCTACACACCTACACATCTACACACCTACACATCTACACACCTACACATCTACACATCTACACACCTACACATCTACACACCTACACGTCTACACGTCTACACACCTACACACTTACACACATCTACACATCTACACATCTACACACCTACACATCTACACATCTACACACCTACAAACCTACACATATACACTTACACACATCTACACATCTACACATCTACACACCTACACATCTACACACCTACACATCTACACACCTACACACCTACACACCTACACACCTACACATCTACACATCTACACACCTACACTTACACACATCTACACATCTGCACACCTACACACCTACACATCTACACATCTACACTTACACACATCTACACATCTACACACCTACACACCTACACATCTACACATCTACACTTACACACATCTACACATCTACACATCTACACACCTACACATCTACACACCTACACACCTACACATCTACACATCTACACATCTACACACCTACACTTACACACATCTACACACCTACACACCTACACATCTACACACCTACACACCTAAACACCTACACATCTACACACCTACACATCTACACACCTACACACCTACACATCAACACATCTACACACCTACACATCTACACATCTACACACCTACACACCTACACATCTACACACCTACACATCTACACATCTACACACCTACACACCTACACATATACACATCTACACACCTACACATCTACACACCTACACATCTACACACCTACACATCTACACATCTACACACATCTACACATCTACACACCTACACATCTACACACCTACACATCTACACATCTACACACCTACACGTCTACACGTCTACACACCTACACACTTACACACATCTACACATCTACACATCTACACACCTACACATCTACACACCTACACATCTACACACCTACACATCTACACACCTACACATCTACACACCTACACATCTACACATCTACACACCTACACGTCTACACATCTACACACATCTACACATCTACACATCTACACACCTACACATCTACACATCTACACACATCTACACATCTACACATCTACACACCTACACATCTACACACCTACACACCTACACATCTACACACCTACACGTCTACACACTTACACACATCTACACATCTACACACCTACACATCTACACACCTACACATCTACACATCTACACACCTACACACCTACACATCTACACATCTACACATCAACACATCTACACACCTACACATCTACACGTCTACACATCTACACACCTACACACCTACACATCTACAAACCTACACATCTACACATCTACACACCTACACATCTACACACCTACACATCTACACATCTACACTTACACACCTACACATCTACACATCTACACTTACACACATCTACACATCTACACGTCTACACATCTACACATCTACACACCTACACATCTACACACCTACACATCTACACATCTACACTTACACACCTACACATCTACACATCTACACTTACACACATCTACACATCTACACACCTACACATCTACACACCTACACATCTACACTTACACACATCTACACATCTACACATCTACACACCTACACATCTACACACCTACACATCTACACATCTACACATCAACACACCTACACATCTACACACCTACACATCTACACATCTACACACCTACACATCTACACACCTACACATCTACACATCTAAAAACCTACACATCTACACATCCACACACCTACACATCTACACACCTACACATCTACACTTACACACCTACACATCTACACATCTACACTTACACACATCTACACATCTACACACCTACACATCTACACACCTACACACCTACACATCTACACTTACACACATCTACACATCTACACATCTACACACCTACACATCTACACACCTACACATCTACACATCTACACATCAACACATCTACACACCTACAGATCTACACACCTACACATCTACACACCTACACATCTACACATCTACACACCTACACACATACACATCTACACACCTACACATCTACACACCTACACATCTACACACCTACACTTACACACATCTACACATCTACACACCTACACACCTACACACCTACACATCTACACACCTACACTTACACACATCTACACATATACACACCTACACATCTACACACCTACACATCTACACACCTACACACCTACACACCTACACATCTACACACCTACACATCTACACACCTACACACCTACACACCTACACACCTACACATCTACACACCTACACACCTACACTTACACACATCTACACATCTACACACCTACACATCTACACACCTACACATCTACACACCTACACATCTACACACCTACACACCTACACATCTACACACCTACACATCTACACACCTACACTTACACACATCTACACCTCTACAAATCTACACACCTACACATCTACACACCTACACTTACACACATCTACACATCTACACACCTACACACCTACACACCTACACATCTACACATCTACACATCTACACAACTACACACCTACACATCTACACATCTACACACCTATACTTACACACATCTACACACCTACACACCTACACATCTACACACCTACACATCTACACACCTACACATCTACACACCTACACATCTACACACCTACACACCTACACATCTACACATCTACACACCTACACACCTACACACCTACACACCTACACATCTACACACCTACACATCTACACACCTACACATCTACACACCTACACACCTACACACCTACACACCTACACATCTACACATCTACACACCTACACACCTACACATCTACACATCTACACACCTACACACCTACACACCTACACACCTACACATCTACACACCTACACACCTACACATCTACACATCTACACACCTACACACCTACACATCTACACATCTACACACCTACACATCTACACACCTACACACCTACACATCTACACATCTACACACCTACACACCTACACATCTACACACCTACACACCTACACACCTACACATCTACACACCTACACACCTACACATCTACACATCTACACACCTACACACCTACACACCTACACATCTACACACCTACACACCTACACATCTACACATCTACACATCTACATACCTACACATCTACACACCTACACACCTACACATCTACACATCTACACATCTACACATCTACACACCTACACACCTACACACCTACACATCTACACACCTACACATCTACACACCTACACATCTACACACCTACACATCTACACACCTACACATCTACACACCTACACATCTACACACCTACACACCTACACATCTACACACCTACACACCTACACATCTACACATCTACACACCTACACATCTACACAGCTACACATCTACACACCTACACATCTACACACCTACACATCTACACACCTACACACCTACACATCTACACACCTACACACCTACACACCTACACATCTACACACCTACACATCTACACACCTACACATCTACACATCTACACATCTACACACCTACACATCTACACATCTACACTTAAACACATCTACATCTAAGAAATTAACAGCTTACAGACAATAGCTCAGTTGGTAGAACATGGCGTTTGCAACGCCAGCGTTGTGGGTTCGATTCCCACGGGGGGCCAGTATGAAAAAAATGTATGCACTCACTAACTGTAAGTCGCTCTGGATAAGAGCGTCTGCTAAATGATTTATTATATTATATATTATATATTATATTATATTATATTATTATTATATTATATTATATTATATTATATTATATTATAAATGACTAAAATGTAAGATCACAGTTACGAAAACTTAGGACACTAAAGAGGCCTTTCTATTGACTCTGAAAAATACAAAAATAAAGATGCCCAGGGTCCCTGCTCATCTGCGTGAACGTGCCTGAGGCCTGCAGATGTGGCGAGGGCAATAAATTGCAATGTCCGTACTGTGAGAAGCCTTAGACAGCGCTACAGGGAGACAGGACGGACAGCTGATCGTCCTCGCAGTGGCAGACCACGTGTAACAACACCTGCACAGGATCGGTACATCTGAACATCACACCTGCAGGAAAGTTACAGAATGGCAACAACAACTGCCAGAGTTACATCAAATCTTATTTGTCACATGCACGTGTTTAGCAGATGTTATAGCGGGTGTAGCGAAATGCTTGTGCTTCTAGCTCCGACAGTGCAGTAATATCTAACAGTTAATATCTAACAATTTGACAACATATACCCAATACACACAAATCTAGTAAGGAATGGAATTTAAGAATATATACATATATGGACAAGCAATGACAGAGCGGCATGGACTAAGATACAGTAGAATATTATAGAATAGAATGCAGTATATACATATGAGATGAGTAGTGCAAGATATGGAAACATTATTAAAGTGACTAGTGTTCCATTTCTTAAAGTGACCAGTGATTTCATTAGGCAGCAGCAGCCTCTAATGTGCTAGTGATGGCTATTTAACAGTCTAATGGCCTTGAGATAGAAGCTGTTTTTCATTCTCTCTGTCCCAGCTTTGATGCACCTGTACTGACCTCGCCTTCTGGATGATAGCGGGGTGAACAGGCAGTGGCTTGGGTGGTTGCTGTCATTGATGATCTTTTTGGCCTTCCTGTGACATCGGGTGCTGTAGGTGTCCTGGAGGGCGGGTAGTTTGCCCCAGGTAATGCGTTCGGCAGACCGCACCACCCTCTGGAGAGCCCTGCGGTTGTGGGCGGTGCAGTTGCTGTACCAGGTGGTGATACAGCCCGACAGGATGCTCCAGGAACGCACAATTCCTCCATCAGTGGTCAGACTGTCCGAAATAGGCTGACAGAGGCTGGACTAAGGGCTTGTAGGCCTGTTGTAAGGCAGGTCCTCACCAGACATCACCGGCAACAACGTCGCCTATGGGCACAAACCCACCGTCGCTGGACCAGACAGGACCGGCAAAAAGTGCTCTTCACTGACGAGTCTCGGTTTTGTCTCACCAGGGGTGATGGTCGGATTCGCGTCTATCGTCAAAGGAATGAGCGTTACACCAAGACCTGTACTCTGGAGCGGGATCGATTTGGAGGTGGAGGGTCCGTCATGGTCTGGGGCGATGTGTCACAGTATCATCGGACTGAGCTTGTTGTCATTGCAGGCAATCTCAACGCTGTGCGTTACAGGGAAGACATCCTCCTCCCTCATGTGGTACCCTTCCTGCAGGCTCATCCTGACATGACCCTCCAGCATGACAATGCCACCAGCCATACTGCTCGTTCTGTTCGTGATTTCCTGCAAGACAGGAATGTCAGTGTTCTGCCAGCGAAGAGCTCAGATCTCAATCCCATTGAGCACATCTGGGACTTGTTGGCTGTGAGGGCTAGGGTAATTCCCCTCAGATATGTCCTGGAACTTGCAGGAGCCTTGGTGGAAGAGTGGGGTAACATCTCACAGCAAAAACTGGAAAATCTGGTGCCGTCCATGAGGAGGAGATGCGCTGCAGTACCTAATGCAACTGG
The DNA here is from genome assembly GCF_964263955.1 of Coregonus lavaretus. Classification (NCBI taxonomy): domain Eukaryota; kingdom Metazoa; phylum Chordata; class Actinopteri; order Salmoniformes; family Salmonidae; genus Coregonus; species Coregonus lavaretus. The sequence goes on along the minus strand of NW_028165522.1, from coordinate 242,945 downwards.
TGGCCACACCAGATACTGATTGTTACTTTTGATTTTGACCCCCCCTTTGTTCAGGGACAAATTATTCAATTTATGTTAGTCACATGTCTGTGTAGATGTGTCTATGTTTAGATGTGTGTATATGTGTGTATGTGTAGATGTGTGGATATGTAGATGATTAGATGTGTTTATGTGTGTGTGTGTGTGTGTGTGTGTGTGTGTGTGTGTGTGTGTGTGTAGATGTGTTAGTTTAAATGTGTGTATGTGTAGATATGTGTATGTGTAGATGTGTGTATGTGTAGATCTGTGTAGGTGTGCTTGTGTTGCAGATGATTGATTTGACATTTCTCCACATTACTCTTTGTTTGTGTATTCCATTTTTATGATAACGGTGTAAAGATGTCCCCAGAACAGACTCTGAAGCCACCAGTGGAAATGGATAAAGTGACTTTATAAGATGTCATTTTGTCACAATAGACAGTAAATAAAAGCGATGGTAAGTCCCTGTTAAATCACAGCTTGTTGAGGATTAAGATGTTTTGTAAATCACCTGGGGGGTTGTATTCCATAACAGCAGTCTTCTCAGAGAGAGAAAGAAGAGAGAGAGAGAGAGAAAGAAGAGAGAGAGAGAGAGAAAGAAGAGAGAGAGAGAGAGAGAGAGAGAGAGAGAGAGAGAGAGAGAGAGAGAGAGAGAGAGAGAGAGAGAGAGAGAGAGAGAGAGAGAGAGAGAGAGAGAGAGAGAGAGAGAGAGAGAGAGAGAGAGAGAGAGAGAGAGAGAGAGAGAGAGAGAGAGAGAGAGAAATGCATTCCTCAGCTCTCAGCAGACCAGTTAGACCAATATTATGAAATAGAAACAACAGAATGTATACATCATCCCAGGAACATAGACAATATTATCAGCGTACCTGAAAGGAAGGAAATGCTAATATTTTATATAATATAAATAAAAGAGAGAATCTGGTCCCTGCTGTACAATAAGGACTAAATAACAGGAGAATCACATATTTTCATGTAGCACAATATACTGCTGTTTCCGACAACATTATTGAGAAAACATGATCAGTTATCTCAATTTCAATCTTAACAATTTCACCTGAATAGAGGGAAATGGAAATATTGATACCACGTAACATTATCTTGTTATTTGCCAAATATTGATACCACTCATAGATGAAGACTTTCTCCAGTAAATGTAGTCAGAGAGGACCGTGCTGCTCATAATAATGCTGCCTTATCAGGTCTATTAGTTAGATTAGAGATCTGGGACTCCAAGCTAAAACATCAGCACACTGTTTAGCAGAAATATAGAGAAGGACAAGTGAGCATTGAAACATACTGTAATAATAGAAACAGTCTAGAGACCAGTGTGGTGCCAATCATCCAGCCAGCTAATCAATAGACACTAGCCTACAGCAGCTTTCTGTTACTGTTATCACTCTACAGCCGGTAGTCATTTAGCTGTGTGTTAAACTGTTCTACTCATCACTCAGGAGTCTTTACATGCACCACTTGGTTCAACATTATGATACTGTTGGAATACACATTCTATTGTTGGAATACATTGAAATTATTAGATTGTTGCAGTAAACAGCAATCGTAATTTATTGAGATTGACTTTATAGATCATTTCTCCCCTCTCTCTCCTCCGCCTTAAACCGCCAAAGGAAAATTGTGTGACATCACTTATGATTGGATCAAGGTATTGGCAGTCTTCACATTAAAGCCACTGAAATGCATTGTTGTTGGGCCGTAGTGCATTCTTCTAGTCTCAGCTCCAATCACATTGGCCTTCTAAAGGCAGGCACAGACTCTGTCTCTCTCTGTCACCAAGCCGATTCACACCCTGACCTCTGACCCCTGACCTGGCCTGTCATGGGGTCGGAGGACACCGGGCGGTCAGACAGGATCAATACTCTCGATGGGGTCACTTCCCCTGTAGTGACAATCACTCTGTACCCCTAACCCTGTAAAATAGACATTATATATTTATTCATCCAAACACTGTGATCCACCTGCCACTGCACATTAACTAGCATCGCTAATAAACTGTCAATCTGAGAAAGGAGAAGAGAGGAGAGGATGGAGAGAAGAAGAGAGGGAAGGAGAGAGAAGAGAGGAGAGAGGGAAGGAGAGAGAGAAGGAGAGAAGGAGAGGAGAGAGAGAGGAGAGATGAGAGGAGACAGAAGGAGAGAGAAGAGAGGAGAGAGGGAAGGAGAGAGAGAAGGAGAGAAGGAGAGAGAGGAGATATGAGAGGAGAGAGAAGGAGAGAGAATAGAGGAGAGAGGGAAGGAGAGAGAGAAAGAAGGAGAGGAGAGAGGAGATGAAGAGAGGAGAGAAGGAGAGCGAAGGAGAGAGAAGAGAAGAAGAGAGAGAATAGAGGAGAGAGAGAAGGAGAGAGGGAAGGAGAGAGAAGGGATGAGAGAAGGAGAGAGGAGAGAGACGGAGAGAAGGAGAGAGGAGAGAAGGAGAGGAGAGCAAAGAGAGGAGGGAGAGAAGGAGAGAGAAAGGAGAGGAGAGAAGGAGAGGAGAGAGAGAAGAGAGAAGAGGCGAGAGAGAAGGAGAGGAGAGAGGAGAGAAGAGAGAGAAGGAGAGAGGGAATGAGAGAGAAGAGAGGAGGGAGAGAGAGGAGGGAGAGAGAAGGAGAGGATGGAGAGAAGGAGAGGAGAGGGAGAAGGAGAGGAGGAAGAGAAGGAGAGGAGAGAGAGAAGGAGAGGAGGGAGAAAAGGAGAGAGGGAAGGAGAGGAGGGAGAGAAGGAGAGGAGAGAGAGAAGGAGAGAGGGAAGGAGAGGAGGAGAGGAGGGAGAGAGAAGAGAGAGAGAAGGAGAGAGTAAAGGAGAGGAGAGAGAGAGGGAGAGGAGAGAGGAGAGAGGGAAGGAGAGGAGGAGAGGAAGGCGAGAAGGAGAGGAGAGGGAAGGAGAGGAGGAGAGGAGGGCGAGGGGAAGGAGAGGAGGGAGAGAAGGAGAGGAGAGAGAGAAGGAGAGAGGAAAATAACAGAATACTTTCAATATTAAACTGATCTTTAGTTTTTTCTTTCTCAAGTTTCAGGTAAATTGAAGAGAGGAGAAGAAAACATGGTGAGCTACATGGGTGTCACCTGTCTGTCAGTCAAACAAGCCTTTTGGCTCGAGGCACAGGACTGCTAACCACCTCAGCTCATTAGCATACAGGCCCCTCCCCTTTGTGATATTAGCATACTGGCTTCTCACTCTGATCCAGTCAATTAAAAACAGAAAGGTGGAGGAGCTGACCAATCGCATGAAAATCCATATGAATGTATCTGTATTCATACTAATATTTATCTTATTTTAACCACTGGCAAAACAAATATCACAAAAATGGAAAAAAATATATGAATTATTTTCCAACTGAGAGAAATGTAGAGAGGAACACAATGATGACATCAGAAGGTGTTATGATATTATCAGCATGATCAGCTGGTTAGGGTTATGCATTATGATATTATCATGATCAGATGGTTAGGGTTATGCATTATGATATTATCATGATCAGATGGTTAGGGTTAGGGTTATGATATTATCATGATCAGATGGTTAGGGTTAGGGTTATGATATTATCATGATCAGATGGTTAGGGTTATGATATTATCATGATCAGATGGTTAGGGTTAGGGTTATGATATTATCATGATCAGATGGTTAGGGTTATGATATTATCATGATCAGATGGTTAGGGTTATGCATTATGATATTATCATGATCAGATGGTTAGGGTTATGCATTATGATATTATCATGATCAGATGGTTAGGGTTATGCATTATGATATTATCATGATCAGATGGTTAGGGTTATGCATTATGATATTATCATGATCAGATGGTTAGGGTTATGCATTATGATATTATCATGATCTAAGCTACCTGGGGCGGCAGGTAGCTTAGTGGGTATGAGCGTTGTGCCAGTAACCGAAAGGTCGCTGGTTCTAATCCCCGAGCCGACTAGGTGAAAAATCTGTCGATGTGCCCTTGAGCAAGGCACTTAACCCTAATTGCTCCTGTAAGTCGCTCTGGATAAGAGCGTCTGCTAAATGACTTAAATGTAAATGTAAATGTAATGATCAGATGGTTAGGGTTATGCATTATGATATTATCATGATCAGATGGTTAGGGTTATGCATTATGATATTATCATGATCAGATGGTTAGGGTTATGCATTATGATATTATCATGATCAGATGGTTAGGGTTATGCATTATGATATTATCATGATCAGCTGGTTAGGGTTATGCATTATGATATTATCATGATCAGATGGTTAGGGTTATGCATTATGATATTATCATGATCAGATGGTTAGGGTTAGGGTTATGCATTATGATATTATCATGATCAGATGGTTAGGGTTATGCATTATGATATTATCATGATCAGATGGTTAGGGTTATGCATTATGATATTATCATGATCAGATGGTTAGGGTTATGCATTATGATATTATCATGATCAGCTGGTTAGGGTTAGGGTTATGCATTATGATATTATCATGATCAGATGGTTAGGGTTAGGGTTATGCATTATGATATTATCATGATCAGATGGTTAGGGTTATACATTATGATATTATCATGATCAGATGGTTAGGGTTATGATATTATCATGATCAGATGGTTAGGGTTAGGGTTATGATATTATCATGATCAGATGGTTAGGGTTATGCATTATGATATTATCATGATCAGATGGTTAGGGTTATGCATTATGATATTATCATGATCAGATGGTTAGGGTTATGCATTATGATATTATCATGATCAGATGGTTAGGGTTATGCATTATGATATTATCATGATCAGATGGTTAGGGTTATGCATTATGATATTATCATGATCAGATGGTTAGGGTTATGCATTATGATATTATCATGATCAGATGGTTAGGGTTATGCATTATGATATTATCATGATCAGATGGTTAGGGTTATGCATTATGATATTATCATGATCAGATGGTTAGGGTTATGCATTATGATATTATCATGATCAGCTGGTTAGGGTTATGCATTATGATATTATCATGATCAGATGGTTAGGGTTATGCATTATGATATTATCATGATCAGATGGTTAGGGTTAGGGTTATGCATTATGATATTATCATGATCAGATGGTTAGGGTTAGGGTTATGCATTATGATATTATCATGATCAGATGGTTAGGGTTATGCATTATGATATTATCATGATCAGATGGTTAGGGTTATGCATTATGATATTATCATGATCAGCTGGTTAGGGTTAGGGTTATGCATTATGATATTATCATGATCAGATGGTTAGGGTTAGGGTTATGCATTATGATATTATCATGATCAGATGGTTAGGGTTAGGGTTATGCATTATGATATTATCATGATCAGATGGTTAGGGTTATACATTATGATATTATCATGATCAGATGGTTAGGGTTATGATATTATCATGATCAGATGGTTAGGGTTAGGGTTATGATATTATCATGATCAGATGGTTAGGGTTATGCATTATGATATTATCATGATCAGATGGTTAGGGTTATGCATTATGATATTATCATGATCAGATGGTTAGGGTTATGCATTATGATATTATCATGATCAGATGGTTAGGGTTATGCATTATGATATTATCATGATCAGATGGTTAGGGTTATGCATTATGATATTATCATGATCAGATGGTTAGGGTTATGCATTATGATATTATCATGATCAGCTGGTTAGGGTTATGCATTATGATATTATCATGATCAGATGGTTAGGGTTATGCATTATGATATTATCATGATCAGATGGTTAGGGTTATGCATTATGATATTATCATGATCAGATGGTTAGGGTTATGCATTATGATATTATCATGATCAGATGGTTAGGGTTATGCATTATGATATTATCATGATCAGATGGTTAGGGTTATGCATTATGATATTATCATGATCAGCTGGTTAGGGTTATGCATTATGATATTATCATGATCAGATGGTTAGGGTTATGCATTATGATATTATCATGATCAGATGGTTAGGGTTAGGGTTATGCATTATGATATTATCATGATCAGATGGTTAGGGTTATGCATTATGATATTATCATGATCAGATGGTTAGGGTTATGCATTATGATATTATCATGATCAGATGGTTAGGGTTATGCATTATGATATTATCATGATCAGATGGTTAGGGTTATGCATTATGATATTATCATGATCAGCTGGTTAGGGTTAGGGTTATGCATTATGATATTATCATGATCAGATGGTTAGGGTTAGGGTTATGCATTATGATATTATCATGATCAGATGGTTAGGGTTATACATTATGATATTATCATGATCAGATGGTTAGGGTTATGATATTATCATGATCAGATGGTTAGGGTTAGGGTTATGATATTATCATGATCAGATGGTTAGGGTTATGCATTATGATATTATCATGATCAGATGGTTAGGGTTATGCATTATGATATTATCATGATCAGATGGTTAGGGTTATGCATTATGATATTATCATGATCAGATGGTTAGGGTTATGCATTATGATATTATCATGATCAGATGGTTAGGGTTATGCATTATGATATTATCATGATCAGATGGTTAGGGTTATGCATTATGATATTATCATGATCAGATGGTTAGGGTTATGCATTATGATATTATCATGATCAGATGGTTAGGGTTATGCATTATGATATTATCATGATCAGATGGTTAGGGTTATGCATTATGATATTATCATGATCAGCTGGTTAGGGTTATGCATTATGATATTATCATGATCAGATGGTTAGGGTTATGCATTATGATATTATCATGATCAGATGGTTAGGGTTAGGGTTATGCATTATGATATTATCATGATCAGATGGTTAGGGTTAGGGTTATGCATTATCCATCCACTTTTATTTTACGATTATATTAATATCACAATAATATCACACTACAGAGCCATGCTTCAGAGAGAGATGGGTTACAATTATATTCATATCACAATACTGAGCCATGCTTCACAGAGAGATTGTTAATAATTATATTCATATCACACTACATAATCATGCTTCAGAGAGAGATGGGTTACAATTATATTCATATCACAATACTGAGCCATGCTTCACAGAGAGATGGGTTACAATTATATTTATAGCACACTACAGAGCCATGCTTCACATAGAGATGGGTTGCACTTATATTCTTATCACAATACTGAGCAATGCTTCAGAGACAGATGGGTTACAATTATATTCATATCACAATACAGAGCCATGCTTCAGAGACAGATGGGTTACAATTATATTCATATCACATTACAGAGCCATGATTCAGAGAGAGATGGGTTACTATTATATTCATATCACACTACAGAGAAATGGGTTACAGCACCATAAAAATATATGATCTCCATTTCCCCTTTCTTTTATTGTATTCCCGTAGGACAGTAGGTTTTCATCCCTCTCCTTCCCCTCTCCTTCCCACTCTCTCTACCCCGCCCTCTCTACCTCCCCCTCTCTCCCTTACCCTCTCTACCTCCCCCTCTCTCCCTTACCCTCTCTTTCCCGCCCTCTCTACCTCCCCCTCTCACCCTCTCCTTCTCCTCTCTCCCTCCCCCACTACTTCCCCCCCAGGTGGCAGCAGCAGTAAGTTGTTTGTGCTGTCAGGGCCTGTTGTCTTGGTAAATGGGGAGTTAACCAGATATATCCAAGCGTAAAATCTAAAAGTGTCCCCAGTGAGGGCCTGAGGGTTGTTGTTTCAAATCAACTACATATCAATTGAGCAGCGGAGAGCGGATCCTAAGATAAATTCCTAGAAATTACATTTTTCTGTTCCTCTGCCCCCCCCCCCCCCCACTCCCCCCCACCACCCCCACCCCCACCCCTCCATCCAGTGCACTTGTTCCTTCTTTCTCTTTCTCATCTCGTCTTCAAACTCTACCTTTAACGTCGAGTCCTCTTCTAAGAGCAGCCAGTGTGTAGGAGAAACGACTGCAGATATGTTTTCTTAGCTTTAGGGACGGCATCACTAACTCTACCAACACCATCCTGGTCTTCCCCTCTCTTCCTCCTCTCCCAGCCCATCCAAGCGCCTCCACAGTGTCATACAGTAGTTGATCATCTCATTGTTTTCTGTGAGTATATGCTTAGATTGAATTATTAGGAGTTCCATTGCTTATTTGGAGTCCCTCTTCCATGCAGCCTGATAATGAATGGCCAATTTACTGGATCTCAGTGAAACCTTCTTCTGTGTTTCACCCACTCCATTACTCTCAGTGTTAGCACTTTACTCTCAGTCACATGACGTTGCTCTCAGTGTTATTACTTTACTCCCAGTGGTATTACTTTACTCCCAGTGTTATTACCTTACTCTCCAGTTGTATTACTTTACTCTCAGTCACATGACGTTGCTCCCAGTGTTATTACTTTACTCCCAGTTGTATTACTTTACTCCCAGTGTTAGTACCTTACTCTCAGTGTTATTACTTTACTCTCAGTGTTATTACTTTACTCCCAGTGGTATTACTTTACTCTCAGTCATATGACGTTGCTCTCAGTGTTATTACTTTACTCCCAGTGGTATTACTTTACTCCCAGTGTTATTACCTTACTCTCAGTGTTATTACTTTACTCCCAGTGGTATTACTTTACTCTCAGTGGTATTACTTTACTCTCAGTGTTATTACTTTACTCCCAGTGGTATTACTTTACTCCCAGTGGTATTACTTTACTCTCAGTGGTATTACTTTACTCTCAGTGTTATTACTTTACTCCAAGTGGTATTACTTTACTCCCAGTGGTATTACTTTACTCCCAGTGGTATTACTTTACTCTCAGTGGTATTACTTTACTCTCAGTGTTATTACTTTACTCCCAGTGGTATTACTTTACTCCCAGTGGTATTACTTTACTCCCAGTGGTATTACTTTACTCCCAGTGGTATTACTTTACTCCCAGTGGTGTTACTTTACTCCCAGTGGCATTACTTTACTCCCAGTGGTATTACTTTACTCTCAGTCATATGACGTTGCTCTCAGTGTTATTACTTTACTCCCAGTGGTATTACTTTACTCCCAGTGTTATTACCTTACTCTCAGTGTTATTACTTTACTCCCAGTGGTATTACTTTACTCTCAGTGGTATTACTTTACTCTCAGTGTTATTACTTTACTCCCAGTGGTATTACTCCCAGTGGTATTACTTTACTCTCAGTGGTATTACTTTACTCTCAGTGTTATTACTTTACTCCCAGTGGTATTACTTTACTCCCAGTGGTATTACTTTACTCCCAGTGGTATTACTTTACTCCCAGTGGTATTACTTTACTCTCAGTGGTATTACTTTACTCTCAGTGTTATTACTTTACTCCCAGTGGTATTACTTTACTCCCAGTGGTATTACTTTACTCCCAGTGGTATTACTTTACTCCCAGTGGTATTACTTTACTCTCAGTGGTATTACTTTACTCCCAGTGGTAATACTTTACTCCCAGTGGCATTACTTTACTCCCAGTGGCATTACTTTACTCCCAGTGGTATTACTTTACTCTCAGTGGTATTACATACTCTCAGTGATATTACTTTCCTCCCAGTGGTATTACTTTACTCCCAGTGGTATTACATACTCTCAGTGATATTACTTTCCTCCCAGTGGTATTACTTTACTCCCAGTGGTATTACTTTACTCTCAGTGGTATTACTTTACTCTCAGTGGTATTACATACTCTCAGTGATATTACTTTACTCCCAGTGGTATTACTTTACTCTCAGTGATATTACTTTACTCCCAGTGGTATTACTTTACTCTCAGTGATATTACTTTACTCCCAGTGGTATTACTTTACTCCCAGTTGTATTACTTTACTCCCAGTGGTATTACATACTGTCAGTGGTATTACTTTACTCCCAGTGGTATTACTTTACTCCCAGTGGTATTACATAATCTCAGTGATATTACTTTACTCCCAGTGGTATTACTTTACTCCCAGTGGTATTACTTTACTCCCAGTGGTATTACATACTCTCAGTGGTATTACTTTACTCCCAGTGATATTACTTTACTCCCAGTGGTATTACTTTACTCCCAGTGGTATTACTTTACTCCCAGTGGTATTACATAATCTCAGTGATATTACTTTACTCCCAGTGGTATTACTTTACTCCCAGTGGTATTACTTTACTCCCAGTGGTATTACATAATCTCAGTGATATTACTTTACTCCCAGTGGTATTACTTTACTCCCAGTGATATTACTTTACTCCCAGTGATATTACTTTACTCCCAGTGGTATTTTATTTATTTTTATTTATTTAACCTTTATTTAACCAGGTAAGCCAGTTGAGAACAGGTTCTCATTTACAACTGTGACCTGGCCAAGATAAAGCAAAGCAGTGCAATAAAAACAACACAGAGTTACATATGGGGTAAAAAACATAAAGTCAAAAATACAACAGAAAATATATATACAGTGTGTGCAAATGTAGCAAGTTATGGAGGTAAGGCAATAAATAGGCTATAGTGCAGAATAATTACAATAGTATTAACACTGGAATGCTAGATGTTCAAGAGATTATGTGCAAATAGAGATACTGGGGTGCAAAAGAGCAAAATAAATAACAATATGGGGATGAGGTAGTTGGGTGGGCTAATTTCAGATGGGCTGTGTACAGGTGCAGTGATCGGTAAGGTGCTCTGACAACTGATGCTTAAAGTTATTGAGGGAGATAAGAGTCTCCAGCTTCAGAGATTTTTGCAATTCGTTCCAGTCATTGGCAGAAGAGAACTGGAAGGAATGGCGGCCAAAGGAGGTGTTGGCTTTGGGAATGACCAGTGAGATATACCTGCTGGAGCGCAGACTACGGGTGGGTGCTGCTATGGTGACCAATGAGCTAAGATAAGGCGGGGATTTGCCTAGCAGTGATTTATAGATGGCCTGGAGCCAGTGGGTTTGACAACGAACATGTAGTGAGGACCAGCCAACAAGAGCGTACAGGTCACAGTGGTGGGTAGTGTATGGGGCTTTGGAGACAAAACGGATGGCACTGTGATAGACTACATCCAATTTGCTGAGTAGAGTGTTGGAGGCTATTTTGTAAATGACATCGCCGAAGTCAAGGATTGGTAGGATAGTCAGTTTTATGAGGGCATGTTTGGCAGCATGAGTGAAGGAGGCTTTGTTGCGAAATAGGAAGCCGATTCTAGATTTAACTTTGGATTGGAGATTCTTTATGTGAGTCTGGAAGTTGAGTTTACAGTCTAACCAGACACCTAGGTATTTGTAGTTGTCCACATACTCTAGGTCAGACCCGTCGAGAGTGGTGATTCTAGTCGGGTGGGCGGGTGCCAGCAGCGTTCGATTGAAAAGCATGCATTTAGTTTTACTAGTGTTTAAGAGCAGTTGGAGGCTACTGAAGGATTGTTGTATGGCATTGAAGCTTGTTTGGAGGTTTGTTAACACAGTGTCCAATGAAGGGCCAGATGTATACAAAATGGTGTCGTCTGCGTAGAGGTGGATCTGAGAGTCACCAGCAGCAAGAGCGACATCATTGATATACACGGAGAAAAGTGTCGGCCCAAGAATTGAACCCTGTGGCACCCCCATAGAGACTGCCATAGGTCCAGACAACAGGCCCTCCGATTTGACACACTGAACTCTATCTGAGAAGTAGTTGGTGAACCAGGCGAGGCAGTCATTTGAGAAACCAAGGCTATTTAGTCTGCCAATAAGAATGCGGTGGTTGACAGAGTCGAAAGCCTTGGCCAGGTCGATGAAGACGGCTGCACAGTACTGTCTATTATCAATCGCGGTTATAATATCGTTTAGGACCTTGAGCGTGGCTGAAGTGCACCCGTGACCAGCTCGGAAACCGGATTGCATAGCGGAGAAGGTACGGTGGTATTCGAAATGGTCGGTGATCTGTTTGTTAACTTGGCTTTCAAATACTTTCGAAAGGCAGGGCAGGATGGATATAGGTCTGTAGCAGTTTGGATCTAGAGTGTCACCCCCTTTGAAGAGGGGGATGACCGCGGCAGCTTTCCAATCTCTGGGGATCTCAGACGTTATGAAAGAGAGGTTGAACAGACTAGTAATAGGGGTTGCGACAATTTCGGCAGCTAGTTTTAGAAAGAAAGGGTCCAGATTGTCTAGCCCAGCTGATTTGTAGGGGTCCAGATTTTGCAGCGCTTTCAAAACATCAGCTGTCTGAATTTGTGTGAAGGAGAAGCGGGGGGGGCATGGGCAAGTTGCAGCAGAGGGTGCAGAGTTGGTGGCCGGGTTAGTGGTAGCCAGATGGAAAGCATGGCCAGCTGTAGCAAAATGCTTGTTGAAATTCTCGATTATTGTAGATTTATCGGTGGTGATAGTGTTTCCTAGCCTCAGTGCAGTGGGCAGCTGGGAGGAAGTGCTCTTATTCTCCATGGACTTTACAGTGTCCCAAAACTTTTTGGAGTTAGTGCTACAGGATGCAAATTTCTGTTTGAAAAAGTTAGCCTTTGCTTTCCTGACTGCTTGTGTATATTGGTTCCTAACTTCCCTGAAAAGTTGCATATCGCGGGGGCTATTTGATGCTAATGCTGTACGCCACAGGATGTTTTTGTGCTGGTCAAGGGCAGTCAAGTCTGAGGAGAACCAGGGGCTATATCGGTTCTTAGTTCTGTATTTTTTGAATGGGGCATGTTTATTTAAGATTGAGAGGAAATTACTTTTAAGGAACAACCAGGCATCCTCTACTGACGGAATGAGATCTATATCCATCCAGGATACCTGGGCCAGGTCAGTTAGGAAGGCCTGCTCGCTAAAGTGTTTTAGGGAGCGTTTGACAGTGATGAGGGGTGGTCGTTTGACCGCGGACCCGTTACGGACACAGGCCATAAGGCAGTGATCGCTGAGATCCTGGTTGAAGACAGCTGAGGTGTATTTAGAGGGTATGTTAGTCAGGATGATATCTATGAGGGTACCCATGTTTACGGATTTAGGGTTGTACCTGGTAGGTTCGTTGATAATTTGCGTGAGGTTGAGGGCATCTAGCTTGGATTGTAGGATGGCTGGGGTATTAAGCATATCCCAATTTAGGTCACCAAGCAGTACAAACTCTGAGGATAAATGGGGGGCAATCAATTCACATATGGTGTCCAGGGCACAGCTGGGGGCTGAGGGGGGTCTGTAGCAAGCGGCAACAGTGAGAGACTTATTTCTGGAAAGGTGGATTTTTAGAAGTAGAAGCTCAAACTGTTTGGGCACAGACCTGGATAGTATGATAGAGCTCTGCAGGCTATCTCTACAGTAGATTGCAACTCCACCCCCTTTGGCAGTTCTATCTAGACGGAAAATGTTATAGTTGGGGATGGAAATTTCAGAATTTTTGGTGGCCTTCCTGAGCCAGGATTCAGACACTGCTAGAACATCAGGGTTGGCAGAGTGTGCTAACGCAGTGAATAACTCAAACTTAGGAAGTAGACTTCTGATATTTATGTGCAAGAAACCAATACTTTTGCGATTACAGAAGTCATCAAATGATAGCGCCTGGGGAGTAGGAGTGATACTGAGGGCTGCAGGGCCTGGGTTAGCCTCTACATCACCAGAGGAACAGAGGAGGACTAGAATAAGGATACGGCTAAAGGCTTTAAGAACTGGTCTTCTAGTGCGTTGGGTACATAGAATAAAGGGGGCAGATTTCCGGGTGTTATAGAAAAGATTCAGGGCATTATGTACAGACAAGGATATGGAAGGATATGAGTAAAGTGGAGGTAAACCTAAGCGTTGGGTAACAATGAAAGAGATAGCATCGCTGGAGGCATCAATTGAGTCGGTCTCCGCGTGTATAGGGGGAGGGGCAAAGGAGCTATCTAAGGCAGGTTTAGCTAGGCTGGGGGGTCTACAGTGATATAGTACAATTAGAAATAACCGAAACAACAATAAACTAACCATGTTTGGGCTGAGGCTAAACATAAACAGGATGTAGTACCGTAAAAAGGAACAGTCCAGCAGACATCAGCTGTATAGCTGAGTTATCATAAGGTCCGGTGGTAAAGGACTAGTGAGTAAGAGGCCACGGCTAGCGTGTGCTAGCGGGCCGGGGCTAGCAGATGGATGGAATCTTCGTGGTTAACGTCGTAACCACATCAGACGATTTCGTCGGCAGACCAGTCGTGTAGGATCGGCGGGGCTCCGTGTCAACACTAGGTGGTCCCGTCCGGTTGACAGAGAGGTAGATAGCCGGGGGATGGGCCTAGCTCAGGATGATTAGCCAGACCACAGCGTCCGTTTTGTTGTAGCTAGCTGGTAGCGATGAATCCGGAGTTAAAGGTCCAGTGATTCAGTGATTCCGGCGGAAAAACTGATATGTTCTGGGTCGATAACGCGCTGTGCAGACTGGCCGAATATCCGGTGATTAATGTCCAGTGATTAAAATTAATCCCGCAGAAAAAAAATCCAATGTTCTGGGTGAAATACTGCTAGCTGTGGCTAATAGCAAGTAGCTAGTTAGCTGGCTAGCTAGTTTCAACTGGAGATTCTAGATTCTAGATAAAGGTAAGTCAATAATAGAATCCGTTCCACATTGAGTGAGTGAGGCGGGTTGCAGGAAAGTATATTTTGTAGAAGGATGAAAAGTCTGATAGGGAAATATGTACGAAAAATACAGAAAAATAGGGTATTTACAGGCTATTTACAGACACACGATAAAAACACAACTGCACTACTACGCCATCTTGGATCGACTATTACTTTACTCCCAGTGGTATTACTTTACTCCCAGTGGTATTACTTTACTCCCAGTGGTATTACATACTCTCAGTGGTATTACTTTACTCCCAGTGGTATTACTTTACTCCCAGTGGTATTACTTTACTCCCAGTGGTATTACTTTACTCCCAGTGGTATTACTTTACTCCCAGTGGTATTACTTTACTCCCAGTGGTATTACTTTACTCCCAGTGGTATTACTTTACTCCCAGTGGTATTACATGCTCTCAGTGTTATTACTTTGCACTCAGTGATATTACTTTACTCTCGGTGTTATTAATTTACTATCGGTGTAATTACTCTGTATTATTACTTTACTCCCAGTGGTATTACTTTACTCCCAGTGGTATTACTTTACTCCCAGTGGTATTACTTTACTCCCAGTGGTATTACTTTACTCCCAGTGGTATTACATGCTCTCAGTGTTATTACTTTACTACCAGTGATATTACTTTACTACCAGTGGTATTACATAATCTCAGTGTTATTACTTTACTACCAGTGATATTACTTTACTACCAGTGGTATTACATAATCTCAGTGATATTACTTTACTACCAGTGGTATTACATAATCTCAGTGATATTACTTTACTCCCAGTGGTATTACATTACTCCCAGTGGTATTACATAATCTCAGTGATATTACTTTACTCCCAGTGGTATTACATAATCTCAGTGATATTACTTTACTCCCAGTGATATTACTTTACTCCCAGTGGTATTACTTTACTCCCAGTGGTATTACTTTACTCCCAGTGGTATTACATAATCTCAGTGATATTACTTTACTCCCAGTGATATTACATACTCCCAGTGTTATTACTTTACTCTCAGTGGTATTACTTTACTCCCAGTGGTATTACTTTACTACCAGTGGTATTACATACTCTCAGTGGTATTACTTTACTCCCAGTGGTATTACTTTACTCCCAGTGGTATTACTTTACTCCCAGTGGTATTACTTTACTCCCAGTGATATTACTTTACTCCCAGTGGTATTACATAATCTCAGTGATATTACTTTACTCCCAGTGGTATTACTTTACTCCCAGTGGTATTACTTTACTCTCAGTGGTATTACTTTACTCCCAGTGGTATTACATAATCTCAGTGTTATTACTTTACTCCCAGTGATATTACTTTACTCCCAGTGGTATTACATTATCTCAGTGTTATTACTTTACTCCCAGTGTTATTACTTTGCACTCAGTGATATTAATTTACTCCCAGTGGTATTACTTTACTCCCAGTGGTATTACTTTACTCTCAGTGGTATTACTTTACTCTCAGTGGTATTACTTTACTCTCAGTGGTATTACTTTACTCCCTGTGGTATTACTTTACTCCCAGTGGTATTACTTTACTCTCAGTGGTATTACTTTACTCCCAGTGGTATTACTTTACTCCCAGTGGTATTACTTTACTCCCAGTGGTAATACTTTACTCCCAGTGGTATTACTTTACTCCCAGTGGTATTACATAATCTCAGTGATATTACTTTACTCCCAGTGGTATTACTTTACTCCCAGTGGTATTACTTTACTCCCAGTGGTAATACTTTACTCCCAGTGGTATTACTTTACTCCCAGTGGTATTACATAATCTCAGTGATATTACTTTACTCCCAGTGGTATTACATACTCTCAGTGTTATTACTTTACTCCCAGTGGTATTACTTTACTCCCAGTGGTATTACTTTACTCTCAGTGGTATTACTTTACTCCCAGTGGTATTACATAATCTCAGTGTTATTACATACTCTCAGTGATATTACTTTACTCCCAGTGGTATTACATTATCTCAGTGTTATTACTTTACTCCCAGTGTTATTACTTTGCACTCAGTGATATTAATTTACTCCCAGTGGTATTACTTTACTCCCCGTGGTATTACTTTACTCCCAGTGGTATTACTTTACTCTCAGTGGTATTACTTTACTCTCAGTGGTATTACTTTACTCCCAGTGGTATTACTTTACTCCCAGTGGTATTACTTTACTCTCAGTGGTATTACTTTACTCTCAGTGGTATTACTTTACTCTCAGTGGTATTACTTTACTCCCTGTGGTATTACTTTACTCCCAGTGGTATTACTTTACTCTCAGTGGTATTACTTTACTCTCAGTGGTATTACTTTACACCCAGTGGTATTACTTTACTCCCAGTGGTATTACTTTACTCCCAGTGGTAATACTTTACTCCCAGTGGTATTACTTTACTCCCAGTGGTATTACATAATCTCAGTGATATTACTTTACTCCCAGTGGTATTACTTTACTCCCAGTGGTATTACTTTACTCCCAGTGGTATTACATACTCTCAGTGGTATTACTTTACTCCCAGTGGTATTACTTTACTCCCAGTGGTATTACTTTACTCCCAGTGATATTACTTTACTCCCAGTGGTATTACATAATCTCAGTGATATTACTTTACTCCCAGTGGTATTACATACTCTCAGTGTTATTACTTTACTCCCAGTGGTATTACTTTACTCCCAGTGGTATTACTTTACTCTCAGTGGTATTACTTTACTCCCAGTGGTATTACATAATCTCAGTGTTATTACTTTACTCCCAGTGATATTACTTTACTCCCAGTGGTATTACATTATCTCAGTGTTATTACTTTACTCCCAGTGTTATTACTTTGCACTCAGTGATATTAATTTACTCCCAGTGGTATTACTTTACTCCCAGTGGTATTACTTTACTCCCCGTGGTATTACTTTACTCCCAGTGTTATTACTTTACTCCCAGTGTTATTACTTTACTCCCAGTGGTATTACTTTACTCCCAGTGTTATTACTTTACTCCCCGTGGTATTACTTTACTCCCAGTGTTATTACTTTACTCCCAGTGTTATTACTTTACTCCCAGTGGTATTACTTTACTCTCAGTGGTATTACTTTACTCTCAGTGATATTACTTTACTCTCAGTGGTATTACTTTACTCCCAGTGGTATTACTTTACTCCCAGTGGTATTACTTTACTCCCAGTGGTATTACTTTACTCTCAGTGGTATTACTTTACTCTCAGTGATATTACTTTACTCTCAGTGGTATTACTTTACTCCCAGTGGTATTACTTTACTCCCAGTGGTATTACTTTACTCCCAATGGTAATACTTTACTCCCAGTGGTATTACTTTACTCCCAGTGGTATTACATGCTCTCAGTGTTATTACTTTGCACTCAGTGATATTACTTTACTCTCGGTGTTATTAATTTACTATCGGTGTAATTACTCTGTATTATTACTTAACTCTCAGTGTTATCACTTAACTCTCAGTCATCACGCTCTCAGAAGCCGATGAGAGTAAAACTTTTATGCAGGTCAACATTCACAAGGCCGCAGGGCCAGACGGATTACCAGGACGTGTACTCAGAGCATTCCCTGACCAACTGGCAAGTGTCTTCACTGACATTTTCAACATGTCCCTGACTGAGTCTGTAATACCAACATGTTTCAAGCAGACCACCATAGTCCCTGTGCCCAAGAACACTAAGGTAACCTGCCTAAATGACTACCAACACGTAGCACTGACATCTGTAGCCATGAAGTGCTTTGAAAGGCTAGTCATGGCTCACATCAACACCATTATCACAGAAAGCCTAGACCCACTCCAATTTGAATACCGCCCCCTACAGATACACAGATGATGCAATCTCTATTGCACTCCACACTGCCCTTTCCCACCTGGACAAGAGGAACACCTACGTGAGAATGCTATTCATTGACTACAGCTCAGCGTTCAATACCATAGTGCCCACAAAGCTCATCACTAAGCTAAGGACCCTGGGACTAAACACCTCCCTCTGCAACTGGATCCTGGAATTCCTGACGGGCCTCCCCCAGGTGGTAAGTGTAGGTAACAACACATCCGCCACGCTGATCCTCAACACAGGGGCCCCTGAGGGGTGTGTGCTCAGTCCCCTCCTGTACTCCCTGTTCACCCTTGACTGCATGGCCAGGCATGACTCCAACACCATTTTTAAGTTTGCAGATGACACAACAGTGGTAGGCCTGATCACTGACAACGATGAGACAGGCTATAGGGAGGAGGTCAGAGATCTGGCCTTGTGGTGCCAGGACAACAACCTCTCCCTCAACGTGATCAAGACAAAGGAGATGATTGTGGACTACAGGATAAAAAAGAGGTCCCAGCACGCCCCCATTCTCATTGATGGGGCTGTAGTGGAGAAGGTTGAGAGCTTCACGTTCCTTGGTGTCCACATCACCAACAAACTATCATGGTCCAAACACACCAAGACAGTCGTGAAGAGTGCACGACAAAGCCTATTCCCCCTCAGGATACTGAAAAGATTTGGCATGGGTCCTCAGATCCTCAAAAAATTATACAGCTGCACCATCGAGAGCATCCTGACTGGTTGCATCACCGCCTGGTATGGCAACTGCTTGGCCTCCGACCGCAAGGCACTACAGAGGGTAGTGCGTACGGCCCAGTACATCACTGGGGCCAAGCTTCCTGCCATCCAGGACCTCTATACCAGACAGTGTCAGAGGAAGGCCCTACAAATTGTCAAAGACTCCAGCCACCCTAGTCATAGATTGTTCTCTCTGCTACCGCATGGTAAGCTGTTCCGGAGCGCCAAGTCTAGGTCCAAAAGACTTCTTAACAGGTTCTATCCCCAAGCCATAAGACTCCTGAACATCTAATCAAATGGCTACCCGGACTATTTGCATTGTCACCCCACCCCACCCCCTCATTTATGCTGCTGCTACTCTGTATATTATCTATGCATAGTCACTTTAACTCAACTAACCTGTGCCCCTGCACATTGACTCTGTACCGGTACCCCCTGTATATAGCCTCCCTACTGTTATTTCACATTGACTCTGTACCGGTACCCCCTGAAAAATATATATTTTTTACTGATCTATTTTCTAAATAACACTTTTTTTCTTAAAACTGCACTGTTGGTTAAGGGCCTGTAAGTAAGCATTTCACTGGTTGCATTCGGCGCATGTGGCAAATACAATTTGATTTGATTTACACTGTGTGTTATTACTTTACTCTCAGTGTTATTACTTTACTATTGGCGTTATTATGTTACTCTCAGTGTTATTACTTAGTCTTATTATTATTATCTGAGATTGTTATTTTACTCAGTGTTATTACTTTACTTCACTCTCAGTGTTAGTACCTTAGGCTCAGTGTTATTACTTTACTCTCATTGATATTACTTTACTCTCAGTGTTATCACGTTACTCTCAGTGTTATTACATTACTATTGGCGTTATTACATTACTATTGGCGTTATTACGTTACTCTCAATGATATTACTTTACTCTCAGTGTTATCACTTTACTCTCAGTGATATTACATTACTATTGGCGTTATTACATTACTATTGGCGTTATAGAATTTCAACAACCATTTTGCTACGGCTGGCAATGCTTTCCACCAGGCTACCACTACCCCGGCCACCAGCTCTGCACCCTCCGCTGCAACTTGCCCATGCCCCCCCCCCCACCCCCATACCTTCTCCGCTATGCAATCCGGTTTGCGAGCTGGTCATGGGTGCACCTCAGCCACGCTCAAGGTCCTAAATGATATTATAACACGATCGATAAAAGACAGTACTGCGCAGCCGTCTTCATCGACCTGGCCAAGGCTAAATGCATGCTCTTCAACCGAACGCTGCTTGCACCCGCTCACCTGACTAGAATCACTATTCTCTGCAGGTCTGACCTAGAGTATGTGGACAACTACAAATACCTAGGTGTCTGGTTAGACTGTAAACTCTCCTTCCAGACTCACATTAAACATCTCCAATCAAAAGTTAGATCTAGAATCGGCTTCCTATTTCGCAACAAAGCCTCCTTCACTCATGCTGCCAAACATGCCCTCGTAAAACTGACTATCCTACCGATCCTTGACTTCGGCGATGTCATTTACAAAATAGCCTCCAACACTCTACTCAGCAAATTGGATGTAGTCTATCACAGTGCCATCCGTTTTGTCACCAAAGTCCCATATACTACCCACCATTGTGACCTGTACGCTCTTGTTGGCTGGCCCTCACTACATATTTGTCGCCAAACCCACTGGCTCCAGGTCATCTATAAATCACTGCTAGGCAAATCCCTGTCTTATCTTAGCTCACTGGTCACCATAGCAACACCCACCCGTAGTCGGCACTCCAGCAGGTATATCTCACTGGTCATTCCCAAAGCCAACACCTCCTTTGGCCGCCATTCCTTCCAGTTCTCTGCTGCCAATGACTGGAACGAACTGCAAAAATCTCTGAAGCTGGAGACTCTTATCTCCCTCACTAACTTTAAGCATTAGTCAGAGCAGCTTACCGATCACTGCACCTGTACACAGCCCATCTGTAATTAGCCCATCCAACTACCTCATCCCCATATTGTTATTTATTTTGCTCATTTGCACCCCAGTATTTTTATTTGCACATCATCTCTTGCACATCTATCATTCCAGTGTTAATACTAATTGTAATTATTTTGCACTATGGCCTATTTATTGCCTTACCTCCATAACTTGCTACATTTGCACACACTGTATATATATTTTCTGTTGTATTTTTGACTTTATGTTTTGTTTTACCCCATATGTAACTCTGTGTTGTTGTTTTTATCGCACTGCTTTGCTTTATCTTGGCCAGGTCGCAGTTGTAAATGAGAACTTGTTCTCAACTGGCTTACCTGGTTAAATAAAGGTGAATTTTTTTGTTGAAAATAGTGACGAGCTTTGAGGCCCTTCAGGATGTCCAGGATCCAGTTGCAGAGGGAGGTGTTTAGGATCCTTAGCTTAGTGGTGAGCTTTGAGGGCACAATGGTGTTGAACGCTGAGCTGTAGTCAATGAATAGCATTCTGACGTAGGTGTTCCTCTTGTCCAAGTGGGAAAGGGCAGTGTTGAGTGCAATAGAGATTGCATCATCTGTGGATCTGTTGGGGCGGTATGCAAATTAGTGGGTCTAGGGTTTCTGGGATAATGGTCTTTATGTGAGCCATGACCAGCCTTTCAAAGCACTTCATGGCTACAGACGTGAGTGCTACAGGTCGGTAGTCATTTAGGCAGGTTATCTTAGTGTTCTTGGGCACAGGGACTATGGTGGTCTGTTTGAAACATGTTGGTATTAGAGACTCAGTCAGGGACATGTTGAAAATGTCAGTGAAGACACTTGCCAGTTGGTCAGCGCGTGCTCGGAGTACATGTCCTGGTAATCCGTCTGGCCCTGTGGCCTTGTGAATGTTGACCTGCTTAAAAGTCTTACTCACATTGGCTATGGAGAGTGTGATCACGTAGTCATCCGGAACAGCTGATGCTCTCATGCATGCTTCAGTGTTGCTTGCCTCGAAGCTAGCATAGAAGTGATTTAGCTCGTCTGGTAGGCTTGTGTCACTGGGCATGAGAGTATAGATTGAATAATTGACAACTGATCGATTTTTTCGCATTATCATTCACATGGTTATGATAAATGGTTATGATCGTAAATGACCTCATCATGCTTCACATTGAATTCCTATTGAACTGAATTACTGAATGACCTCTATATTAATAATGAGAATGATTGTTATGATTTGACTTTTGTGATTACGAATTGGATACATGCTATTCTGTTTCCTTTGTTATGTATCACAGA
The DNA here is from genome assembly GCF_964263955.1 of Coregonus lavaretus. Classification (NCBI taxonomy): domain Eukaryota; kingdom Metazoa; phylum Chordata; class Actinopteri; order Salmoniformes; family Salmonidae; genus Coregonus; species Coregonus lavaretus. The sequence continues at coordinate 220,604 of NW_028165522.1, read as the reverse complement.
CAAACTACCCATTAATTATACCACTTTGTGGTTAAAGGAATTCTTTCCACAGTCTCCTCCATTCCTCTCCGTCACCTGACCCGTGACCACCTGTTCACCTTTACTATTGTAATCATCCTACCTGTCCAGCTACCCACACAGATTCCAATAATCTTTCAATGATCCTTCAAGCCGGATGATGACTGATCCAAAGACAGGTGAAAAGGACATGGAGGAGAAGGAAGAATTGTCTCCACTGGAAGGAAGGAGAGAGGGAGAAATAGCAGCTGAGGCTGAAGATGAGGGAAAAGTCCTGGAACAAATAAAAGATCCAGGAGCTAAGCCTAAAACACGAAAGAAGGCTTCATCTTCAACTAACAGCAGCACCAGGAGAACCAGACAACCACCTGGTTATCTTAAGGATTATGTGGTGGCGTTTCCCCCACCAAAGGGCAAGCCCACTAGGGCTCAAAGCAGCAATGGATCAACTGTATGTTTCAGCAATCAACCATCCCGTCCGAGACAAGGACCGGAAACTGCTTTGGAACAGGAGATTGGTCAACAGGAAGAACCCATGGAAGAGGTATCACCCACAGCATAGGTTGAACAGCTCCCCAAGGTGGGCTCCGCTCACCCCTTAAGTCATGGGAAATCGTTGAGGCACTCTAGACGGAGTGACTCTGGACGGAGTGAGAGTTCGACCGGTGGATACCCCTTAGGAAGTGGCCATGGCAGCCGCCATTCACTAGCCCTCAGCGATTCACAGACCGCTGTCCTATGAGAGGATGAAACTACAAGCGTTGGAGGAAATTGAGCGTCAGATTGAGGAGGAACGACAGGCTAATGAACACTGTCACCTATTGGATGTGCAGGCCCCTAGAGCTCTACAGGAATGGGAATTCATTGCCAAACACCGCACAGCAGCGGCGGCGCCGTCAAGCAAAAAGGGAATTGGAGGAGGCACGGATGGTCTCATCCTTCCTGGAGAGGAACGAACAGGGAGTTGACCTGACCACCACTCCACATGGACCTGACCTGTCTGCTCCTCTGGTGCAGCATGGCACACAGGCCCTGGAGGCTCCAAGGTCAACAGCCAGCACGGACCACAGGGGACAGGCTGCTCCACCAAGTGACACATGTTAGCGTTCCTCCTCCATCTTGCCAAAACACCTCTCCTTCGCCTTTCCGCCAATTACCAACAACGGCAAATCATTCCTCTCGTCCAGGGCCTGGGCCAGGCCAGTCATCAACCATCAGGGGGGAGAGCTCTCACTCAATTCAGGCTGCCACCAATGGAGGGTCTGGGCTGGTAGGGGAAAAGCCCAACGAGGCCAAAATGAGCAGCTCAGCAGTCCCAAGTTTATCCTTCATGCAACCAGAATAGGGAGCCAACATCATGAAACTGCTGGTAGCCTCAGCCTATGGAATTCCCAGACCCAGACTGCCATACTTTGAGAGCGGAAAGGATGACCTCCTGTAGCTTCCAACCCGCTCGAAACTCCTATGCATTAGACCTCCTGGAGAAGCACACCACCACCACTGAAATGGAGGCTGTTCAGAGGTACACGACCCCACTGCTACAGGTGCCCAACCATCCTCCTCTGGCTACCACAACACAAGCTGTACTCCCACTACTCTGCGGAACGGAGCGGCGACTGGTGAAGAATCCTGAGCTTGCTGAAGTTCATAACTGAGAGATTCATAACCTTGTGTAGGCAGGCTATGTCACCAAGGTGACAGCTCATGAAGAGGGAAACCCACTCAGTGAATCCTGGTATCTCCCTCACCATGTTATCCAGCAACACAGTGGGAAGTACAGACTCATCTTCAACTGTTCATTGCATTAGACGAAACATATACACAATTGCAAATAACACTTAAATGTGTAGAGGTGCTGACCAACGACACACCCAGAGAACATTATTTAGTGTAGAGGTGCTGACTAACGACACACCCAGAGAACATTATTTAGTGTGGAGGTGCTGACCAACGACACACCCAGAGAACATTATTTAGTGTGGAGGTGCTGACCAACGACACACCCAGAGAACATTATTTAGTGTGGAGGTGCTGACCAACGACACACCCAGAGAACATTATTTAGTGTGGAGGTGCTGACCAACGACACACCCAGAGAACATTATTTAGTGTAGAGGCGCTGACTAACGACACACCCAGAGAACATTATTTAGTGTGGAGGTGCTGACCAACGACACACCCAGAGAACATTATTTAGTGTAGAGGTGCTGACCAACGACACACCCAGAGAACATTATTTAGTGTGGAGGTGCTGACCAACGACACACCCAGAGAACATTATTTAGTGTGGAGGTGCTGACCAACGACACACCCAGAGAACATTATTTAGTGTAGAGGTGCTGACCAACGACACACCCAGAGAACATTATTTAGTGTAGAGGTGCTGACCAACGACACACCCAGAGAAAATTATTTAGGTTAGAGGTGCTGACTAACGACACACCCAGAGAACATTATTTAGTGTAGAGGTCGTAGGGACCATGGCTTTCCCACATGAACAGGTGAGGAGATAGATTACTCCCTTTGTCTTGCATGAGATGATACCCCTAACAGGGATTTCTCGACCTGTATGTGGGTGTCTGAAGAAGGATGTTTTTGTAGTGCTGTTGCACTGTACGCATGAGCCACATTTGTAGTTCCCATTTGGAATGGGATGAGTGTCTGAGTGGGCTCAGGGGGCAGGTCAGATCTCACCAAGCTATCCCCAATACTGTGACCACGCTTCTAGACCACCGGTGGGGGTTCCTTGAAGAGATTCTGATTGCAGAATATGCCAGTGCTTTTTCAGGATGCAGTGCCTTGCAAAAGTATTCAACCCCCTTGGCGTTTATCCTATTTTGTTGCATTAAAACTTGTAATTTAATTGAATTTTATTTGGATTTCATGTAGCGGACATACACAATAGTCCAAATTGGTGAAGTGAAATGAAAAAGATGACTTGTTTCAAAGAATTCTAAATTCTGCGTGCAGAATGTATTTACACCAGAATGTATTTACACCAGAATGTATTTACAAGATTGCTGTACACCAGCGGAACCCATCCAACTTGAAGGAGCTGGAGCAGTTTTGCCTTGAAGAATGGGCAAAAATCCCAGTGGCTAGATGTGCCAAGCTTATAGAGACATACCCTAAGAGACTTGCAGCTGTAATTGCTGCAAAAGGTGGCTCTACAAAGTATTGACTTTGGGGGGGTGAATAGTTATGCACGCTTTAGTTTTCTGTTTTTTGTCTTATTTCTTGTTTGTTTCACAATAAAAAATATTTTGCATCTTCAAATATACAACCCCCCCCAAAATCAATTTTAATTCCAGCTTGTAAGGCAACAAAATAGGAAAAATGTCAAGGGGGGTGGAATACTTTCTGAATCCGCAGTATATGCATGCTGAAAGTCAGTAGTTCAACTGTTCTCATAACAATAGCATTGTATTTGTTCAAACACAATTCTCTCCATCAGTTTACTGAGAACAGGCAGCAAACTGATTGGGTGGCTGTTAGAGCCAGCAAAGGGTGTTTTACTATTTTTAAGCAGTGGAATTACTTTAGCTTCCTTCCACGCCTGTGGGCACACACATTCCTTTAGGCTTTGGTTACAGACATGGCAAATAGGAGTGGCAATACAGTCTGCTACCATTCTCAATAGTTTCCCATCTAGGTTGTCTATACCTGATGGCTCATCATTATTGATGAGCCACCTCTCCCACACTAACTTGACCAAATTCAAAACAGCAATCCTTCTCTTTCATTATTGGATCTTTTATAAACAAATATGATGGTTCACTGTTCAATGTTGTCATTTTCACTTCTGAGTTTTTCCACTTTACTAGTGAAATAGTCATTGAAATGATTGGCAATATTGAAAGGTTTTGTTACAAATTACTCATCAACTTCAATGAACTATGGAGATGAACTGGGTTTTCTGCCAATTATATCATTTACGATACTCCAAAGTCTTTTTCCATTATGTTTTATGTCATTTATCTTGGTTTGGTAATGTAATTTCTTCTTCTTTTTGTTAAGTTCAGTCACAAAATGTCTCCATTGACAGTATGTCAGCTAATCAGCTGAGCAGCCAGACTTGTTGGACACCTCTTTTGCATCATTTCATTGAACCATACAAATTGTTCAATACATCATCAATCCAGAGGGCTCTAACAGTTCTCAAATTTAGTTTCTTAAGAGGTGAATGCTTGTCAACAATTTGCATGAATAATTGTACAAAGACTTCCACATCTGGATTCACTTCATCATACACATCAGACCAACATACATTTTTTACATCTTCAACAAAAGAGTCCTGAGAAAATATCTCTTATAAATTACTTTCGGCCAAACCCTTGGCACTTTGGCTTTCCTTGTTATTGCGAGAGTCAGTGGATCAGAGAGAATCACAGTAGAACAGAGAGTCACAATGGAATAAATAGTCACAGTGGATCAGAGAGAGTAACAGTGGAATAGAAAGTCACAGTAGAACAGAGTGAGTTACAGTGGAACAGACAGTCACAGTGGAACACAGAGTTACAGTGGAACAGAGAGTCACAGTTCAAGAGAGAGTCACAGTGGAACAGACAGTTACAGTTGAAGAGAGAGTCACAGTGGAACAGACAGTTACAGTTGAAGAGAGAGTCACAGTGGAACAGGGAGTCACAGTGGAACAGAGAGTTACAGTGGAACAGAGAGAGTGACGGTGGAACACAGAGAGTAACAGTTCAAGAGAGAGTCACAGTGGAACAGACAGTCACAGTGGAACAGAGAGTCACAGTTCAAGAGAGAGTCACAGTGGAACAGACAGTTACAGTTGTAGAGAGATTCACAGTGGAACAGACAGTCACAGTGGAACAGACAGTCACAGTGGAACATAGATGTCACAGTAGAACAGAGAAAGTCACAGTGGAACAGAGAGTCACAATTGAAGAGAGAGTCACAGTGGAACAGAGAGTCACAGTTGAAGAGAGAGTGACAGTGGAACAGAGAGTCACAGTTGAAGAGAGAGTGACAGTGGAACAGACAGTTACAGTTGAAGAGAGAGTCACAGTGGAACAGAGAGTCACATTAGAACAGAGAGTTTCACTGGAACAAAGATAACCACAGTGGAACAGAGAGAGTCATAGTGGAACAGACACAGTCACTGTGGAACAGAGAGTCACAGTGGAAGAGAGAGTCACAGTGGAACAGAGAGTCACAGTGGAACAAGGAGTCACAGTGGAACAGATAGTTACAGTGGAAGAGAAAGTTACAGTGAAACAGAGAGAGTCAAAGTAAAACCGAGAGAGTCAAAGTAGAACAGAGAGTTACAGTTGAATTAGATTCACATTGGAAAAGACAGTCACAGTGGAACAGAGAGTCAAATTGGAAAAGACAGTCACAGTGGAACAGACAGTCACTGTGGAACAGAGAGTCACAGTTGGAGAGTCACAGTGGAACAGAGCGAGTCACAGTGGAACAGAGAGTCACTGTGGAACAGAGAGAGTCACAGTGGAATAGAGAGTCACAGTGGAACAGAGAGTCACTGTGGAACAGATAGACATTGTGGAATAGAGAGAGTCACAGTAGAAGACAGAGTCACAGTGTAACAAAAAAGTCACAGTGGAAGAGAGAGTCAAAGTGGAACATAGAGTTACAGTGGAAGAGAGAGTCAATGTGGAAGAGAGAGTTACAGTGGAACAGAGAGTCAATGTGTAAGAGAGAGTTACAGTGGAACAGAGAGTCAATGTGTAAGAGAGAGTTACAGTGGAACAGAAAGAGTCACCATGGAACAGATAGTCACAGTGGAACAGGGTGATTTCATAGTGAACTAGAGTTACAGTGGAAAAGAGAGTCAATGTGGAAGAGAGAATCACAGTAGAACAGAGAGTCACAATGGAACAGAGAGAACCACAATGGAACAGAGATAATCACAGTGGAGCACAGAGAGTCACAGTGGAACAGAGAGTCACTGTGGAACAGAGAGTCACTGTGGAACAGAGAGTCACAGTGGAAGAGAGAGTCACAATGGAATAGAGATTCGCAGTGGAATAGAGATTCGCAGTGGAACACAGAGTTACAGTGGAACAGAGAGAGTGACGTAGGAACACAGAGAGTAACAGTTGAACAGACAGTCACAGTAGAACAGAGTGAGTTACAGTGGAACAGAGAGTCACAGTTGAAGAGAGAGTCACCGTGGAACAGACAGTTACAGTTGTAGAGAGATTCACAGTGGAACAGGGAGTCACAGTGGAACAGACAGTCACAGTGGAACAGAGATGTCACAGTAGAACAGAGAAAGTCACTGTGGAACAGAGAGAGTCACAGTGGAACAGAGAGAGTCACAGTGGAACAGAGAGTCACTGTGGAACAGAGAGAGTCACAGTGGAACAGAGAGTCATTGTGGAATAGAGAGAGTCACAGTAGAAGACAGAGTCACAATGGAACAGAGAGTCGCAGTGGAACACAGAGTTACAGTGGAACAGAGAGAGTGATGGTGGAACACAGAGAGTAACAGTTGAACAGACAGTCACAGTAGAACAGAGAGAGTCACAGTGGAACATAGAGGTCACTGTGGAACAGGGAGTCACAGTGGAACAGAGAGTCACACTGGAACAGAGAGAACCACAGTGGAACAGAGATAATCACAGTGGAGCACAGAGAGTCATAATGGAACAGACACAGTCACAGTGGAACAGAGAGTCACAGTTGGAGAGTCACAGTGGAATAGAGAGAGTCACAGTAGAAGACAGAGTCACAGTGTAACAAAAAGTCCCAGTGGAAGAGATACTCAAAGTGGAACATGGAGAGTAAAAGTGGAACAGAGAGAGTCAAAATATGACAGAGAGTTACAGTGGAAGAGAGAGTCAATGTGGAAGAGAGAGTTATAGTGGAACAGAGAGTCAATGTGGAAGAGAGAGTTACAGTGGAACAGAAAGAGTCACCGTGGAACAAATAGTCACAGTGGATCAGAGAGAATCACAGTAGAACAGAGAGTCACAATGGAACACAGAGTTACAGTGGAACAGAGAGTTAAAGTGGAACAGAGAGAGTGACGGTGGAACACAGAGAGTAACAGTGGAACAGACAGTCACAGTAGAACAGAGAAAGTCACAGTGGAACAGAGTCACAGTGGAACAGAGAGTCACAGTGGAACAGAGAGAGTCACAGATGAACAGAGATGTCACAGTGGAACAGAGAGTCACAGTAGAAGACAGAGTCACAGTGTAACAAAAAAGTCACAGTGGAAGAGAGAGTCAAAGTGGAACATAGAGTTACAGTGGAAGAGAGAGTCAATGTGGAAGAGAGAGTTACAGTGGAACAGAGAGTCAATGTGTAAGAGAGAGTTACAGTGGAACAGAGAGTCAATGTGTAAGAGAGAGTTACAGTGGAACAGAAAGAGTCACCATGGAACAGATAGTCACAGTGGAACAGGGTGATTTCATAGTGAACTAGAGTTACAGTGGAAAAGAGAGAGTCAAAGTGGAAGAGAGAATCACAGTAGAACAGAGAGTCACAATGGAACAGAGATAATCACAGTGGAACAGAAAGTCACAGTAGAACAGACAGAGTCAAAGTGGAACAGAGAGGTCACTGTGGAACAGGGAGTCACAGTGGAACAGAGATTCACACTGGAACAAAGAGAACCATAATGGAACAGAGATAATCACAGTGGAGCACAGAGAGTCACAGTGGAACAGAGAGTCACTGTGGAACAGAGAGTAACAGTGGAAGAGAGAGTCACAATGGAATAGAGATTCGCAGTGGAATAGAGATTCGCAGTGGAACACAGAGTTACAGTGGAACAGAGAGAGTGACGTAGGAACACAGAGAATAACAGTTGAACAGACAGTCACAGTAGAACAGAGTGAGTTACAGTGGAACAGAGAGTCACAGTTGAAGAGAGAGTCACCGTGGAACAGACAGTTACAGTTGTAGAGAGATTCACAGTGGAACAGGGAGTCACAGTGGAACAGACAGTCACAGTGGAACAGAGATGTCACAGTAGAACAGAGAAAGTCACTGTGGAACAGAGAGAGTCACAGTGGAACAGAGAGAGTCACAGTGGAACAGAGAGTCACTGTGGAACAGAGAGAGTCACAGTGGAACAGAGAGTCATTGTGGAATAGAGAGAGTCACAGTAGAAGACAGAGTCACAATGGAACAGAGAGTCGCAGTGGAACACAGAGTTACAGTGGAACAGAGAGAGTGATGGTGGAACACAGAGAGTAACAGTTGAACAGACAGTCACAGTAGAACAGAGAGAGTCACAGTGGAACAGAGAGGTCACTGTGGAACAGGGAGTCACAGTGGAACAGAGAGTCACACTGGAACAGAGAGAACCACAGTGGAACAGAGATAATCACAGTGGAGCACAGAGAGTCATAATGGAACAGACACAGTCACAGTGGAACAGAGAGTCACAGTTGGAGAGTCACATTGGAATAGAGAGAGTCACAGTAGAAGACAGAGTCACAGTGTAACAAAAAGTCCCAGTGGAAGAGATACTCAAAGTGGAACATGGAGAGTAAAAGTGGAACAGAGAGAGTCAAAATGGGACAGAGAGTTACAGTGGAAGAGAGAGTCAATGTGGAAGAGAGAGTTATAGTGGAACAGAGAGTCAATGTGGAAGAGAGAGTTACAGTGGAACAGAAAGAGTCACCGTGGAACAAATAGTCACAGTGGATCAGAGAGAATCACAGTAGAACAGAGTCACAATGGAACACAGAGTTACAGTGGAACAGAGAGTTAAAGTGGAACAGAGAGAGTGACGGTGGAACACAGAGAGTAACAGTGAAATAGAAAGTCACAGTAGAACAGAGTGAGTTACAGTGGAACAGAGAGTCACAGTGGAACAGACAGTCACAGTAGAACAGAGAAAGTCACAGTGGAACAGAGACACACTGGAACAGAGAGTCACAGTGGAACAGAGCGTCACAGATGAACAGAGAGTCACAGTGGAACAGAGAGTCACAGTTGAAGAGAGATTCACAGTGGAACAGAGTCACAGTGGAACAGATAGTTACAGTGGAAGAGAAAGTTACAGTGAAACAGAGAGAGTCAAAGTAGAACAGAGAGAGTCACTGTGGAACAGAGAGGTCACTGTGGAACAGGGAGTCACAGTTGAAGAGAGTCACAGTGGAACAGAAAGTCACAGTTGAAGAGATATTCGCAGTGGAATAGAGATTCGCAGTGGAACACAGAGTTACAGTGGAACAGAGAGAGTGACGTAGGAACACAGAGAATAACAGTTGAACAGACAGTCACAGTAGAACAGAGTGAGTTACAGTGGAACAGAGAGTCACAGTTGAAGAGAGAGTCACCGTGGAACAGACAGTTACAGTTGTAGAGAGATTCACAGTGGAACAGGGAGTCACAGTGGAACAGACAGTCACAGTGGAACAGAGATGTCACAGTAGAACAGAGAAAGTCACTGTGGAACAGAGAGAGTCACAGTGGAACAGAGAGAGTCACAGTGGAACAGAGAGTCACTGTGGAACAGAGAGAGTCACAGTGGAACAGAGAGTCATTGTGGAATAGAGAGAGTCACAGTAGAAGACAGAGTCACAATGGAACAGAGAGTCGCAGTGGAACACAGAGTTACAGTGGAACAGAGAGAGTGATGGTGGAACACAGAGAGTAACAGTTGAACAGACAGTCACAGTAGAACAGAGAGAGTCACAGTGGAACAGAGAGGTCACTGTGGAACAGGGAGTCACAGTGGAACAGAGAGTCACACTGGAACAGAGAGAACCACAGTGGAACAGAGATAATCACAGTGGAGCACAGAGAGTCATAATGGAACAGACACAGTCACAGTGGAACAGAGAGTCACAGTTGGAGAGTCACATTGGAATAGAGAGAGTCACAGTAGAAGACAGAGTCACAGTGTAACAAAAAGTCCCAGTGGAAGAGATACTCAAAGTGGAACATGGAGAGTAAAAGTGGAACAGAGAGAGTCAAAATGGGACAGAGAGTTACAGTGGAAGAGAGAGTCAATGTGGAAGAGAGAGTTATAGTGGAACAGAGAGTCAATGTGGAAGAGAGAGTTACAGTGGAACAGAAAGAGTCACCGTGGAACAAATAGTCACAGTGGATCAGAGAGAATCACAGTAGAACAGAGAGTCACAATGGAACACAGAGTTACAGTGGAACAGAGAGTTAAAGTGGAACAGAGAGAGTGACGGTGGAACACAGAGAGTAACAGTGAAATAGAAAGTCACAGTAGAACAGAGTGAGTTACAGTGGAACAGAGAGTCACAGTGGAACAGACAGTCACAGTAGAACAGAGAAAGTCACAGTGGAACAGAGACACAGTGGAACAGAGAGTCACAGTGGAACAGAGCGTCACAGATGAACAGAGAGTCACAGTGGAACAGAGAGTCACAGTTGAAGAGAGATTCACAGTGGAACAGAGTCACAGTGGAACAGATAGTTACAGTGGAAGAGAAAGTTACAGTGAAACAGAGAGAGTCAAAGTAGAACAGAGAGAGTCACTGTGGAACAGAGAGGTCACTGTGGAACAGGGAGTCACAGTTGAAGAGAGTCACAGTGGAACAGAAAGTCACAGTTGAAGAGATATTCACAGTGGAACAGACAGTCACAGTTGAACAGAGAGTCACACTTGAAGAGAGAGTCACAGTGGAACAGAAAGTCAAAGTTGAACAGAGAGTCACAATAGAACAGAGAGTTACAGTAGAACAGAGTGAGTTGCACTGGACTCTACCCCCACAGTCACTGGGATATATGAACACTCACAACATTATACACACTCACTGGACTCTATACACACTCACTGGACTCTATACACACTCACTGGACTCTATACCAATATGCTCACTAGACTCTACCCGCACTCACTGAAATCTATACACACTCACTGGACTCTGCCCACACTCACTGGACTCTATACACGATCACTGGACTCCATAAACACTCAGTGGACGCTACTCACACACATTGGATTCTATTCACACTCACGTTCTATTACCACTTACTGGATTCTAAAAAAAAAACTCACTGGTCTCTACCCACACACTCACTGGACTCCACCCACACACTCACTGGACTCCACCCACACACTCACTGGTCTCCACCCACACACTCACTGGACTCCACCCACACACTCACTGGACTCCACCCACACACTCACTGGTCTCTACCCACACACTCACTGGACTCCACCCACACACTCACTGGACTCCACCCACACACTCACTGGACTCCACCCACACACTCACTGGACTCCACCCACACACTCACTGGACTCTACCCACCCACACACTCACTGGACTCCACCCACACACTCACTGGACTCCACCCACACACTCACTGGACTCCACCCACACACTCACTGGACTCCACCCACACACTCACTGGACTCCACCCACACACTCACTGGACTCCACCCACACACTCACTGGTCTCTACCCACACACTCACTGGACTCCACCCACACACTCACTGGACTCTACCCACACACTCACTGGACTCTACCCACACACTCACTGGACTCCACCCACACACTCACTGGACTCCACCCACACACTCACTGGACTCCACCCACACACTCACTGGACTCCACCCACACACTCACTGGACTCCACCCACACACTCACTGGACTCCACCCACACACTCACTGGACTCCACCCACACACTCACTGGACTCTACCCACCCACACACTCACTGGACTCCACCCACACACTCACTGGACTCCACCCACACACTCACTGGACTCCACCCACACACTCACTGGACTCCACCCACACACTCACTGGACTCCACCCACACACTCACATGACTCTATACAGACTCACTGGACTGTACCTGCACTCACTGAACTGTATACACACAAAGTGCAGAGAGATCCTAATGAAAACCTGCTCCAGAGTGCTCAGGACCTCACACTTAGGGACAACTACCCTGAGCACACAGCCAAGACAACGCAGGAGTGGCTTCGGGACAAGTCTCTGAATGTCCTTGAGTGGCCCAGCCAGAGCCCGGACTCAAACCCGATCTAACATCTTTGGAGAGACCTGAAAATAGCTGTGCAGAGCCGCTCCCCATCCAATCTGACAGAGCTTGAAAGGATCTACAGAGAAGAATGGGAGAAACTCCCCAAATACAGGTGTGCCAAGCTTGTAGTGTCATACCCAAGAAGACAGTAATGATGAAAAACAAATGTGGGTCTTGCTATTGGCCCATACATATGGACCCGTGTAGCTCAGTTGGTAGAGCATAGCGCTTGCAGCGCCAGGGTTGTGGGTTCGTTTCCCACGGGGGACAAGTATGAAAATGTATGCACGCACTAACTGTAAGTCGCTCTGGATAAGAGTGTCTGCTAAATGACTAAAATGTAAATACAAACGCATTGAATAACAGATAGTCCCAACAAAAAACCAAAGTGTCTGTCCTATATCTGAGAGATATAAGAAAGATCAGGAAACATTTGTAATTTTTTTAACATGTATTTAAACCGTTATTTTTGGCACAAAATAATCTCCATACAGTATATACAGTTCTTCAATTCATTTTATCAACTAGTACCGGGGGACCTTCAGACAAGTCTCGTGAGCATCCTAGAGCATGTATGTGTTCATGAGAGTATCACCGTTCAACAGAGGGGTAATATTAATGTGTAGCCCAAACTGATCGGACGCAATGGACAGAAGTTGGCAGATCAGCTGTACCAACTTCAGACGAGTCCCAAGACGCTTGCGGGGGCTGTAGAGAAAAACGGAGAACACCATCGTTTTCGTGAGAGTCTCATCTTTCCATGTAGGCCAAGCTGTTCGAAAGCTACAGATGATTTTGTGACAAGACAGATTTTGGGGATGTCTCATGGTCTAACAAACACCGATCTAGCGCTGTCACCTTTCACCGCAGATGAACTGATGGATTTATATTATGCTAATTAGATTTCCGCGGGGGAGCGGACATTGACTCTAGGGGGTCTACAGAATTAGAGAAGAGCTTTCTATGAACCTTAGGCAGTAGGCTGAAGCGATCCCCAGTGAGAGGCAGCCTCCCTGTCTCCCAGACTCTGACCATTGACCAACAGCAGCAACCTATCCTCCTTATTTTAGCCAATTTGAATGCCCAAACGTTCATGTTTATGCAACTTAATAATCACCATTAAAATACTTCCAGAACCAACGTTAGTTTTTATTTCAATTTGAGAATCTACAATAGAAAACAGCCGAGTCTTTATTGATAAAGATACATGTGACATTGCACAGCAGTAAGCTGCTTTATGTCTCCTTGATTATTTTTTCTGTCTTGATTTCAAAATGGAAGGGAAATCAGGTAATGGGTTATGTTAAATTGAGTTAAAGCAGGGGTTTGATGGTGACTTTCTGAACTGTTAGAGTTAGACCAACAGTTTAATGTAATACAGAAATTATTGGTATTTCACTTGTGGTAAAGATACAGTGGGGTCCAAAATCATCCCTTGATAAAGAAAGAGCAAAAAAGACTACATAGTAAATAATATATAAATACTGAGCTATATTGTATGCTAAAAAAAACTGGACACGTTTTATTTATTTATACTAATACAATTGCTTGGATAAATAATTGTTGTCTAACAAGTAATGAAAAAAAAAATCTCAAAGATAGGGGTCAAAATGATTGGAATTCCCTGTTTCAATACTCAAGCAGCCTCCCCTTGGGAGGATAATGACACTGAGCCTTTTTCTAAAATGTTTTATGAGATTGGAGCACACATTGGGAGGGATCTTAGACCATTCCTCCATACAGAATCTTTCCAGATCCTTGATATCCTTTGTCTGAGCTTATGGACTGCCCTCTTCAATTCAAACCACAGGTTTTCAATGGGCTTCAAGTCTGGAGATTGAGATTGCCTTTGCAAAATTGTGATTTTTTGTGGACCTTGATGTGTGCTTGGGGTTATTGTCTTGCTGGAAGATCCATGTGCGGCCAAGTTTCAGCCTCCTGGCAGAGTCAACCATGTTTTTGGATAAAATATCCTGGTACTTGGTAAAGTTCATGATGCCGTTGACCTTAAAAAGGACTCCACGACCAGTGGAAGCAAAATAGCCCCATAACATAAAAGATCCACCACCATATTTTACAGCAGGGATGAGATGTGTTCTGCATTTGCATTGTTCTTCTGAAGGCCAAAGACATTTTAGTCATTTAGCAGATGCTCTTATCCAGAGCAACTTACAGTTAGCGAGTGCATACATTTTTCATACTGGCTCCCCGTGGGAAACGAACCCACAACCCTGCCGTTGCAAGCGTCATGCTCTACCAACTGAGCTACACGGGGACTAGCTCAGTTGGTAAATAAATATCTTTATTTTCGTGTCATATGACCAAAGCACAGGTTCCAAGTGCCAATACCGTTTTAGCAAACTCCAGGCAGTGCTATGGTCAGATGACATGAAAATAGAGGTCTTTGGCACATCAATGGTGGTTTTGGCCTTCGAAAGAACAATGCAGAAAATACCTAATAATAATAATTGGACCAAATTATCAGGAAATTCACCAGAAACAACCATTTTACAGCTTTTTTTTTTTTTTTTTTTCTCACGGCAGGGCATGTCTCCGGACCCCCCAAGAAGGGTGTTGAACTCAGAACAAATTGACCCTGACCCCCCCAATATGCAACACAAAGTTATGCCCTTCCACTAACTGCAGAATACAAATCATCATTGTAATAACTAACAAATGCCTTTGTTGCAATCATGATCAATCGTTATAATCCCAGAACCATCTGGTACTCCATTAAAAGCAGACATTCAATTAAATTAAAGGATGTCATTATTACTAAAAGTAGGATAGAATCCAGTAGACAGAAAGATGTAACACACAGAATGTACTATTATACAACAGAGATGTTATTTCCAAACATGTTATTGACCAATGAAGCATCAGACAGTGTTATTACAATCTGATCTGATTATTATCTCAGCAGTGTACAAATCTCTGAATGGTATGAAAATAAACTGCACTTTGGGTCTTTTGTGCTTTTAAAGTAATTGTTTTCTTGGTAAGACTGTAATGTGAAAACAGATACCTTCTGATACAATTCTAACCCCATAGCAGACTAGCTTTTGGAAAAAGTCTGTGTGCATCCTGACTGACTGACTCACAGGAAAGTGTATAAACTAAACAAGGTGAGGCACTCTGCCCTGTTGTTAACCACACTGTTGAACATTTGGAGTGAGCTGCCCAAATACAGGGTCACACACAGTAATTAATCCCATGCCTCTCATCGCCAGTGTAACAGGGTTGCATCTTATCGCCAGGATAACAGGGTTGCATCTCATCACCACGGTAACAGGGTTGCATCTCATCACCACGGTAACAAGGTTGCTTACTGATCCGGAGGGGGAGATCAGAGGTGTCACGCAGTCGATTGAGTCAACAGGGTCCTCAACTTTCCTGGGCAGTCGGCCAATTTCCCCCACATTCACCCCTGACAGGCTAACTAAAGAGTGGGGGGAATCAGAAAGAAAGAGAGAGAGAGAGAGAGAGAGAGAGAGAGAGAGAGAGAGAGCGAGAGAGCGAGCGAGAGAGAGAGAGAGAAGGGGGCAGTGTGATGGACAGGGGGGAATTGGCCCAATAAATTGGTCTGTGTAAAATCTGTGTTGTTCATTAAAACCCTGTGAATCTCTATTGCTTTTCATTAGAGCTGCCTGGCCAGACTAGATGTTTAATCTACGGAGCACGGCTCCCCCCGCTCTTCCCTCCTCTCACCCCGACAGGCTCAGAGACAACACCGCCCCAACGCCTGCTCCCACAAAAGGATATTCTTATTTATTAAGGAGGTGACAGGTACTGAATAAGTTGTTGTCGTTTCTGTTTTTTTCTGTTGGAGGACAATCTCAGTGTTTGGTTATGAAGGAGGTTAATTTGGGGAAGGTCTCTTATGGTCTGATGCTAACCAGAAGTGACAGAGTCCTGTTGGGTCCAGTTAGCTGTCTGCTGGAATTAGACCCTCTATAACATGGAGGAACAGATTGGTGGGGTTTTATCCAGAGAGAAGTGTAAGACACTTTAAACAGATCTGAGTGTTCTGAGAGCTGGAGCTGCGATATGGTTGGAACATGTCTGGGGTCAGAATCTCATTTTATGTTTTTTCATAAAATGTTTTATTCTGATGTTTTCACCATGTTTCTATGAGGGCCTAGACGTATTGTGTTGGTGGAAGGTTTTAATGTAAAATAGAATACAATTAATTTCCATTGCATCCAGCTACCCATTTGGAGTTTCAATGTATAATCTTTGAAAATGAAAAAAAATATATAAAAAATTAAGAGCCAGCAAAGAAACCCTTTAAAGACCAAATCCCATAGAGTATGGTCATGTATGTTTCTATGATGTACACAGTGTACAGGTCTTCGGCTAGCTAGAGAAACAGAATGTATTCCCCTGGACAGAGACACTATCTTCATCCACTTTCCAGTTCCATCAATATTTATGACTCCCACAGGATCTGTGGTATAAAGCATCAACAATCTGTGGAGTAAATGGACACCAGCCCAGCTCCAGGACTGACCACTACCCAGCCCAGCTCCAGAACAGACCACTACCCAGCCCAGCTCCAGAACAGACCATTACCCAGCCCAGCTCAAGAACAGACCATTACCCAGCCCAGCTCCAGAACAGACCATTACCCAGCCCAGCTCCACAACAGACCATTACCCAGCCCAGCTCCAGAACAGACCATTACCCAGCCCAGCTCCAGAACAGACCATTACCCAGCCCAGCTCCAGAACAGACCACTACCCAACCCAACTCCAGAACAGACCAGCTCCAGAAAAGACCACTAACCAGCCCAGCTCCAGAACAGACCATTACCCAGCCAAGCTCATGAACAGACTACTGCCCAGCCCAGATGCAGAATAGCCCAGCTCCAGAACAGCCCAGCCCCAGAACAGACCACCACCCAGCCCAGCTCCAGAACAGACAACTACCCACCCCAACTCCAGAACAGACCAGCTCCAGAAATGACCACTAACCAGCCCAGCTCCAGAACAGATCATTACCCAGCCATGCTCATGAACAGACCACTGCCCAGCCCAGATGCAGAATAGCCCAGCGCCAGAACAGAACAGCCCAGCTCCAGAACAGACCACCACCCAGGCCAGCTCCAGAACACACAACTACCCACCCCAACTCCAGAACAGACCAGCTACAGAAAAGACCACTACCCAGACCAGCTACAGAAAAGACCATTACCCAGTCAAGCTCATGAACAGACCATTGCCCAGCCCAGATGCAGAATAGCCCAGCTCCAGAACAGCCCAGCTCCAGAACAGACCACCACCCAGCCCAGCTCCAGAACAGACAACCACCCACCCCAACTCCAGAACAGACCAGCTACAGAAAAGACCACTACCCAGCCCAGCTCCAGAACAGACCACTACCCAACCCAACTCCAGAACAGACCACTACCCAACCCAACTCCAGAACAGACCACTACCCAGCTCAGCTCCAGAACAGACCACTACCCAACCCAACTCCAGAACAGATCACTACCCAGCTCAGCTCCAGAACAGACCAGCTACAGAAAAGACCAAAGCCCTGACATCCTCCAGAACAGATTAACAGTCAGCCCATCTACAGGACAGACCAAAGCCCTGAAACCCTCCAGAACAGATTAACAGTCAGCCCATCTCCAGGACAGACCAAAGCCCTGACATCCTCCAGAACAGATTAACAGTCAGCCCATCTCCAGGACAGACCAAAGACCTGACATCCTCCAGAACAGATTAACAGTCAGCCCATCTCCAGGACAGACCAAATGCCTGACATCCTCCAGAACAGATTAGTAGTCAGCCCATCTCCAGGACAGACCAAAGCCCTGACATCCTCCAGAACAGATTAACAGTCAGCCCATCTCCAGGACAGACCAAAGCCCTGACATCCTCCAGAACAGATTAACAGTCAGCCCATCTCCAGGACAGACCAAATCCCTGACAACCTCCAGAACAGATTAACAGTCAGCCCATCTCCAGGACAGACCAAATCCCTGACATCCTCCAGAACAGATTAACAGTCAGCCCATCTCCAGGACAGACAACTATCCAACCCAGCTACAGAACAACCACTACACATCCCAGATCCAAAACAGACCACTACCCAGCCCAGCTCCATAACAGCCCAGCTCCAGAACAGCCAATATCCAGCCAGGCTCCAGCACAGCCCAGCTCCAGAACAGACTAATACTCAGCCCAGCTCCAGAACAGACCAGTACCCATCCCAGCTTCAGAACAGCACAGATCCAGATCAGCACAGCTCCAGAACAGAATACTGCCCATGCAAGCTCCAGAACAAACCACTACTAAGCCCATCTCTGGAACAGGCCATGTCCAGAACAGCCACTACCCAGCCCAGCTCCAGAACAGATACCACCCAGCCCAGATGCAGAATAGCCCAGCTCCATAAAAGCTCAAGAACAGCCCAGCTCCAGAACAGACCAATACTCAGCCCAGCTCCAGAACAGACCACTACCCATCCCAGCTCCAGAACAGACAACTACCCACCCCAGCTCCAGAACAGACCAGCTCTAGAACAGACCACTACCCAGCCCAGCTCCAGAAAAGGCCACTACTCAGCCCAGCTCGAGAACAGACCACTACCCAGTCAAGCTACAGAAAAGACCACGAACCAGCGCATCCCCAGAACAGACCACTACCCAGCCCAGCTCCAGAGCATGCCGCTATCATGCCCAGCTCCAGAACAGACCACCACCCAGCCCAGATTCAGAATACACTACTGCTCAGCCCAGCTCCATAACAGACAACTAACCAGCCCAGCTTCAGAGTAAACCACTACCCAGACCAGCTCCAGAAAAGACGACTACCCAGCCCAGCTCCAGAACAGACCACCACCCAGCCCAGTTCCAGAACAGACCACTACCCAGCCCAGCTCCAGAAAAGGCCATAACCCATTTCAGCTCCAGAACAGCCCAGCTCCAAAACAGACCACTACACAACCCAGCTCCAGAACAGTCTACTACCCAGCCCAGCTCCAGAACAGACCACTGCCCACACCAACTCTACAATAGCCCAGCTCCAGAACAGACCACTATCCAACCCAGCTCCAGAACAGTCCACTAACCAGCCCAGATCCAGAACATCCCAGCTCCAGAACAGACCAACACCATACAAAGCTCCAGAAGAGATCATCACCCGGCCCAGCACCAGAACAGACCATTACCCAGCAGACCTCCAGATATGCCCTGCTCTAGAACAGACCATTACCCAGCAGACCTCCAGATATGCCCTGCTCTAGAACATACCATTACCCAGCAGACCTCCAGATATGCCCTGCTCTAGAACAGACCATTACCCAGCAGACCTCCAGATATGCCCTGCTCTAGAACAGCCCATTAACCAGCAGACCTCCAGATATGCCCTGCTCTAGAACATACCATTACCCAGCAGACCTCCAGATATGCCCTGCTCTAGAACAGACCATTAGCCAGCAGACCTCCAGATATGCCCTGCTCTAGAACAGACCGTTACCCAGCAGACCTCCAGATATGCCCTGCTCTAGAACAGACCATTACCCAGCAGACCTCCAGATATGCCCTGCTCTAGAACAGATCATTACCCAGCAGACCTCCAGATATGCCCTGCTCTAGAACATACTAATACCCAGCCCAGCTCCAGAACAGACCAGTACCCATCCCAGCTTCAGAACAGCACAGATCCAGATCAGCACAGCTCCAGAACAGAATACTGCCCATGCAAGCTCCAGAACAAACCACTACTAAGCCCATCTCTGGAACAGGCCATGTCCAGAACAGCCACTACCCAGCCCAGCTCCAGAACAGATACCACCCAGCCCAGATGCAGAATAGCCCAGCTCCATAAAAGCTCAAGAACAGCCCAGCTCCAGAACAGACCAATACTCAGCCCAGCTCCAGAACAGACCACTACCCATCCCAGCTCCAGAACAGACAACTACCCACCCCAGCTCCAGAACAGACCAGCTCTAGAACAGACCACTACCCAGCCCAGCTCCAGAAAAGGCCACTACTCAGCCCAGCTCGAGAACAGACCACTACCCAGTCAAGCTACAGAAAAGACCACGAACCAGCGCATCCCCAGAACAGACCACTACCCAGCCCAGCTCCAGAGCATGCCGCTATCATGCCCAGCTCCAGAACAGACCACCACCCAGCCCAGATTCAGAATACACTACTGCTCAGCCCAGCTCCATAACAGACAACTAACCAGCCCAGCTTCAGAGTAAACCACTACCCAGACCAGCTCCAGAAAAGACGACTACCCAGCCCAGCTCCAGAACAGACCACCACCCAGCCCAGTTCCAGAACAGACCACTACCCAGCCCAGCTCCAGAAAAGGCCATAACCCATTTCAGCTCCAGAACAGCCCAGCTCCAAAACAGACCACTACACAACCCAGCTCCAGAACAGTCTACTACCCAGCCCAGCTCCAGAACAGACCACTGCCCACACCAACTCTACAATAGCCCAGCTCCAGAACAGACCACTATCCAACCCAGCTCCAGAACAGTCCACTAACCAGCCCAGATCCAGAACATCCCAGCTCCAGAACAGACCAACACCATACAAAGCTCCAGAAGAGATCATCACCCGGCCCAGCACCAGAACAGACCATTACCCAGCAGACCTCCAGATATGCCCTGCTCTAGAACAGACCATTACCCAGCAGACCTCCAGATATGCCCTGCTCTAGAACATACCATTACCCAGCAGACCTCCAGATATGCCCTGCTCTAGAACAGACCATTACCCAGCAGACCTCCAGATATGCCCTGCTCTAGAACAGCCCATTAACCAGCAGACCTCCAGATATGCCCTGCTCTAGAACATACCATTACCCAGCAGACCTCCAGATATGCCCTGCTCTAGAACAGACCATTAGCCAGCAGACCTCCAGATATGCCCTGCTCTAGAACAGACCGTTACCCAGCAGACCTCCAGATATGCCCTGCTCTAGAACAGACCATTACCCAGCAGACCTCCAGATATGCCCTGCTCTAGAACAGATCATTACCCAGCAGACCTCCAGATATGCCCTGCTCTAGAACATACTAATACCCAGCCCAGCTCCAGAACAGACCAGTGTCCAACCCAGGTCCGTGGTGTGTAATGAGGAGCAAACAGATACTGCACTTCACACATTCATGAAATTGCTTATTCCAGTTACTAATGAGCATGCACCCATTAAGAAAATTACTGTAAAAACGGTAAAATCCCTGTGGATTGATGAGGAATTGAAAAATTGTATGGTTGAGAGGGATGAGGCAAAAGGAATGGCAAATAAGTCTGGCTGCACAACCGATTGGCAAACGTATTGCAAATTGAGAAATCATGTGACTAAACTGAATAAAAAGAAGAAGAAACTACACTATGAAACAAAGATAAATGACATAAAGAATGATAGTAAAAAGCTTTGGAGCTGCTTAAATGAAATGTTGGGGAAAAAGGCAAACTCAGCTCCATCATTCATTGAATAAGATGGCTCATCCATCACAAAACCAACTGATATTGCCAACTACTTTAATAGTTTTTTAATTGGTAAGATTATCAAACTTAGGTATGACATGCCAGCAACAATTGCTGACAATACACATCCAAGTATATCTGACCAAATTATGAAAGACAAGCATTGTAATTTTGAATTCCGTAAAGTGAGTGTTGAAGAGGTGAACAAATGATTGTTGTCTATTGACAATGACAAGCCACCGGGGTCTGACAACTTGGATGGAAAACTACTGAGGATAATATCGGACGATATTGCCACTCCTATTTGCCATATTTTCAATTTAAGTCTACTAGAAAGTGTGTGCCCTCAGGCCTGGAGTGAAGCAAAAGTCATTCCGCTGCCTAAGAAAAGTAAAGCCCCCTTTACTGGCTATATAACATTTGATTTGATTTGTCTAACGCCATGCCACTGGCTTTGAGTAAAGCCAGTGTGTCTTTGTATGCGGATGACTCAACACTATACACGTCAGCTACTACAGCGACTGAAATGACTGCAACACTTAAAGAGCTGCAGTTAGTTTCGGAATGGGTGGCAAGGAATAAGTTAGTCCTACATATTTCAAAAGCTAAAAGCATTGTATTTGGGACATATCATTCCCTAAACCCTAAACCTCAACTAAATATTGTAATGAATAATGTGGAAATTGAGCAAGTTGAGGTGACTAAACTGCTTGGAGTAACCCTGGATTGTAAACTGTCATGGTCAAAACATATTGATACAACAGTAGCTAAGATGGGGAGAAGTCTGTCTATAATAGTGTTGCTCTGTCTTCACAGCACTATCAACAAGGCAGGTCCTACAGGCTCTAGGTTTATCACACCTGGACTACTGTTCAGTCGTGTGGTCAGGTGCCACAAAGAGGGACTTAGGAAAATTGCAATTGTCTCAGAACAGGGCAGCACGGCTGGCCCTTGGATGTACACAGAGAGCAAACATTAATATCAACAAGGCATGACGATCTCTCCTGGCTCAAAGTG
Organism: Coregonus lavaretus; assembly: GCF_964263955.1. Taxonomy (NCBI): domain Eukaryota; kingdom Metazoa; phylum Chordata; class Actinopteri; order Salmoniformes; family Salmonidae; genus Coregonus; species Coregonus lavaretus. Next base: position 198,134 of record NW_028165522.1, on the reverse strand, counting down.
GAGGAGAGTTTGACTTCATTACTACTTGTATTTTTGAGAGGTATTGACATGTTGAAAGCACCGAACTGTCTGTTTAAAAGACTAGCACACAGCTCAGACACCCATGCATTCTCCACAAGACATGCCACCAGAGGTCTCTTCACAATCCCCAAGTCCAGAACAGACTATGGGAGGTGCACAGTACTACATAGAGCCATGACTACATGGAACTCTATTCCACATCAGGTAACTGACGCAAGCAGTAGAATCAGATTTAAAAAACAGATAAAAATAGACCTTATGGAACAGCAGGGACTGTGAAGCAACACAAACATAGGCACAGACACATGCATACACACATATGATAACATGTGCACTATACACACACATACACATGGATTTTGTATTGTAGATATGTGGTAGTGGTGGAGTAGGGGCCTGAGGACACACATTTAGTGTGTTGTGAAATCTGTTATGAATGTATTGCAATGTTTAAAAAAAATGTATAACTGCCTTAATTTTGCAAGACCTCCGGAAGAGTAGCTGCTGCCTTGGCAGGAACTAATGGGGATCCCTAATAAATACAAATACATATACAAACACAACACAACACTACCCCAGCCCAGCACAACACAACCCCAACACAACACAACCCCATCCCATCCCAACCCCATCCCAACACAACACAACCCCAGCCCATCCCAACCCCAGCCCAACACAACACAACCCCATCCCAACACAACACAACCCCATCCCAACACAACACAACCCCATCCCAACACAACACAACACAACCCCATCCCAACACAACACAACCCCATCCCAACACAACACAACCCCATCCCAACACAACACAACCCCATCCCAACACAACACAACACAACCCCATCCCAACACAACACAACCCCATCCCAACACAACCCCATCCCAACACAACACAACCCCAGCCCAACACAACACAACCCCATCACAACACAACCCCATCCCAACACAACACAACCCCATCACAACACAACCCCATCCCAACACAACACAACCCCAGCCCAACACAACACAACCCCATCACAACACCATCCCAACACAACACAACCCCAACACAACACAACCCCATCCCAACACAACACCACCCCATCCCAACACAACACAACCCCATCCCAACACAACACAACCCCATCACAACACAACCCCATCACAACACAACCCCATCCCAGCCTAACACAACACAACCCCAGCCCAGCCTAACACAACACAACCCCATCCCAACACAACACAACCCCATCCCAACACAACACAACCCCATCACAACACAACCCCATCCCAACCCCATCCCAACCCCCAACCCCAGCCCAACACAACCCCATCACAACACAACCCCATCCCAACCCCAGCCCAACACAACACAACCCCAGCCCAACACAACCCCAGCCCAACACAACCCCAGCCCAACACAACCCAACCCCAGCCCAACCCAACCCCAGCCCAACACAACCCCAGCCCAACACAACCCCAGCCCAACTGAGCCCAGCCCAGTCTAAAGTCAAGTCCCAGGCCAGTCCCAGCCCAGTCCCAGTCCCAGTCCAGATTTTTTACATATAATTAATTTAATCAAATATACCTAGTATTGGTAAGAGTAGCCACAGTCCCAGCCCAACACAGCCCCAGCCCAGCCTTATCCAGCATCATCCCAGCCATGCACAGTCCCAGCCTTATCCAGCAGCAGTGCAGCCTTATCCAGCCCCAGCCCCAGCCTAATCCAGCATCAGACCAGCCATGCACAGTCCCAGCCTTATCCAGCATCATCCCAGCCATGCACAGTCCCAGCCTTATCCAGCATCATCCCAGCCATGCACAGTCCCAGCCTTATCCAGCATCATCCCAGCCATGCACAGTCCCAGCCTTATCCAGCATCATCCCAGCCATGCACAGTCCCAGCCTTATCCAGCAGCAGTGCAGCCTTATCCAGCCCCAGCCCCAGCCTAATCCAGCATCAGCCCAGCCTTATCCAGCATCAGCCCAGCCTTATCCAGTATATGCCCAGCCATGCACAGTCCCAGCCCAACACAGCCCCATCCCAGCCCAACACAGTCCCAGTCCCACATCAGCCCAGCCCAGCTCAGCCCAACACAGCCCCAGTCCATCCCAGCCCAACACAGTCCCAGTCCCATCCCATCCCATCCCAGCCCAACCCCAGTCCCAGTCCCATCCCATCCCATCCCAACACAGTCCCAGTCTCAGTTCAGCCCAGCACAACCCCAGTCCCAGCCCGACACAGCCCCAGTCCATCCCAGCCCAACACAGTCCCAGTCCCATCCCATCCCATCCCAGCCCAACACAGTCCCAGTCCATCCCAGCCCAACACAGTCCCAGTCTCAGTTCAGCCCAGCACAACCCCAGTCCCAGCCCGACACAGCCCCAGTCCCATCCCAGCCCAACACAGTCCCAGTCCCATCCCAACACAGTCCCAGTCCATCCCAGCCCAACACAGTCCCAGTCTCAGTTCAGCCCAGCACAACCCCAGTCCCAGCCCCAGTCCCAGCCCAGCCCAACACAGTCCCAGTCCCAGTCCCAGTTCAGCCCAGCTCAGCCCCAATCCCAGTCTAAGCCCTACACAGCACCCGTCCCAGCTCAGCCCAGCTCAGCCCAGCTCAGCCCAAAACAGTCCCAGCCCCAGTCCCAGTCTCAACACAGCCCTTGTCCCAGTCTCAAAACAGCCCTACACAACACCAGTCCAGCTAGTGGTAATAGTACATATATTTTTGTGTAAAAGAAGCAATTTTACCTTTCTGTTTTATTTCAGGAAATTATAATTATTTTAGCTGAAGGCGTTTCCATTGCCCCTGATCCAATGAGCAACAGCCTTGGGGTTGGGGTTAGGAGAACATGTTGTAACGTGTTATCAAGAGTAATTATACAATTGTCTTTTTGATCTTTTAAAGTATTATTTGTCTATGTTTTTATCCTTTTTTGTTTGAAAGCACGTCAGCTGTGCAGGTGCAAACATGGCATGTAATTAACATGTCATAATCAAAATGACTAAATTGGACACACTGTAATCACAGCACAGAGATTAGACTGTAGCCAGAGGACATACATGGCTGCTTTAATATCATTTGCATAATGAAAGCCCTGCCACAGAAATAGCTTTCCTTTATTATCTTATTATCCTAAATTCACCCTGGACAGCCACACAATGCCTCCGTCTCACTGTAACCTGGAACACACTGCCTCCATCTCTCTCACTGTAACCTTGGAACACACTGCCTCCATCTCTCTCACTGTTACCTTGGAACACACTGCCTCCATCTATCTCACTATTACCTTGGAACACACTGCCTCCATCTATCTCACTGTTACCTTGGAACACACTGCCTCCATCTATCTCACTGTTACCTTGGAACACACTGCCTCCATCTATATCACTGTTACCTTGGAACACACTGCCTCCATCTATCTCACTATTACCTTGGAACACACTGCCTCCATCTATCTCACTGTTACCTTGGAACACACTGCCTCCATCTATCTCACTGTTACCTTGGAACACACTGCCTCCATCTATATCACTGTTACCTTGGAACACACTGCCACCATCTATCTCACTGTTACCTTGGAACACACTGCCTCCATCTATCTCACTGTTACCTTGGAACACACTGCCTCCGTCTCACTGTAACCTTCGAACACACTGCCTCCATCTCTCTCACTGTTACCTTGGAACACACTGCCTCCTTCTCTCTTTTTACCTTGGAACACACTGCCTCCATCTCTCTAACTGTTACCTTGGAACACACTGACTCCATCTATCTCACTGTTACCTTGGAACACACTGCCTCCATCTATCTCACTGTTTCCTTGGAACACACTGCCTCCATCTATCTCACTGTAACCTTGGAACACACTGCCTCCATCTATCTCACTGTTATCTTGGAACACACTGCCTCCATCTATCTCACTGTTACATTGGAACACACTGCCTCCATCTATCTCACTGTTACCTTGGAACACAGTGCCTCCATCTATCTCACTGTACCTTGGAACACACTAACTCCATCTATCTCACTGTTACCTTGGAACACACTGCCTCCATCTATCTCACTGTTCCCTTGGAACACACTGCCTCCATCTCTCTCACTGTTACCTTGGAACACACTGACTCCATCTATCTCACTGTTATCTTGGAACACACTGCCTCCATCTATCTCACTCTTACATTGGAACACAATGCCTCCGTCTAACTGTAACATTGGAACACACTGCCTCCATCTCTCTCACTGTTACCTTTGAACACACTGCCTCTGTCTCACTGTAACCTTCGAACACACTGCCTCCATCTATCTCACTGTTACCTTGGAACACACTACCTCCATCTATCTCACTGTTACCTTGGAACACACTGCCTCCATCTATCTCACTGTTACCTTGGAACACACTGCCTCCATCTATCTCACTGTTACCTTGGAACACACTGCCTCCGTCTCACTGTAACCTTCGAACACACTGCCTCCATCTCTCTCACTGTTTCCTTGGAACACACTGCCTCCATCTATCTCACTGTTATCTTGGAACACACTGCCTCCATCTATCTCACTGTAACCTTGGAACACATTGCCTCCATCTATCTCACTGTTACCTTGGAACACACTGCCTCCATCTATCTCACTGTAACCTTGGAACACACTGCCTCCGTCTCTCTTTTACCTTTGACCACACTGCCTCCATCTCTTTCACTGTTACCTTGGAACACACTGCCTCCATCTATCTCACTGTTACCTTGGAACACACTGCCTCCATCTATCTCACTGTTACCTTGGAACACACTGCCTCCATCTATCTCACTGTTTCCTTGGAAACCTTGCCTCCATCTATCTCACTGTTAACTTGGAACACACTACCTTGGAACACACTGCCTCCACATCTCTCTCACTGTAACCTTGGAACACACTGCCTCCATCTCTCTCACTGTTACCTTGGAACATAATGCCTCCGTCTCACTGTAACCTTGATACACACTGCCTCCATCTCTCTCACTGTTACCTTGGAACACACTGCCTCCATCTATCTCACTGTTACCTTGGAACACAATGCCTCCGTCTCACTGTAACCTTGGAACACAATGCCTCCGTCTCACTGTTACCTTGGAACACAATGCTTCCGTCTCACTGTAACCTTGGAACACACTGTCTCCATCTATCTCACTGTAACCTTGGAAAACACTGCCTCCATCTCTCTCACTGTTACCTTGGAACACACTGCCTCCATCTATCTCACTGTTACCTTGGAACACACTGTCTCCATCTATCTCACTGTTTCCTTGGAACACACTGCCTCCATCTATCTCAATGTTACCTTGGAACACACTGCCTCCATCTATCTCACTGTAACCTTGGAACACACTGCCTCCATCTATCTCACTGTAACCTTGGAACACACTGCCTCCATCTATCTCACTGTAACATTGGAACACACTGCCTCCGTCTCACTGTAACCTTGGAACACAATGCCTCCGTCTCACTGTTACCTTGGAACACAATGCCTCCGTCTCACTGTTACCTTGGAACACTCTGTCTCCATCTATCTCACTGTAACCTTGGAACACACTGCCTCCATCTCTCTCACTGTTACCTTGGAACATAATGCCTCCGTCTCACTGTAACCTTGATACACACTGCCTCCATCTCTCTCCCTGTTACCTTGGAACACACTGCCTCCATCTCTCTCACTGTTACCTTGGAACACACTGCCTCCATCTATCTCACTGTAACCTTGATACACACTGCCTCCATCTCTCTCACTGTTACCTTGGAACACACTGACTCCATCTATCTCACTGTTATCTTGGAACACACTGCCTCCATCTATCTCACTGTTACCTTGGAACACACTACCTCCATCTATCTCACTGTAACCTTGGAACACACTGCCTCCATCTATCTCACTGTTACCTTGGAACACACTGCCTCCATCTATCTCACTGTTACCTTGGAACACACTACCTCCATCTATCTCACTGTAACCTTGGAACACACTGCCTCCATCTATCTCACTGTTACCTTGGAACACACTGCCTCCATCTATCTCACTGTTACCTTGGAACACACTGCCTCCGTCTCACTGTAACCTTCGAACACACTGCCTCCATCTCTCTCACTGTTACTTTGGAACACACTGCCTCCATCTATCTCACTGTTACCTTGGAACACACTGCCTCCATCTATCTCACTGTTACCTTGGAACACACTGCCTCCGTCTCACTGTAACCTTCGAACACACTGCCTCCATCTCTCTCACTGTTACTTTGGAACACACTGCCTCCATCTATCTCACTGTTACCTTGGAACACACTGCCTCCATCTATCTCACTGTTACCTTGGAACACACTGCCTCCATCTATCTCACTGTTACCTTGGAACACACTACCTCCATCTATCTCACTGTAACCTTGGAACACACTGCCTCCATCTATCTCACTGTTACCTTGGAACACACTGCCTCCATCTATCTCACTGTTACCTTGGAACACACTGCCTCCGTCTCACTGTAACCTTCGAACACACTGCCTCCATCTCTCTCACTGTTACTTTGGAACACACTGCCTCCATCTATCTCACTGTTACCTTGGAACACACTGCCTCCATCTATCTCACTGTAACCTTGGAACACACTGCCTCCATCTATCTCACTGTTACCTTGGAACACACTGCCTCCATCTATCTCACTGTAACCTTGGAACACACTGCCTCCGTCTCTCTTTTACCTTTGACCACACTGCCTCCATCTCTTTCACTGTTACCTTGGAACACACTGCCTCCATCTATCTCACTGTTACCTTGGAACACACTGCCTCCATCTATCTCACTGTTACCTTGGAACACACTGCCTCCATCTATCTCACTGTTTCCTTGGAAACCTTGCCTCCATCTATCTCACTGTTAACTTGGAACACACTACCTTGGAACACACTGCCTCCACATCTCTCTCACTGTAACCTTGGAACACACTGCCTCCATCTATCTCACTGTAACATTGGAACACACTGCCTCCGTCTCACTGTAACCTTGGAACACAATGCCTCCGTCTCACTGTTACCTTGGAACACACTGTCTCCATCTATCTCACTGTTTCCTTGGAACACACTGCCTCCATCTATCTCACTGTTACCTTGGAACACACTGCCTCCATCTATCTCACTGTTACCTTGGAACACACTGCCTCCATCTATCTCACTGTAACCTTGGAACACACTGCCTCCACCTATCTCACTGTAACCTTGGAACACACTGCCTCCATCTATCTCACTGTAACATTGGAACACACTGCCTCCGTCTCACTGTAACCTTGGAACACAATGCCTCCGTCTCACTGTTACCTTGGAACACAATGCCTCCATCTCACTGTAACCTTGGAACACACTGCCTCCATCTCTCTCACTGTTACCTTGGAACACAATGCCTCCGTCTCACTGTTACCTTGGAACACAATGCCTCCGTCTCACTGTAACCTTGGAACACACTGCCTCCATCTATCTCACTGTTACCTTGGAACACACTGCCTCCATCTATCTCACTGTTACCTTGGAACACACTGCCTCCATCTCTCTCACTGTTACCTTGGAACATAATGCCTCCGTCTCACTGTAACCTTGATACACACTGCCTCCATCTCTCTCACTGTTACCTTGGAACACACTGCCTCCATCTCTCTCACTGTTACCTTGGAACATAATGCCTCCGTCTCACTGTAACCTTGATACACACTGCCTCCATCTCTCTCACTGTTACCTTGGAACACACTGCCTCCATCTATCTCACTGTTACCTTGGAACACAATGCCTCCGTCTCACTGTAACCTTGGAACACAATGCCTCCGTCTCACTGTTACCTTGGAACACAATGCTTCCGTCTCACTGTAACCTTGGAACACACTGTCTCCATCTATCTCACTGTAACCTTGGAAAACACTGCCTCCATCTCTCTCACTGTTACCTTGGAACACACTGCCTCCATCTATCTCACTGTTACCTTGGAACACACTGTCTCCATCTATCTCACTGTTTCCTTGGAACACACTGCCTCCATCTATCTCAATGTTACCTTGGAACACACTGCCTCCATCTATCTCACTGTAACCTTGGAACACACTGCCTCCATCTATCTCACTGTAACCTTGGAACACACTGCCTCCATCTATCTCACTGTAACATTGGAACACACTGCCTCCGTCTCACTGTAACCTTGGAACACAATGCCTCTGTCTCACTGTTACCTTGGAACACCTTGCCTCCGTCTCACTGTTACCTTGGAACACTCTGTCTCCATCTATCTCACTGTTACCTTGGAACACACTGCCTCCATCTCTCTCACTGTTACCTTGGAACATAATGCCTCCTTCTCACTGTAACCTTGGAACACACTGCCTCCATCTCTCTCACTGTTACCTTGGAACACACTGCCTCCATTTCTCTCACTGTTACCTTGGAACATAATGCCTCCGTCTCACTGTAACCTTGATACACACTGCCTCCATCTCTCTCCCTGTTACCTTGGAACACACTGCCTCCATCTCTCTCACTGTTACCTTGGAACACACTGCCTCCATCTATCTCACTGTAACCTTGATACACACTGCCTCCATCTCTCTCACTGTTACCTTGGAACACACTGACTCCATCTATCTCACTGTTATCTTGGAACACACTGCCTCCATCTATCTCACTGTTACCTTGGAACACACTACCTCCATCTATCTCACTGTAACCTTGGAACACACTGCCTCCATCTATCTCACTGTTACCTTGGAACACACTGCCTCCATCTATCTCACTGTTACCTTGGAACACACTACCTCCATCTATCTCACTGTAACCTTGGAACACACTGCCTCCATCTATCTCACTCTTACCTTGGAACACACTGCCTCCATCTATCTCACTGTTACCTTGGAACACACTGCCTCCGTCTCACTGTAACCTTCGAACACACTGCCTCCATCTCTCTCACTGTTACTTTGGAACACACTGCCTCCATCTATCTCACTGTTACCTTGGAACACACTGCCTCCATCTATCTCACTGTAACCTTGGAACACATTGCCTCCATCTATCTCACTGTTACCTTGGAACACACTGCCTCCATCTATCTCACTGTAACCTTGGAACACACTGCCTCCGTCTCTCTTTTACCTTTGACCACACTGCCTCCATCTCTTTCACTGTTACCTTGGAACACACTGCCTCCATCTATCTCACTGTTACCTTGGAACACACTGCCTCCATCTATCTCACTGTTACCTTGGAACACACTGCCTCCATCTATCTCACTGTTTCCTTGGAAACCTTGCCTCCATCTATCTCACTGTTAACTTGGAACACACTACCTTGGAACACACTGCCTCCACATCTCTCTCACTGTAACCTTGGAACACACTGCCTCCATCTATCTCACTGTTACCTTGGAACACACTGCCTCCATCTCTCTCACTGTTACCTTGGAACATAATGCCTCCTTCTCACTGTAACCTTGGAACACACTGCCTCCATCTCTCTCACTGTTACCTTGGAACACACTGCCTCCATCTCTCTCACTGTTACCTTGGAACATAATGCCTCCGTCTCACTGTAACCTTGATACACACTGCCTCCATCTCTCTCCCTGTTACCTTGGAACACACTGCCTCCATCTATCTCACTGTTACCTTGGAACACACTACCTCCATCTATCTCACTGTACCTTGGAACACACTGCCTCCATCTATCTCACTGTTACTTTGGAACACACTGACTCCATCTATCTCACTGTTACCTTGGAACACACTGCCTCCATCTATCTCACTGTTACCTTGGAACACACTGCCTCCATCTATCTCACTGTTACCTTGGAACACACTGTCTCCATCTATCTCACTGTAACCTTGGAACACACTGTCTCCATCTCTCTCACTGTTACATTGGAACACACTGACTCCATCTATCTCACTGTTCCCTTGGAACACACTGCCTCCATCTATCTCACTGTTACCTTGGAACACACTGCCTCCGTCTAACTGTAACATTGGAACACACTGCCTCCATCTCTCTCACTGTTACATTGGAACACACTGACTCCATCTATCTCACTGTTACCTTGGAACACACTGCCTCCATCTATCTCACTGTTACCTTGGAACACACTGTCTCCATCTATCTCACTGTTACCTTGGAACACACTGTCTCCATCTATCTCACTGTTTCCTTGGAACACACTGCCTCCATCTATCTCACTGTTACCTTGGAACACACTGACTCCATCTATCTCACTGTTACCTTGGAACACACTACCTCCATCTATCTCACTGTACCTTGGAACACACTGCCTCCATCTATCTCACTGTTACTTTGGAACACACTGACTCCATCTATCTCACTGTTACCTTGGAACACACTGCCTCCATCTATCTCACTGTTACCTTGGAACACACTGCCTCCATCTATCTCACTGTTACCTTGGAACACACTGCCTCCATCTCTCTCACTGTTACATTGGAACACACTGTCTCCATCTCTCTCACTATTACCTTGGAACACACTGCCTCCATCTATCTCACTGTTACCTTGGAACACACTGCCTCCATCTCTCTCACTGTTACATTGGAACACACTGCCTCCGTCTAACTGTAACATTGGAACACACTGCCTCCATCTCTCTCACTGTTACCTTGGAACACACTGCCTCCATCTCTCTCACTGTTACCTTGGAACACACTGCCTCCATCTCTTTCACTGTTACCTTGGAACACACTGCCTCCATCTATCTCACTGTTACCTTGGAACACAATGCCTCCATCTCTCTCACTGTAACCTTGGAACACACTGCCTCCGTCTCTCTTTTACCTTTGACCACACTGCCTCCATCTCTTTCACTGTTACCTTGGAACACACTGCCTCCATCTATCTCACTGTTACCTTGGAACACACTGCCTCCATCTATCTCACTGTAACCTTGGAACACACTGCCTCCGTCTCTCTTTTACCTTTGACCACACTGCCTCCATCTCTTTCACTGTTACCTTGGAACACACTGCCTCCATCTATCTCACTGTTACCTTGGAACACACTGCCTCCATCTATCTCACTGTTACCTTGGAACACACTGCCTCCATCTATCTCACTGTTACCTTGGAACACACTGCCTCCATCTATCTCACTGTTACCTTGGAACACACTGCCTCCATCTATCTCACTGTTACCTTGGAACACACTGTCTCCATCTATCTCACTGTTTCCTTGGAACACACTGCCTCCATCTATCTCACTGTTACCTTGGAACACACTGCCTCCATCTATCTCACTGTTACCTTGGAACACACTGCCTCCATCTATCTCACTGTAACCTTGGAACACACTGCCTCCATCTATCTCACTGTAACCTTGGAACACACTGCCTCCATCTATCTCACTGTAACATTGGAACACACTGCCTCCGTCTCACTGTAACCTTGGAACACAATGCCTCCGTCTCACTGTTACCTTGGAACACAATGCCTCCATCTCACTGTAACCTTGGAACACACTGCCTCCATCTCTCTTACTGTTACCTTGGAACACAATGCCTCCGTCTCACTGTTACCTTGGAACACAATGCCTCCGTCTCACTGTAACCTTGGAACACACTGCCTCCATCTATCTCACTGTTACCTTGGAACACACTGCCTCCATCTCTCTCACTGTTACCTTGGAACATAATGCCTCCGTCTCACTGTAACCTTGATACACACTGCCTCCATCTCTCTCACTGTTACCTTGGAACACACTGCCTCCATCTCTCTCACTGTTACCTTGGAACATAATGCCTCCGTCTCACTGTAACCTTGATACACACTGCCTCCATCTCTCTCACTGTTACCTTGGAACACACTGCCTCCATCTATCTCACTGTTACCTTGGAACACAATGCCTCCGTCTCACTGTAACCTTGGAACACAATGCCTCCGTCTCACTGTTACCTTGGAACACAATGCTTCCGTCTCACTGTAACCTTGGAACACACTGTCTCCATCTATCTCACTGTAACCTTGGAAAACACTGCCTCCATCTCTCTCACTGTTACCTTGGAACACACTGCCTCCATCTATCTCACTGTTACCTTGGAACACACTGTCTCCATCTATCTCACTGTTTCCTTGGAACACACTGCCTCCATCTATCTCAATGTTACCTTGGAACACACTGCCTCCATCTATCTCACTGTAACCTTGGAACACACTGCCTCCATCTATCTCACTGTAACCTTGGAACACACTGCCTCCATCTATCTCACTGTAACATTGGAACACACTGCCTCCGTCTCACTGTAACCTTGGAACACAATGCCTCCGTCTCACTGTTACCTTGGAACACAATGCCTCCGTCTCACTGTTACCTTGGAACACTCTGCCTCCATCTATCTCACTGTAACATTGGAACACACTGCCTCCGTCTCACTGTAACCTTGGAACACAATGCCTCCGTCTCACTGTTACCTTGGAACACAATGCCTCCGTCTCACTGTTACCTTGATACACACTGCCTCCATCTATCTCACTGTTACCTTGGAACAGTCTGTCTCCATCTCTCTCACTGTTACCTTGGAACATAATGCCTCCTTCTCACTGTAACCTTGGAACACACTGCCTCCATCTCTCTCACTGTTACCTTGGAACACACTGCCTCCATCTCTCTCACTGTTACCTTGGAACATAATGCCTCCGTCTCACTGTAACCTTGGAACACACTGCCTCCATCTCTTTCACTGTAACCTTGATACACACTGCCTCCATCTCTCTCACTGTAACCTTGGAACACACTGCCTCCATCTATCTCACTGTAACCTAGGAACACATTGCCTCCATCTATCTCACTGTTACCTTGGAACACACTGCCTCCGTCTCACTGTAACAATGGAACACACTGACTCCATCTATCTCACTGTAACCTTGGAACACACTGCCTCCATCTATCTCACTGTAACCTTGGAACACACTGCCTCCATCTATCTCACTGTAACATTGGAACACACTGCCTCCGTCTCACTGTAACCTTGGAACACAATGCCTCCGTCTCACTGTTACCTTGGAACACAATGCCTCCGTCTCACTGTAACCTTGGAACACACTGTCTCCATCTATCTCACTGTTACCTTGGAACACACTGCCTCCATCTCTCTCACTGTTACCTTGGAACATAATGCCTCCGTCTCACTGTAACCTTGATACACACTGCCTCCATCTCTCTCACTGTTACCTTGGAACACACTGCCTCCATCTATCTCACTGTTACCTTGGAACACACTGCCTCCATCTATCTCACTGTTACCTTGGAACACAATGCCTCCATCTCTCTCACTGTTACATTGGAACACAATGCCTCCTTCTCACTGTAACCTTGGAACACACTCCCTCCATCTATCTCACTGTTACCTTGGAACACACTGCCTCCGTCTCACTGTAACATTGGAACACACTGACTCCATCTATCTCACTGTAACATTGGAACACACTGCCTCTATCTCACTCACTGTTACCTTGGAACACACTGCCTCCATCTATCTCACTGTTACCTTGGAACACACTGCCTCCGTCTCTCTTTTTACCTTGGAACACACTGCCTCCATCTCTCTCACTGTTACCTTGGAACACATTGCCTCCATCTATCTCACTGTTACCTTGGAACACAATGTCTCCATCTCTCTCACTGTTACCTTGGAACACAATCCCTCCTTCTCACTGTAACCTTGGAACACACTCCCTCCATCTATATCACTGTTACCTTGGAACACATTGCCTCCATCTATCTCACTGTTACCTTGGAACACAATGCCTCCATCTCTCTCACTGTTACCTTGGAACACAATGCCTCCTTCTCACTGTAACCTTGGAACACACTCCCTCCATCTCTCTCACTGTTACCTTGGAACACATTGCCTCCATCTATCTCACTGTTACCTTGGAACACATTGCCTCCATCTATCTCACTGTTACCTTGGAACACAATGCCTCCATCTCTCTCACTGTTACCTTGGAACACACTGCCTCCGTCTCACTGTTACCTTGGAACACACTGCCTCCATCTATCTCACTGTAACCTTGGAACACACTGCCTCCATCTATCTCACTGTTACCTTGGAACACACTGACTCCATCTATCTCACTGTTATCTTGGAACACACTGCCTCCATCTATCTCACTGTTACCTTGGAACACACTGCCTCAATCTATCTCACTGTACCTTGGAACACACTGCCTCCATCTATCTCACTGTAACCTTGGAACACATTGCCTCCATCTATCTCACTGTAACCTTGGAACACACTGCCTCCGTCTTTCTTTTACCTTTGACCACACTGACTCCATCTATCTCACTGTTACCTTGGAACACACTGCCTCCATCTATCTCACTGTAACATTGGAACACACTGCCTCCATCTATCTCATTGTTACCTTGGAACACACTGCCTCCATCTATCTCACTGTTACCTTGGAACACACTGCCTCCATCTATCTCACTGTTACCTTGGAACACACTGTCTCCATCTATCTCACTGTTTCCTTGGAACACACTGCCTCCATATATCTCACTGTTACCTTGGAACACACTGCCTCCATCTATCTCACTGTTACCTTGGAACACACTGCCTCCATCTATCTCACTGTAACCTTGGAACACACTGCCTCCATCTATCTCACTGTAACCTTGGAACACACTGCCTCCATCTATCTCACTGTAACATTGGAACACACTGCCTCCGTCTCACTGTAACCTTGGAACACAATGCCTCCGTCTCACTGTTACCTTGGAACACAATGCCTCCATCTCACTGTAACCTTGGAACACACTGCCTCCACCTCTCTCACTGTTACCTTGGAACACAATTCCTCCGTCTCACTGTTACCTTGGAACACAATGCCTCCGTCTCACTGTAACCTTGGAACACACTGTCTCCATCTATCTCACTGTTACCTTGGAACACACTGCCTCCATCTATCTCACTGTTACCTTGGAACACACTGCCTCCATCTCTCTCACTGTTACCTTGGAACATAATGCCTCCGTCTCACTGTAACCTTGATACACACTGCCTCCATCTCTCTCACTGTTACCTTGGAACACACTGCCTCCATCTATCTCACTGTTACCTTGGAACACAATGCCTCCGTCTCACTGTAACCTTGGAACACAATGCCTCCGTCTCACTGTTACCTTGGAACACAATGCCTCCGTCTCACTGTAACCTTGGAACACACTGTCTCCATCTATCTCACTGTTACCTTGGAAAACACTGCCTCCATCTCTCTCACTGTTACCTTGGAACACACTGCCTCCATCTATCTCACTCGTACCTTGGAACACACTGTCTCCATCTATCTCACTGTTTCCTTGGAACACACTGCCTCCATCTATCTCACTGTTACCTTGGAACACACTGCCTCCATCTATCTCACTGTAACCTTGGAACACACTGCCTCCATCTATCTCACTGTAACATTGGAACACACTGCCTCCGTCTCACTGTAACCTTGGAACACAATGCCTCCGTCTCACTGTTACCTTGGAACACAATGTCTCCGTCTCACTGTAACCTTGGAACACTCTGTCTCCATCTATCTCACTGTTACATTGGAACACACTGCCTCCATCTCTCTCACTGTTACCTTGGAACATAATGCCTCCATCTCTCTCACTGTTACCTTGGAACACACTGCCTCCATCTATCTCACTGTTACCTTGGAACATAATGCCTCCATCTCTCTCACTGTTACCTTGGAACACACTGCCACCATCTATCTCACTGTTACCTTGGAACACACTGCCTCCATCTATCTCACTGTAACCTTGGAACACACTGCCTCCATCTATCTCACTGTAACATTGGAACACACTGCCTCCGTCTCACTGTAACCTTGGAACACAATGCCTCCGTCTCACTGTTACCTTGGAACACAATGTCTCCGTCTCACTGTAACCTTGGAACACTCTGTCTCCATCTATCTCACTGTAACATTGGAACACACTGCCTCCATCTCACTCACTGTTACCTTGGAACACACTGCCTCCATCTATCTCACTGTTACCTTGGAACACACTGCCTCCGTCTCTCTTTTTACCTTGGAACACACTGCCTCCATCTCTCTCACTGTTACCTTGGAACACAATGTCTCCATCTCTCTCACTGTAACCTTGGAACACACTCCCTCCATCTATATCACTGTTACCTTGGAACACACTGCCTCCATCTATCTCACTGTAACCTTGGAACACACTGCCTCCATCTATCTCACTGTAACCTTGGAACACACTGCCTCCATCTATCTCACTGTAACCTTGGAACACAATGCCTCCGTCTCACTGTTACCTTGGAACACAATGCCTCCGTCTCACTGTTACCTTGGAACACTCTGTCTCCATCTATCTCACTGTTACCTTGGAACACACTGCCTCCATCTCTCTCACTGTTACCTTGGAACATAATGCCTCCTTCTCACTGTAACCTTGGAACACACTGCCTCCATCTCTCTCACTGTTACCTTGGAACACACTGCCTCCATCTCTCTCACTGTTACCTTGGAACATAATGCCTCCGTCTCACTGTAACCTTGATACACACTGCCTCCATCTCTCTCCCTGTTACCTTGGAACACACTGCCTCCATCTCTCTCACTGTTACCTTGGAACACACTGCCTCCATCTATCTCACTGTAACCTTGATACACACTGCCTCCATCTCTCTCACTGTTACCTTGGAACACACTGACTCCATCTATCTCACTGTTATCTTGGAACACACTGCCTCCATCTATCTCACTGTTACCTTGGAACACACTACCTCCATCTATCTCACTGTAACCTTGGAACACACTGCCTCCATCTATCTCACTGTTACCTTGGAACACACTGCCTCCATCTATCTCACTGTTACCTTGGAACACACTACCTCCATCTATCTCACTGTAACCTTGGAACACACTGCCTCCATCTATCTCACTGTTACCTTGGAACACACTGCCTCCATCTATCTCACTGTTACCTTGGAACACACTGCCTCCGTCTCACTGTAACCTTCGAACACACTGCCTCCATCTCTCTCACTGTTACTTTGGAACACACTGCCTCCATCTATCTCACTGTTACCTTGGAACACCTTGCCTCCATCTATCTCACTGTAACCTTGGAACACATTGCCTCCATCTATCTCACTGTTACCTTGGAACACACTGCCTCCATCTATCTCACTGTAACCTTGGAACACACTGCCTCCATCTATCTCACTGTTTCCTTGGAAACCTTGCCTCCATCTATCTCACTGTTAACTTGGAACACACTACCTTGGAACACACTGCCTCCACATCTCTCTCACTGTAACCTTGGAACACACTGCCTCCATCTATCTCACTGTAACATTGGAACACACTGCCTCCGTCTCACTGTAACCTTGGAACACAATGCCTCCATCTCACTGTTACCTTGGAACACAATGCCTCCGTCTCACTGTTACCTTGGAACACTCTGTCTCCATCTATCTCACTGTTACCTTGGAACACACTGCCTCCATCTCTCTCACTGTTACCTTGGAACATAATGCCTCCTTCTCACTGTAACCTTGGAACACACTGCCTCCATCTCTCTCACTGTTACCTTGGAACATAATGCCTCCGTCTCACTGTAACCTTGATACACACTGCCTCCATCTCTCTCCCTGTTACCTTGGAACACACTGCCTCCATCTATCTCACTGTTACCTTGGAACACACTACCTCCATCTATCTCACTGTACCTTGGAACACACTGCCTCCATCTATCTCACTGTTACTTTGGAACACACTGACTCCATCTATCTCACTGTTACCTTGGAACACACTGCCTCCATCTATCTCACTGTTACCTTGGAACACACTGCCTCCATCTATCTCACTGTTACCTTGGAACACACTGTCTCCATCTATCTCACTGTAACCTTGGAACACACTGTCTCCATCTCTCTCACTGTTACATTGGAACACACTGACTCCATCTATCTCACTGTTCCCTTGGAACACACTGCCTCCATCTATCTCACTGTTACCTTGGAACACACTGCCTCCGTCTAACTGTAACATTGGAACACACTGCCTCCATCTCTCTCACTGTTACATTGGAACACACTGACTCCATCTATCTCACTGTTACCTTGGAACACACTGTCTCCATCTATCTCACTGTTTCCTTGGAACACACTGCCTCCATCTATCTCACTGTTACCTTGGAACACACTGACTCCATCTATCTCACTGTTACCTTGGAACACACTACCTCCATCTATCTCACTGTACCTTGGAACACACTGCCTCCATCTATCTCACTGTTACTTTGGAACACACTGACTCCATCTATCTCACTGTTACCTTGGAACACACTGCCTCCATCTATCTCACTGTTACCTTGGAACACACTGCCTCCATCTATCTCACTGTTACCTTGGAACACACTGCCTCCATCTCTCTCACTGTTACATTGGAACACACTGTCTCCATCTCTCTCACTATTACCTTGGAACACACTGCCTCCATCTATCTCACTGTTACCTTGGAACACACTGACTCCATCTATCTCACTGTTACCTTGGAACACACTACCTCCATCTATCTCACTGTACCTTGGAACACACTGACTCCATCTATCTCACTGTTACCTTGGAACACACTACCTCCATCTATCTCACTGTACCTTGGAACACACTGCCTCCATCTATCTCACTGTTACCTTGGAACACACTGCCTCCATCTCTCTCACTGTTACATTGGAACACACTGTCTCCATCTATCTCACTGTTACCTTGGAACACACTGACTCCATCTATCTCACTGTTACCTTGGAACACACTGCCTCCATCTATCTCACTGTTACCTTGGAACACACTGCCTCCATCTATCTCACTGTTACCTTGGAACACACTGCCTCCATCTCTCTCACTGTTACATTGGAACACACTGCCTCCGTCTAACTGTAACATTGGAACACACTGCCTCCATCTCTTTCACTGTTACCTTGGAACACACTGCCTCCATCTATCTCACTGTTACCTTGGAACACAATGCCTCCATCTCTCTCACTGTAACCTTGGAACACACTGCCTCCGCCTCCATCTATCTCACTGTAACCTTGGAACACACTGCCTCCGTCTCTCTTTTACCTTTGACCACACTGCCTCCATCTCTTTCACTGTTACCTTGGAACACACTGCCTCCATCTATCTCACTGTTACCTTGGAACACACTGCCTCCATCTATCTCACTGTTACCTTGGAACACACTGCCTCCATCTATCTCACTGTTACCTTGGAACACACTGCCTCCATCTATCTCACTGTTACCTTGGAACACACTGCCTCCATCTATCTCACTGTTACCTTGGAACACACTGTCTCCATCTATCTCACTGTTTCCTTGGAACACACTGCCTCCATCTATCTCACTGTTACCTTGGAACACACTGCCTCCATCTATCTCACTGTTACCTTGGAACACACTGCCTCCATCTATCTCACTGTAACCTTGGAACACACTGCCTCCATCTATCTCACTGTAACCTTGGAACACACTGCCTCCATCTATCTCACTGTAACATTGGAACACACTGCCTCCGTCTCACTGTAACCTTGGAACACAATGCCTCCGTCTCACTGTTACCTTGGAACACAATGCCTCCATCTCACTGTAACCTTGGAACACACTGCCTCCATCTCTCTTACTGTTACCTTGGAACACAATGCCTCCGTCTCACTGTTACCTTGGAACACAATGCCTCCGTCTCACTGTAACCTTGGAACACACTGCCTCCATCTATCTCACTGTTACCTTGGAACACACTGCCTCCATCTCTCTCACTGTTACCTTGGAACATAATGCCTCCGTCTCACTGTAACCTTGATACACACTGCCTCCATCTCTCTCACTGTTACCTTGGAACACACTGCCTCCATCTCTCTCACTGTTACCTTGGAACATAATGCCTCCGTCTCACTGTAACCTTGATACACACTGCCTCCATCTCTCTCACTGTTACCTTGGAACACACTGCCTCCATCTATCTCACTGTTACCTTGGAACACAATGCCTCCGTCTCACTGTAACCTTGGAACACAATGCCTCCGTCTCACTGTTACCTTGGAACACAATGCTTCCGTCTCACTGTAACCTTGGAACACACTGTCTCCATCTATCTCACTGTAACCTTGGAAAACACTGCCTCCATCTCTCTCACTGTTACCTTGGAACACACTGCCTCCATCTATCTCACTGTTACCTTGGAACACACTGTCTCCATCTATCTCACTGTTTCCTTGGAACACACTGCCTCCATCTATCTCAATGTTACCTTGGAACACACTGCCTCCATCTATCTCACTGTAACCTTGGAACACACTGCCTCCATCTATCTCACTGTAACCTTGGAACACACTGCCTCCATCTATCTCACTGTAACATTGGAACACACTGCCTCCGTCTCAATGTAACCTTGGAACACAATGCCTCCGTCTCACTGTTACCTTGGAACACAATGCCTCCGTCTCACTGTTACCTTGGAACACTCTGCCTCCATCTATCTCACTGTAACATTGGAACACACTGCCTCCGTCTCACTTGAACCTTGGAACACAATGCCTCCGTCTCACTGTTACCTTGGAACACAATGCCTCCGTCTCACTGTTACCTTGATACACACTGCCTCCATCTATCTCACTGTTACCTTGGAACACTCTGTCTCCATCTCTCTCACTGTTACCTTGGAACATAATGCCTCCTTCTCACTGTAACCTTGGAACACACTGCCTCCATCTCTCTCACTGTTACCTTGGAACACACTGCCTCCATCTCTCTCACTGTTACCTTGGAACATAATGCCTCCGTCTCACTGTAACCTTGGAACACACTGCCTCCATCTCTTTCACTGTAACCTTGATACACACTGCCTCCATCTCTCTCACTGTAACCTTGGAACACACTGCCTCCATCTATCTCACTGTAACCTAGGAACACATTGCCTCCATCTATCTCACTGTTACCTTGGAACACACTGCCTCCGTCTCACTGTAACATTGGAACACACTGACTCCATCTATCTCACTGTAACCTTGGAACACACTGCCTCCATCTATCTCACTGTAACCTTGGAACACACTGCCTCCTTCTATCTCACTGTAACATTGGAACACACTGCCTCCGTCTCACTGTAACCTTGGAACACAATGCCTCCGTCTCACTGTTACCTTGGAACACAATGCCTCCGTCTCACTGTAACCTTGGAACACACTGTCTCCATCTATCTCACTGTTACCTTGGAACACACTGCCTCCATCTCTCTCACTGTTACCTTGGAACATAATGCCTCCGTCTCACTGTAACCTTGATACACACTGCCTCCATCTCTCTCACTGTTACCTTGGAACACACTGCCTCCATCTATCTCACTGTTACCTTGGAACACACTGCCTCCATCTATCTCACTGTTACCTTGGAACACAATGCCTCCATCTCTCTCACTGTTACATTGGAACACAATGCCTCCTTCTCACTGTAACCTTGGAACACACTCCCTCCATCTATCTCACTGTTACCTTGGAACACACTGCCTCCGTCTCACTGTAACATTGGAACACACTGACTCCATCTATCTCACTGTAACATTGGAACACACTGCCTCTATCTCACTCACTGTTACCTTGGAACACACTGCCTCCATCTATCTCACTGTTACCTTGGAACACACTGCCTCCGTCTCTCTTTTTACCTTGGAACACACTGCCTCCATCTCTCTCACTGTTACCTTGGAACACATTGCCTCCATCTATCTCACTGTTACCTTGGAACACAATGTCTCCATCTCTCTCACTGTTACCTTGGAACACAATGCCTCCTTCTCACTGTAACCTTGGAACACACTCCCTCCATCTATATCACTGTTACCTTGGAACACATTGCCTCCATCTATCTCACTGTTACCTTGGAACACAATGCCTCCATCTCTCTCACTGTTACCTTGGAACACAATGCCTCCTTCTCACTGTAACCTTGGAACACACTCCCTCCATCTCTCTCACTGTTACCTTGGAACACATTGCCTCCATCTATCTCACTGTTACCTTGGAACACATTGCCTCCATCTATCTCACTGTTACCTTGGAACACACTGCCTCCATCTCTCTCACTGTTACCTTGGAACACACTGCCTCCGTCTCACTGTTACCTTGGAACACACTGCCTCCATCTATCTCACTGTAACCTTGGAACACACTGCCTCCATCTATCTCACTGTTACCTTGGAACACACTGACTCCATCTATCTCACTGTTATCTTGGAACACACTGCCTCCATCTATCTCACTGTTACCTTGGAACACACTGCCTCAATCTATCTCACTGTACCTTGGAACACACTGCCTCCATCTATCTCACTGTAACCTTGGAACACATTGCCTCCATCTATCTCACTGTAACCTTGGAACACACTGCCTCCGTCTCACTGTAACCTTGGAACACACTGCCTCCGTCTTTCTTTTACCTTTGACCACACTGACTCCATCTATCTCACTGTTACCTTGGAACACACTGCCTCCATCTATCTCACTGTAACATTGGAACACACTGCCTCCATCTATCTCATTGTTACCTTGGAACACACTGCCTCCATCTATCTCACTGTTACCTTGGAACACACTGCCTCCATCTATCTCACTGTTACCTTGGAACACACTGCCTCCATCTATCTCACTGTAACCTTGGAACACACTGCCTCCATCTATCTCACTGTAACCTTGGAACACACTGCCTCCATCTATCTCACTGTAACATTGGAACAAACTGCCTCCGTCTCACTGTAACCTTGGAACACAATGCCTCCGTCTCAATGTTACCTTGGAACACAATGCCTCCATCTCACTGTAACCTTGGAACACACTGCCTCCACCTCTCTCACTGTTACCTTGGAACACAATTCCTCCGTCTCACTGTTACCTTGGAACACAATGCCTCCGTCTCACTGTAACCTTGGAACACACTGTCTCCATCTATCTCACTGTTACCTTGGAACACACTGTCTCCATCTATCTCACTGTTACCTTGGAACACACTGCCTCCATCTATCTCACTGTTACCTTGGAACACACTGCCTCCATCTCTCTCACTGTTACCTTGGAACATAATGCCTCCGTCTCACTGTAACCTTGATACACACTGCCTCCATCTCTCTCACTGTTACCTTGGAACACACTGCCTCCATCTATCTCACTGTTACCTTGGAACACAATGCCTCCGTCTCACTGTAACCTTGGAACACAATGCCTCCGTCTCACTGTTACCTTGGAACACAATGCCTCCGTCTCACTGTAACCTTGGAACACACTGTCTCCATCTATCTCACTGTTACCTTGGAAAACACTGCCTCCATCTCTCTCACTGTTACCTTGGAACACACTGCCTCCATCTATCTCACTGTTACCTTGGAACACACTGTCTCCATCTATCTCACTGTTTCCTTGGAACACACTGCCTCCATCTATCTCACTGTTACCTTGGAACACACTGCCTCCATCTATCTCACTGTAACATTGGAACACACTGCCTCCATCTATCTCACTGTAACCTTGGAACACACTGCCTCCATCTATCTCACTGTAACATTGGAACACACTGCCTCCGTCTCACTGTAACCTTGGAACACAATGCCTCCGTCTCACTGTTACCTTGGAACACAATGCCTCCGTCTCACTGTAACCTTGGAACACTCTGTCTCCATCTATCTCACTGTTACATTGGAACACACTGCCTCCATCTCTCTCACTGTTACCTTGGAACATAATGCCTCCATCTCTCTCACTGTTACCTTGGAACACACTGCCTCCATCTATCTCACTGTTACCTTGGAACATAATTCCTCCATCTCTCTAACTGTTACCTTGGAACACACTGCCACCATCTATCTCACTGTTACCTTGGAACACATTGCCTCCATCTATCTCACTGTTACCTAGGAACACACTGCCTCCATCTATCTCACTGTAACCTTGGAACACACTGCCTCCATCTATCTCACTGTAACATTGGAACACACTGCCTCCATCTATCTCACTGTTACCTTGGAACATAATGCCTCCGTCTCACTGTAACCTTGATACACACTGCCTCCATCTCTCTCACTGTTACCTTGGAACACACTGCCTCCATCTATCTCACTGTTACCTTGGAACACACTGCCTCCATCTATCTCACTGTTACCTTGGAACACAATGCCTCCATCTCTCTCACTGTTACATTGGAACACAATGCCTCCTTCTCACTGTAACCTTGGAACACACTCCCTCCATCTATCTCACTGTTACCTTGGAACACACTGCCTCCGTCTCACTGTAACATTGGAACACACTGACTCCATCTATCTCACTGTAACATTGGAACACACTGCCTCTATCTCACTCACTGTTACCTTGGAACACACTGCCTCCATCTATCTCACTGTTACCTTGGAACACACTGCCTCCGTCTCTCTTTTTACCTTGGAACACACTGCCTCCATCTCTCTCACTGTTACCTTGGAACACATTGCCTCCATCTATCTCACTGTTACCTTGGAACACAATGTCTCCATCTCTCTCACTGTTACCTTGGAACACAATGCCTCCTTCTCACTGTAACCTTGGAACACACTCCCTCCATCTATATCACTGTTACCTTGGAACACATTGCCTCCATCTATCTCACTGTTACCTTGGAACACAATGCCTCCATCTCTCTCACTGTTACCTTGGAACACAATGCCTCCTTCTCACTGTAACCTTGGAACACACTCCCTCCATCTCTCTCACTGTTACCTTGGAACACATTGCCTCCATCTATCTCACTGTTACCTTGGAACACATTGCCTCCATCTATCTCACTGTTACCTTGGAACACACTGCCTCCATCTCTCTCACTGTTACCTTGGAACACACTGCCTCCGTCTCACTGTTACCTTGGAACACACTGCCTCCATCTATCTCACTGTAACCTTGGAACACACTGCCTCCATCTATCTCACTGTTACCTTGGAACACACTGACTCCATCTATCTCACTGTTATCTTGGAACACACTGCCTCCATCTATCTCACTGTTACCTTGGAACACACTGCCTCAATCTATCTCACTGTACCTTGGAACACACTGCCTCCATCTATCTCACTGTAACCTTGGAACACATTGCCTCCATCTATCTCACTGTAACCTTGGAACACACTGCCTCCGTCTCACTGTAACCTTGGAACACACTGCCTCCGTCTTTCTTTTACCTTTGACCACACTGACTCCATCTATCTCACTGTTACCTTGGAACACACTGCCTCCATCTATCTCACTGTAACATTGGAACACACTGCCTCCATCTATCTCATTGTTACCTTGGAACACACTGCCTCCATCTATCTCACTGTTACCTTGGAACACACTGCCTCCATCTATCTCACTGTTACCTTGGAACACACTGCCTCCATCTATCTCACTGTAACCTTGGAACACACTGCCTCCATCTATCTCACTGTAACCTTGGAACACACTGCCTCCATCTATCTCACTGTAACATTGGAACAAACTGCCTCCGTCTCACTGTAACCTTGGAACACAATGCCTCCGTCTCAATGTTACCTTGGAACACAATGCCTCCATCTCACTGTAACCTTGGAACACACTGCCTCCACCTCTCTCACTGTTACCTTGGAACACAATTCCTCCGTCTCACTGTTACCTTGGAACACAATGCCTCCGTCTCACTGTAACCTTGGAACACACTGTCTCCATCTATCTCACTGTTACCTTGGAACACACTGTCTCCATCTATCTCACTGTTACCTTGGAACACACTGCCTCCATCTATCTCACTGTTACCTTGGAACACACTGCCTCCATCTCTCTCACTGTTACCTTGGAACATAATGCCTCCGTCTCACTGTAACCTTGATACACACTGCCTCCATCTCTCTCACTGTTACCTTGGAACACACTGCCTCCATCTATCTCACTGTTACCTTGGAACACAATGCCTCCGTCTCACTGTAACCTTGGAACACAATGCCTCCGTCTCACTGTTACCTTGGAACACAATGCCTCCGTCTCACTGTAACCTTGGAACACACTGTCTCCATCTATCTCACTGTTACCTTGGAAAACACTGCCTCCATCTCTCTCACTGTTACCTTGGAACACACTGCCTCCATCTATCTCACTGTTACCTTGGAACACACTGTCTCCATCTATCTCACTGTTTCCTTGGAACACACTGCCTCCATCTATCTCACTGTTACCTTGGAACACACTGCCTCCATCTATCTCACTGTAACATTGGAACACACTGCCTCCATCTATCTCACTGTAACCTTGGAACACACTGCCTCCATCTATCTCACTGTAACATTGGAACACACTGCCTCCGTCTCACTGTAACCTTGGAACACAATGCCTCCGTCTCACTGTTACCTTGGAACACAATGCCTCCGTCTCACTGTAACCTTGGAACACTCTGTCTCCATCTATCTCACTGTTACATTGGAACACACTGCCTCCATCTCTCTCACTGTTACCTTGGAACATAATGCCTCCATCTCTCTCACTGTTACCTTGGAACACACTGCCTCCATCTATCTCACTGTTACCTTGGAACATAATGCCTCCATCTCTCTCACTGTTACCTTGGAACACACTGCCACCATCTATCTCACTGTTACCTTGGAACACATTGCCTCCATCTATCTCACTGTTACCTAGGAACACACTGCCTCCATCTATCTCACTGTAACCTTGGAACACACTGCCTCCATCTATCTCACTGTAACATTGGAACACACTGCCTCCATCTATCTCACTGTTACCTTGGAACACAATGCCTCCATCTCTCTCACTGTTACATTGGAACACATTGCATCCTTCTCACTGTCACCTTGGAACACACTCCCTCCATCTATCTCACTGTTACCTTGGAACACACTGCCTCCGTCTCACTGTAACATTGGAACACACTGACTCCATCTATCTCACTGTAACATTGGAACACACTGCCTCAATCTCACTCACTGTTACCTTGGAACACACTGCCTCCTTCTATCTCACTGTTACCTTGGAACACACTGCCTCCGTCTCTCTTTTTACCTTGGAACACACTGCCTCCATCTCTCTCACTGTTACCTTGGAACACACTGCCTCCATCTATCTCACTGTTAACTTGGAACACAATGCCTCCATTTCTCTCACTGTAACCTTGGAACACACTGCCTCCGTCTCTCTTTTACCTTTGACCACACTGCCTCCATCTCTTTCACTGTTACCTTGGAACACACTGCCTCCATCTATCTCACTGTTACCTTGGAACACACTGCCTCCATCTATCTCACTGTAACCTTGGAACACACTGCCTCCGTCTCTCTTTTACCTTTGACCACACTGCCTCCATCTCTTTCACTGTTACCTTGGAACACACTGCCTCCATCTATCTCACTGTTACCTTGGAACACACTGCCTCCATCTATCTCACTGTTACCTTGGAACACACTGCCTCCATCTATCTCACTGTTACCTTGGAACACACTGCCTCCATCTATCTCACTGTTACCTTGGAACACACTGCCTCCATCTATCTCACTGTTACCTTGGAACACACTGTCTCCATCTATCTCACTGTTTCCTTGGAACACACTGCCTCCATCTATCTCACTGTTACCTTGGAACACACTGCCTCCATCTATCTCACTGTTACCTTGGAACACACTGCCTCCATCTATCTCACTGTAACCTTGGAACACACTGCCTCCATCAATCTCACTGTAACCTTGGAACACACTGCCTCCATCTATCTCACTGTAACATTGGAACACACTGCCTCCGTCTCACTGTAACCTTGGAACACAATGCCTCCGTCTCACTGTTACCTTGGAACACAATGCCTCCATCTCACTGTAACCTTGGAACACACTGCCTCCATCTCTCTTACTGTTACCTTGGAACACAATGCCTCCGTCTCACTGTTACCTTGGAACACAATGCCTCCGTCTCACTGTAACCTTGGAACACACTGCCTCCATCTATCTCACTGTTACCTTGGAACACACTGCCTCCATCTCTCTCACTGTTACCTTGGAACATAATGCCTCCGTCTCACTGTAACCTTGATACACACTGCCTCCATCTCTCTCACTGTTACCTTGGAACACACTGCCTCCATCTCTCTCACTGTTACCTTGGAACATAATGCCTCCGTCTCACTGTAACCTTGATACACACTGCCTCCATCTCTCTCACTGTTACCTTGGAACACACTGCCTCCATCTATCTCACTGTTACCTTGGAACACAATGCCTCCGTCTCACTGTAACCTTGGAACACAATGCCTCCGTCTCACTGTTACCTTGGAACACAATGCTTCCGTCTCACTGTAACCTTGGAACACACTGTCTCCATCTATCTCACTGTAACCTTGGAAAACACTGCCTCCATCTCTCTCACTGTTACCTTGGAACACACTGCCTCCATCTATCTCACTGTTACCTTGGAACACACTGTCTCCATCTATCTCACTGTTTCCTTGGAACACACTGCCTCCATCTATCTCAATGTTAACTTGGAACACACTGCCTCCATCTATCTCACTGTAACCTTGGAACACACTGCCTCCATCTATCTCACTGTAACCTTGGAACACACTGCCTCCATCTATCTCACTGTAACATTGGAACACACTGCCTCCGTCTCACTGTAACCTTGGAACACAATGCCTCCGTCTCACTGTTACCTTGGAACACAATGCCTCCGTCTCACTGTTACCTTGGAACACTCTGCCTCCATCTATCTCACTGTAACATTGGAACACACTGCCTCCGTCTCACTGTAACCTTGGAACACAATGCCTCCGTCTCACTGTTACCTTGGAACACAATGCCTCCGTCTCACTGTTACCTTGATACACACTGCCTCCATCTATCTCACTGTTACCTTGGAACACTCTGTCTCCATCTCTCTCACTGTTACCTTGGAACATAATGCCTCCTTCTCACTGTAACCTTGGAACACACTGCCTCCATCTCTCTCACTGTTACCTTGGAACACACTGCCTCCATCTCTCTCACTGTTACCTTGGAACATAATGCCTCCGTCTCACTGTAACCTTGGAACACACTGCCTCCATCTCTTTCACTGTAACCTTGATACACACTGCCTCCATCTCTCTCACTGTAACCTTGGAACACACTGCCTCCATCTATCTCACTGTAACCTAGGAACACATTGCCTCCATCTATCTCACTGTTACCTTGGAACACACTGCCTCCGTCTCACTGTAACATTGGAACACACTGACTCCATCTATCTCACTGTAACCTTGGAACACACTGCCTCCATCTATCTCACTGTAACCTTGGAACACACTGCCTCCATCTATCTCACTGTAACATTGGAACACACTGCCTCCGTCTCACTGTAACCTTGGAACACAATGCCTCCGTCTCACTGTTACCTTGGAACACAATGCCTCCGTCTCACTGTAACCTTGGAACACACTGTCTCCATCTATCTCACTGTTACCTTGGAACACACTGCCTCCATCTCTCTCACTGTTACCTTGGAACATAATGCCTCCGTCTCACTGTAACCTTGATACACACTGCCTCCA
The DNA here is from genome assembly GCF_964263955.1 of Coregonus lavaretus. Lineage (NCBI taxonomy): Eukaryota > Metazoa > Chordata > Actinopteri > Salmoniformes > Salmonidae > Coregonus > Coregonus lavaretus. The sequence continues at coordinate 168,491 of NW_028165522.1, read as the reverse complement.
TCTCTCTCACTGTTACCTTGGAACACACTGCCTCCATCTATCTCACTGTTACCTTGGAACACACTGCCTCCATCTATCTCACTGTTACCTTGGAACACAATGCCTCCATCTCTCTCACTGTTACATTGGAACACAATGCCTCCTTCTCACTGTAACCTTGGAACACACTCCCTCCATCTATCTCACTGTTACCTTGGAACACACTGCCTCCGTCTCACTGTAACATTGGAACACACTGACTCCATCTATCTCACTGTAACATTGGAACACACTGCCTCTATCTCACTCACTGTTACCTTGGAACACACTGCCTCCATCTATCTCACTGTTACCTTGGAACACACTGCCTCCGTCTCTCTTTTTACCTTGGAACACACTGCCTCCATCTCTCTCACTGTTACCTTGGAACACATTGCCTCCATCTATCTCACTGTTACCTTGGAACACAATGTCTCCATCTCTCTCACTGTTACCTTGGAACACAATGCCTCCTTCTCACTGTAACCTTGGAACACACTGCCTCCATCTATCTCACTGTTACCTTGGAACACACTGCCTCCATCTATATCACTGTTACCTTGGAACACATTGCCTCCATCTATCTCACTGTTACCTTGGAACACAATGCCTCCATCTCTCTCACTGTTACCTTGGAACACAATGCCTCCTTCTCACTGTAACCTTGGAACACACTCCCTCCATCTCTCTCACTGTTACCTTGGAACACATTGCCTCCATCTATCTCACTGTTACCTTGGAACACATTGCCTCCATCTCTCTCACTGTTACCTTGGAACACACTGCCTCCGTCTCACTGTTACCTTGGAACACACTGCCTCCATCTATCTCACTGTAACCTTGGAACACACTGCCTCCATCTATCTCACTGTTACCTTGGAACACACTGACTCCATCTATCTCACTGTTATCTTGGAACACACTGCCTCCATCTATCTCACTGTTACCTTGGAACACACTGCCTCCATCTATCTCAATGTTAACTTGGAACACACTGCCTCCATCTATCTCACTGTAACCTTGGAACACACTGCCTCCATCTATCTCACTGTAACCTTGGAACACACTGCCTCCATCTATCTCACTGTAACATTGGAACACACTGCCTCCGTCTCACTGTAACCTTGGAACACAATGCCTCCGTCTCACTGTTACCTTGGAACACAATGCCTCCGTCTCACTGTTACCTTGGAACACTCTGCCTCCATCTATCTCACTGTAACATTGGAACACACTGCCTCCGTCTCACTGTAACCTTGGAACACAATGCCTCCGTCTCACTGTTACCTTGGAACACAATGCCTCCGTCTCACTGTTACCTTGATACACACTGCCTCCATCTATCTCACTGTTACCTTGGAACACTCTGTCTCCATCTCTCTCACTGTTACCTTGGAACATAATGCCTCCTTCTCACTGTAACCTTGGAACACACTGCCTCCATCTCTCTCACTGTTACCTTGGAACACACTGCCTCCATCTCTCTCACTGTTACCTTGGAACATAATGCCTCCGTCTCACTGTAACCTTGGAACACACTGCCTCCATCTCTTTCACTGTAACCTTGATACACACTGCCTCCATCTCTCTCACTGTAACCTTGGAACACACTGCCTCCATCTATCTCACTGTAACCTAGGAACACATTGCCTCCATCTATCTCACTGTTACCTTGGAACACACTGCCTCCGTCTCACTGTAACATTGGAACACACTGACTCCATCTATCTCACTGTAACCTTGGAACACACTGCCTCCATCTATCTCACTGTAACCTTGGAACACACTGCCTCCATCTATCTCACTGTAACATTGGAACACACTGCCTCCGTCTCACTGTAACCTTGGAACACAATGCCTCCGTCTCACTGTTACCTTGGAACACAATGCCTCCGTCTCACTGTAACCTTGGAACACACTGTCTCCATCTATCTCACTGTTACCTTGGAACACACTGCCTCCATCTCTCTCACTGTTACCTTGGAACATAATGCCTCCGTCTCACTGTAACCTTGATACACACTGCCTCCATCTCTCTCACTGTTACCTTGGAACACACTGCCTCCATCTATCTCACTGTTACCTTGGAACACACTGCCTCCATCTATCTCACTGTTACCTTGGAACACAATGCCTCCATCTCTCTCACTGTTACATTGGAACACAATGCCTCCTTCTCACTGTAACCTTGGAACACACTCCCTCCATCTATCTCACTGTTACCTTGGAACACACTGCCTCCGTCTCACTGTAACATTGGAACACACTGACTCCATCTATCTCACTGTAACATTGGAACACACTGCCTCTATCTCACTCACTGTTACCTTGGAACACACTGCCTCCATCTATCTCACTGTTACCTTGGAACACACTGCCTCCGTCTCTCTTTTTACCTTGGAACACACTGCCTCCATCTCTCTCACTGTTACCTTGGAACACATTGCCTCCATCTATCTCACTGTTACCTTGGAACACAATGTCTCCATCTCTCTCACTGTAACCTTGGAACACACTCCCTCCATCTATATCACTGTTACCTTGGAACACATTGCCTCCATCTATCTCACTGTTACCTTGGAACACAATGCCTCCATCTCTCTCACTGTTACCTTGGAACACAATGCCTCCTTCTCACTGTAACCTTGGAACACACTCCCTCCATCTCTCTCACTGTTACCTTGGAACACATTGCCTCCATCTATCTCACTGTTACCTTGGAACACATTGCCTCCATCTATCTCACTGTTACCTTGGAACACAATGCCTCCATCTCTCTCACTGTTACCTTGGAACACACTGCCTCCGTCTCACTGTTACCTTGGAACACACTGCCTCCATCTATCTCACTGTAACCTTGGAACACACTGCCTCCATCTATCTCACTGTTACCTTGGAACACACTGACTCCATCTATCTCACTGTTATCTTGGAACACACTGCCTCCATCTATCTCACTGTTACCTTGGAACACACTGCCTCAATCTATCTCACTGTACCTTGGAACACACTGCCTCCATCTATCTCACTGTAACCTTGGAACACATTGCCTCCATCTATCTCACTGTAACCTTGGAACACACTGCCTCCGTCTTTCTTTTACCTTTGACCACACTGACTCCATCTATCTCACTGTTACCTTGGAACACACTGCCTCCATCTATCTCACTGTAACATTGGAACACACTGCCTCCATCTATATCATTGTTACCTTGGAACACACTGCCTCCATCTATCTCACTGTTACCTTGGAACACACTGCCTCCATCTATCTCACTGTTACCTTGGAACACACTGTCTCCATCTATCTCACTGTTTCCTTGGAACACACTGCCTCCATATATCTCACTGTTACCTTGGAACACACTGCCTCCATCTATCTCACTGTTACCTTGGAACACACTGCCTCCATCTATCTCACTGTAACCTTGGAACACACTGCCTCCATCTATCTCACTGTAACCTAGGAACACATTGCCTCCATCTATCTCACTGTTACCTTGGAACACACTGCCTCCGTCTCACTGTAACATTGGAACACACTGACTCCATCTATCTCACTGTAACCTTGGAACACACTGCCTCCATCTATCTCACTGTAACCTTGGAACACACTGCCTCCATCTATCTCACTGTAACATTGGAACACACTGCCTCCGTCTCACTGTAACCTTGGAACACAATGCCTCCGTCTCACTGTTACCTTGGAACACAATGCCTCCGTCTCACTGTAACCTTGGAACACACTGTCTCCATCTATCTCACTGTTACCTTGGAACACACTGCCTCCATCTATCTCACTGTAACCTTGGAACACATTGCCTCCATCTATCTCACTGTTACCTTGGAACACACTGCCTCCATCTCTCTCACTATTACCTTGGAACACACTGCCTCCATCTCTCTCAATGTAACCTTGGAACACACTGCCTCCATCTATCTCACTGTAACCTTGGAACACACTGCCTCCATCTATCTCACTGTAACATTGGAACACACTGCCTCCGTCTCACTGTAACCTTGGAACACAATGCCTCCGTCTCACTGTTACCTTGGAACACAATGCCTCCATCTCACTGTAACCTTGGAACACACTGCCTCCACCTCTCTCACTGTTACCTTGGAACACAATTCCTCCGTCTCACTGTTACCTTGGAACACAATGCCTCCGTCTCACTGTAACCTTGGAACACACTGTCTCCATCTATCTCACTGTTACCTTGGAACACACTGCCTCCATCTATCTCACTGTTACCTTGGAACACTCTGCCTCCATCTATCTCACTGTAACATTGGAACACACTGCCTCCGTCTCACTGTAACCTTGGAACACAATGCCTCCGTCTCACTGTTACCTTGGAACACAATGCCTCCGTCTCACTGTTACCTTGATACACACTGCCTCCATCTATCTCACTGTTACCTTGGAACACTCTGTCTCCATCTCTCTCACTGTTACCTTGGAACATAATGCCTCCTTCTCACTGTAACCTTGGAACACACTGCCTCCATCTCTCTCACTGTTACCTTGGAACACACTGCCTCCATCTCTCTCACTGTTACCTTGGAACATAATGCCTCCGTCTCACTGTAACCTTGGAACACACTGCCTCCATCTCTTTCACTGTAACCTTGATACACACTGCCTCCATCTCTCTCACTGTAACCTTGGAACACACTGCCTCCATCTATCTCACTGTAACCTAGGAACACATTGCCTCCATCTATCTCACTGTTACCTTGGAACACACTGCCTCCGTCTCACTGTAACATTGGAACACACTGACTCCATCTATCTCACTGTAACCTTGGAACACACTGCCTCCATCTATCTCACTGTAACCTTGGAACACACTGCCTCCATCTATCTCACTGTAACATTGGAACACACTGCCTCCGTCTCACTGTAACCTTGGAACACAATGCCTCCGTCTCACTGTTACCTTGGAACACAATGCCTCCGTCTCACTGTAACCTTGGAACACACTGTCTCCATCTATCTCACTGTTACCTTGGAACACACTGCCTCCATCTCTCTCACTGTTACCTTGGAACATAATGCCTCCGTCTCACTGTAACCTTGATACACACTGCCTCCATCTCTCTCACTGTTACCTTGGAACACACTGCCTCCATCTATCTCACTGTTACCTTGGAACACACTGCCTCCATCTATCTCACTGTTACCTTGGAACACAATGCCTCCATCTCTCTCACTGTTACATTGGAACACAATGCCTCCTTCTCACTGTAACCTTGGAACACACTCCCTCCATCTATCTCACTGTTACCTTGGAACACACTGCCTCCGTCTCACTGTAACATTGGAACACACTGACTCCATCTATCTCACTGTAACATTGGAACACACTGCCTCTATCTCACTCACTGTTACCTTGGAACACACTGCCTCCATCTATCTCACTGTTACCTTGGAACACACTGCCTCCGTCTCTCTTTTTACCTTGGAACACACTGCCTCCATCTCTCTCACTGTTACCTTGGAACACATTGCCTCCATCTATCTCACTGTTACCTTGGAACACAATGTCTCCATCTCTCTCACTGTAACCTTGGAACACACTCCCTCCATCTATATCACTGTTACCTTGGAACACATTGCCTCCATCTATCTCACTGTTACCTTGGAACACAATGCCTCCATCTCTCTCACTGTTACCTTGGAACACAATGCCTCCTTCTCACTGTAACCTTGGAACACACTCCCTCCATCTCTCTCACTGTTACCTTGGAACACATTGCCTCCATCTATCTCACTGTTACCTTGGAACACATTGCCTCCATCTATCTCACTGTTACCTTGGAACACAATGCCTCCATCTCTCTCACTGTTACCTTGGAACACACTGCCTCCGTCTCACTGTTACCTTGGAACACACTGCCTCCATCTATCTCACTGTAACCTTGGAACACACTGCCTCCATCTATCTCACTGTTACCTTGGAACACACTGACTCCATCTATCTCACTGTTATCTTGGAACACACTGCCTCCATCTATCTCACTGTTACCTTGGAACACACTGCCTCAATCTATCTCACTGTACCTTGGAACACACTGCCTCCATCTATCTCACTGTAACCTTGGAACACATTGCCTCCATCTATCTCACTGTTACCTTGGAACACACTGCCTCAATCTCTCTCACTGTAACCTTGGAACACACTGCCTCCGTCTTTCTTTTACCTTTGACCACACTGACTCCATCTATCTCACTGTTACCTTGGAACACACTGCCTCCATCTATCTCACTGTAACATTGGAACACACTGCCTCCATCTATATCATTGTTACCTTGGAACACACTGCCTCCATCTATCTCACTGTTACCTTGGAACACACTGCCTCCATCTATCTCACTGTTACCTTGGAACACACTGTCTCCATCTATCTCACTGTTTCCTTGGAACACACTGCCTCCATATATCTCACTGTTACCTTGGAACACACTGCCTCCATCTATCTCACTGTTACCTTGGAACACACTGCCTCCATCTATCTCACTGTAACCTTGGAACACACTGCCTCCATCTATCTCACTGTAACCTAGGAACACATTGCCTCCATCTATCTCACTGTTACCTTGGAACACACTGCCTCCGTCTCACTGTAACATTGGAACACACTGACTCCATCTATCTCACTGTAACCTTGGAACACACTGCCTCCATCTATCTCACTGTAACCTTGGAACACACTGCCTCCATCTATCTCACTGTAACATTGGAACACACTGCCTCCGTCTCACTGTAACCTTGGAACACAATGCCTCCGTCTCACTGTTACCTTGGAACACAATGCCTCCGTCTCACTGTAACCTTGGAACACACTGTCTCCATCTATCTCACTGTTACCTTGGAACACACTGCCTCCATCTATCTCACTGTAACCTTGGAACACATTGCCTCCATCTATCTCACTGTTACCTTGGAACACACTGCCTCCATCTCTCTCACTATTACCTTGGAACACACTGCCTCCATCTCTCTCAATGTAACCTTGGAACACACTGCCTCCATCTATCTCACTGTAACCTTGGAACACACTGCCTCCATCTATCTCACTGTAACATTGGAACACACTGCCTCCGTCTCACTGTAACCTTGGAACACAATGCCTCCGTCTCACTGTTACCTTGGAACACAATGCCTCCATCTCACTGTAACCTTGGAACACACTGCCTCCACCTCTCTCACTGTTACCTTGGAACACAATTCCTCCGTCTCACTGTTACCTTGGAACACAATGCCTCCGTCTCACTGTAACCTTGGAACACACTGTCTCCATCTATCTCACTGTTACCTTGGAACACACTGCCTCCATCTATCTCACTGTTACCTTGGAACACACTGCCTCCATCTCTCTCACTGTTACCTTGGAACATAATGCCTCCGTCTCACTGTAACCTTGATACACACTGCCTCCATCTCTCTCACTGTTACCTTGGAACACACTGCCTCCATCTATCTCACTGTTACCTTGGAACACAATGCCTCCGTCTCACTGTAACCTTGGAACACAATGCCTCCGTCTCACTGTTACCTTGGAACACAATGCCTCCGTCTCACTGTAACCTTGGAACACACTGTCTCCATCTATCTCACTGTTACCTTGGAAAACACTGCCTCCATCTCTCTCACTGTTACCTTGGAACACACTGCCTCCATCTATCTCACTGTTACCTTGGAACACACTGTCTCCATCTATCTCACTGTTTCCTTGGAACACACTGCCTCCATCTATCTCACTGTTACCTTGGAACACACTGCCTCCATCTATCTCACTGTAACATTGGAACACACTGCCTCCATCTATCTCACTGTAACCTTGGAACACACTGCCTCCATCTATCTCACTGTAACATTGGAACACACTGCCTCCGTCTCACTGTAACCTTGGAACACAATGCCTCCGTCTCACTGTTACCTTGGAACACAATGCCTCCGTCTCACTGTAACCTTGGAACACTCTGTCTCCATCTATCTCACTGTTACATTGGAACACACTGCCTCCATCTCTCTCACTGTTACCTTGGAACATAATGCCTCCATCTCTCTCACTGTTACCTTGGAACACACTGCCTCCATCTATCTCACTGTTACCTTGGAACATAATGCCTCCATCTCTCTCACTGTTACCTTGGAACACACTGCCACCATCTATCTCACTGTTACCTTGGAACACACTCCCTCCATCTATCTCACTGTAACATTGGAACACACTGCCTCCATCTATCTCACTGTTACCTTGGAACACAATGCCTCCATCTCTCTCACTGTTACATTGGAACACATTGCATCCTTCTCACTGTCACCTTGGAACACACTCCCTCCATCTATCTCACTGTTACGTTGGAACACACTGCCTCCGTCTCACTGTAACATTGGAACACACTGACTCCATCTATCTCACTGTAACATTGGAACACACTGCCTCCATCTCACTCACTGTTACCTTGGAACACACTGCCTCCATCTATCTCACTGTTACCTTGGAACACACTGCCTCCGTCTCTCTTTTTACCTTGGAACACACTGCCTCCATCTCTCTCACTGTTACCTTGGAACACAATGTCTCCATCTCTCTCACTGTAACCTTGGAACACACTCCCTCCATCTATATCACTGTTACCTTGGAACACATTGCCTCCAACTATCTCACTGTTACCTTGGAACACACTGCCTCCATCTATCTCACTGTTACCTTGGAACACACTGCCTCCATCTATCTCACTGTTACCTTGGAACACACTGCCTCCGTCTCACTGTAACCTTCGAACACACTGCCTCCATCTCTCTCACTGTTACTTTGGAACACACTGCCTCCATCTATCTCACTGTTTCCTTGGAACACACTGCCTCCATCTATCTCACTGTTATCTTGGAACACACTGCCTCCATCTATCTCACTGTAACCTTGGAACACATTGCCTCCATCTATCTCACTGTTACCTTGGAACACACTGCCTCCATCTCTCTCACTATTACCTTGGAACACACTGCCTCCATCTCTCTCAATGTAACCTTGGAACACACTGCCTCCATCTATCTCACTGTTACCTTGGAACACACTGCCTCCATCTATCTCACTGTTACCTTGGAACAAACTGCCTCCATCTATCTCACTGTTACCTTGGAACACACTGCCTCCATCTATCTCACTGTTACCTTGGAACACACTGCCTCCATCTATCTCACTGTTACCTTGGAACACACTGCCTCCATCTATCTCACTGTTACCTTGGAACACACTGCCTCCGTCTCACTGTAACCTTCGAACACACTGCCTCCATCTCTCTCACTGTTACCTTGGAACACACTGCCTCCTTCTCTCTTTTTACCTTGGAACACACTGCCTCCATCTCTCTAACTGTTACCTTGGAACACACTGACTCCATCTATCTCACTGTTACCTTGGAACACACTGCCTCCATCTATCTCACTGTTCCCTTGGAACACACTGCCTCCATCTATCTCACTGTAACCTTGGAACACACTGCCTCCATCTATCTCACTGTTATCTTGGAACACACTGCCTCCATCTATCTCACTGTTACATTGGAACACACTGCCTCCATCTATCTCACTGTTACCTTGGAACACAGTGCCTCCATCTATCTCACTGTACCTTGTAACAAACTACCTCCATCTATCTCACTGTTACCTTGGAACACACTGCCTCCATCTATCTCACTGTTCCCTTGGAACACACTGCCTCCATCTCTCTCACTGTTACCTTGGAACACACTGACTCCATCTATCTCACTGTTATCTTGGAACACACTGCCTCCATCTATCTCACTCTTACATTGGAACACAATGCCTCCGTCTAACTGTAACATTGGAACACACTGCCTCCATCTCTCTCACTGTAACCTTCGAACACACTGCCTCCATCTATCTCACTGTTACCTTGGAACACACTACCTCCATCTATCTCACTGTAACCTTGGAACACACTGCCTCCATCTATCTCACTGTTACCTTGGAACACACTGCCTCCATCTATCTCACTGTTACCTTGGAACACACTGCCTCCGTCTCACTGTAACCTTCGAACACACTGCCTCCATCTCTCTCACTGTTACTTTGGAACACACTGCCTCCATCTATCTCACTGTTTCCTTGGAACACACTGCCTCCATCTATCTCACTGTTATCTTGGAACACACTGCCTCCATCTATCTCACTGTAACCTTGGAACACATTGCCTCCATCTATCTCACTGTTACCTTGGAACACACTGCCTCCATCTATCTCACTGTAACCTTGGAACACACTGCCTCCGTCTCTCTTTTACCTTTGACCACACTGACTCCATCTATCTCACTGTTACCTTGGAACACACTGCCTCCATCTATCTCACTGTTACCTTGGAACACACTGCCTCCATCTATCTCACTGTTTCCTTGGAACACACTGCCTCCATCTATCTCACTGTTACCTTGGAACACACTGCCTCCATCTATCTCACTGTAACATTGGAACACACTGCCTCCATCTATCTCACTGTAACCTTGGAACACACTGCCTCCATCTATCTCACTGTAACATTGGAACACACTGCCTCCGTCTCACTGTAACCTTGGAACACAATGCCTCCGTCTCACTGTTACCTTGGAACACAATGCCTCCGTCTCACTGTAACCTTGGAACACTCTGTCTCCATCTATCTCACTGTTACATTGGAACACACTGCCTCCATCTCTCTCACTGTTACCTTGGAACATAATGCCTCCATCTCTCTCACTGTTACCTTGGAACACACTGCCTCCATCTATCTCACTGTTACCTTGGAACATAATGCCTCCATCTCTCTCACTGTTACCTTGGAACACACTGCCACCATCTATCTCACTGTTACCTTGGAACACATTGCCTCCATCTATCTCACTGTTACCTAGGAACACACTGCCTCCATCTATCTCACTGTAACCTTGGAACACACTGCCTCCATCTATCTCACTGTAACATTGGAACACACTGCCTCCATCTATCTCACTGTTACCTTGGAACACAATGCCTCCATCTCTCTCACTGTTACATTGGAACACATTGCATCCTTCTCACTGTCACCTTGGAACACACTCCCTCCATCTATCTCACTGTTACGTTGGAACACACTGCCTCCGTCTCACTGTAACATTGGAACACACTGACTCCATCTATCTCACTGTAACATTGGAACACACTGCCTCCATCTCACTCACTGTTACCTTGGAACACACTGCCTCCATCTATCTCACTGTTACCTTGGAACACACTGCCTCCGTCTCTCTTTTTACCTTGGAACACACTGCCTCCATCTCTCTCACTGTTACCTTGGAACACAATGTCTCCATCTCTCTCACTGTAACCTTGGAACACACTCCCTCCATCTATATCACTGTTACCTTGGAACACATTGCCTCCAACTATCTCACTGTTACCTTGGAACACACTGCCTCCATCTATCTCACTGTTACCTTGGAACACACTGCCTCCATCTATCTCACTGTTACCTTGGAACACACTGCCTCCGTCTCACTGTAACCTTCGAACACACTGCCTCCATCTCTCTCACTGTTACTTTGGAACACACTGCCTCCATCTATCTCACTGTTTCCTTGGAACACACTGCCTCCATCTATCTCACTGTTATCTTGGAACACACTGCCTCCATCTATCTCACTGTAACCTTGGAACACATTGCCTCCATCTATCTCACTGTTACCTTGGAACACACTGCCTCCATCTCTCTCACTATTACCTTGGAACACACTGCCTCCATCTCTCTCAATGTAACCTTGGAACACACTGCCTCCATCTATCTCACTGTTACCTTGGAACACACTGCCTCCATCTATCTCACTGTTACCTTGGAACACACTGCCTCCATCTATCTCACTGTTACCTTGGAACACACTGCCTCCATCTATCTCACTGTTACCTTGGAACACACTGCCTCCATCTATCTCACTGTTACCTTGGAACACACTGCCTCCATCTATCTCACTGTTACCTTGGAACACACTGCCTCCGTCTCACTGTAACCTTCGAACACACTGCCTCCATCTCTCTCACTGTTACCTTGGAACACACTGCCTCCTTCTCTCTTTTTACCTTGGAACACACTGCCTCCATCTCTCTAACTGTTACCTTGGAACACACTGACTCCATCTATCTCACTGTTACCTTGGAACACACTGCCTCCATCTATCTCACTGTTCCCTTGGAACACACTGCCTCCATCTATCTCACTGTAACCTTGGAACACACTGCCTCCATCTATCTCACTGTTATCTTGGAACACACTGCCTCCATCTATCTCACTGTTACATTGGAACACACTGCCTCCATCTATCTCACTGTTACCTTGGAACACAGTGCCTCCATCTATCTCACTGTACCTTGTAACACACTACCTCCATCTATCTCACTGTTACCTTGGAACACACTGCCTCCATCTATCTCACTGTTCCCTTGGAACACACTGCCTCCATCTCTCTCACTGTTACCTTGGAACACACTGACTCCATCTATCTCACTGTTATCTTGGAACACACTGCCTCCATCTATCTCACTCTTACATTGGAACACAATGCCTCCGTCTAACTGTAACATTGGAACACACTGCCTCCATCTCTCTCACTGTAACCTTCGAACACACTGCCTCCATCTATCTCACTGTTACCTTGGAACACACTACCTCCATCTATCTCACTGTAACCTTGGAACACACTGCCTCCATCTATCTCACTGTTACCTTGGAACACACTGCCTCCATCTATCTCACTGTTACCTTGGAACACACTGCCTCCGTCTCACTGTAACCTTCGAACACACTGCCTCCATCTCTCTCACTGTTACTTTGGAACACACTGCCTCCATCTATCTCACTGTTTCCTTGGAACACACTGCCTCCATCTATCTCACTGTTATCTTGGAACACACTGCCTCCATCTATCTCACTGTAACCTTGGAACACATTGCCTCCATCTATCTCACTGTTACCTTGGAACACACTGCCTCCATCTATCTCACTGTAACCTTGGAACACACTGCCTCCGTCTCTCTTTTACCTTTGACCACACTGCCTCCATCTCTTTCACTGTTACCTTGGAACACACTGCCTCCATCTATCTCACTGTTACCTTGGAACACACTGCCTCCATCTATCTCACTGTTACCTTGGAACACACTGCCTCCATCTATCTCACTGTTTCCTTGGAAACCTTGCCTCCATCTATCTCACTGTTAACTTGGAACACACTACCTTGGAACACACTGCCTCCACATCTCTCTCACTGTTACCTTGGAACACACTGCCTCCATCTATCTCACTGTTACCTTGGAACACACTACCTCCATCTATCTCACTGTTACTTTGGAACACACTGACTCCATCTATCTCACTGTTACCTTGGAACACACTGCCTCCATCTATCTCACTGTTACCTTGGAACACACTGCCTCCATCTCTCTCACTGTTACATTGGAACACACTGCCTCCGTCTAACTGTAACATTGGAACACACTGCCTCCATCTCACTCACTGTTACCTTGGAACACACTGCCTCCATCTATCTCACTGTTACCTTGGAACACACTGCCTCCGTCTCTCTTTTTACCTTGGAACACACTGCCTCCATCTCTCTCACTGTTACCTTGGAACACAATGTCTCCATCTCTCTCACTGTAACCTTGGAACACACTCCCTCCATCTATATCACTGTTACCTTGGAACACATTGCCTCCAACTATCTCACTGTTACCTTGGAACACACTGCCTCCATCTATCTCACTGTTACCTTGGAACACACTGCCTCCATCTATCTCACTGTTACCTTGGAACACACTGCCTCCGTCTCACTGTAACCTTCGAACACACTGCCTCCATCTCTCTCACTGTTACTTTGGAACACACTGCCTCCATCTATCTCACTGTTTCCTTGGAACACACTGCCTCCATCTATCTCACTGTTATCTTGGAACACACTGCCTCCATCTATCTCACTGTAACCTTGGAACACATTGCCTCCATCTATCTCACTGTTACCTTGGAACACACTGCCTCCATCTCTCTCACTATTACCTTGGAACACACTGCCTCCATCTCTCTCAATGTAACCTTGGAACACACTGCCTCCATCTATCTCACTGTTACCTTGGAACACACTGCCTCCATCTATCTCACTGTTACCTTGGAACAAACTGCCTCCATCTATCTCACTGTTACCTTGGAACACACTGCCTCCATCTATCTCACTGTTACCTTGGAACACACTGCCTCCATCTATCTCACTGTTACCTTGGAACACACTGCCTCCATCTATCTCACTGTTACCTTGGAACACACTGCCTCCGTCTCACTGTAACCTTCGAACACACTGCCTCCATCTCTCTCACTGTTACCTTGGAACACACTGCCTCCTTCTCTCTTTTTACCTTGGAACACACTGCCTCCATCTCTCTAACTGTTACCTTGGAACACACTGACTCCATCTATCTCACTGTTACCTTGGAACACACTGCCTCCATCTATCTCACTGTTCCCTTGGAACACACTGCCTCCATCTATCTCACTGTAACCTTGGAACACACTGCCTCCATCTATCTCACTGTAACCTTGGAACACACTGCCTCCATCTATCTCACTGTTATCTTGGAACACACTGCCTCCATCTATCTCACTGTTACATTGGAACACACTGCCTCCATCTATCTCACTGTTACCTTGGAACACAGTGCCTCCATCTATCTCACTGTACCTTGTAACAAACTACCTCCATCTATCTCACTGTTACCTTGGAACACACTGCCTCCATCTATCTCACTGTTCCCTTGGAACACACTGCCTCCATCTCTCTCACTGTTACCTTGGAACACACTGACTCCATCTATCTCACTGTTATCTTGGAACACACTGCCTCCATCTATCTCACTCTTACATTGGAACACAATGCCTCCGTCTAGCTGTAACATTGGAACACACTGCCTCCATCTCTCTCACTGTAACCTTCGAACACACTGCCTCCATCTATCTCACTGTTACCTTGGAACACACTACCTCCATCTATCTCACTGTAACCTTGGAACACACTGCCTCCATCTATCTCACTGTTACCTTGGAACACACTGCCTCCATCTATCTCACTGTTACCTTGGAACACACTGCCTCCGTCTCACTGTAACCTTCGAACACACTGCCTCCATCTCTCTCACTGTTACTTTGGAACACACTGCCTCCATCTATCTCACTGTTTCCTTGGAACACACTGCCTCCATCTATCTCACTGTTATCTTGGAACACACTGCCTCCATCTATCTCACTGTAACCTTGGAACACATTGCCTCCATCTATCTCACTGTTACCTTGGAACACACTGCCTCCATCTATCTCACTGTAACCTTGGAACACACTGCCTCCGTCTCTCTTTTACCTTTGACCACACTGCCTCCATCTCTTTCACTGTTACCTTGGAACACACTGCCTCCATCTATCTCACTGTTACCTTGGAACACACTGCCTCCATCTATCTCACTGTTTCCTTGGAACACACTGCCTCCATCTATCTCACTGTTACCTTGGAACACACTGCCTCCATCTATCTCACTGTAACATTGGAACACACTGCCTCCATCTATCTCACTGTAACCTTGGAACACACTGCCTCCATCTATCTCACTGTAACATTGGAACACACTGCCTCCGTCTCACTGTAACCTTGGAACACAATGCCTCCGTCTCACTGTTACCTTGGAACACAATGCCTCCGTCTCACTGTAACCTTGGAACACTCTGTCTCCATCTATCTCACTGTTACATTGGAACACACTGCCTCCATCTCTCTCACTGTTACCTTGGAACATAATGCCTCCATCTCTCTCACTGTTACCTTGGAACACACTGCCTCCATCTATCTCACTGTTACCTTGGAACATAATGCCTCCATCTCTCTCACTGTTACCTTGGAACACACTGCCACCATCTATCTCACTGTTACCTTGGAACACATTGCCTCCATCTATCTCACTGTTACCTAGGAACACACTGCCTCCATCTATCTCACTGTTACATTGGAACACACTGTCTCCATCTCTCTCACTGTTCCCTTGGAACACAATGCCTCCATCTCTCTCACTGTTACCTTGGAACACAATGCCTCCATCTCTCTCACTGTTACATTGGAACACATTGCATCCTTCTCACTGTCACCTTGGAACACACTCCCTCCATCTATCTCACTGTTACGTTGGAACACACTGCCTCCGTCTCACTGTAACATTGGAACACACTGACTCCATCTATCTCACTGTAACATTGGAACACACTGCCTCCATCTCACTCACTGTTACCTTGGAACACACTGCCTCCATCTATCTCACTGTTACCTTGGAACACACTGCCTCCGTCTCTCTTTTTACCTTGGAACACACTGCCTCCATCTCTCTCACTGTTACCTTGGAACACAATGTCTCCATCTCTCTCACTGTAACCTTGGAACACACTCCCTCCATCTATATCACTGTTACCTTGGAACACATTGCCTCCAACTATCTCACTGTTACCTTGGAACACACTGCCTCCATCTATCTCACTGTTACCTTGGAACACACTGCCTCCATCTATCTCACTGTTACCTTGGAACACACTGCCTCCGTCTCACTGTAACCTTCGAACACACTGCCTCCATCTCTCTCACTGTTACTTTGGAACACACTGCCTCCATCTATCTCACTGTTTCCTTGGAACACACTGCCTCCATCTATCTCACTGTTATCTTGGAACACACTGCCTCCATCTATCTCACTGTAACCTTGGAACACATTGCCTCCATCTATCTCACTGTTACCTTGGAACACACTGCCTCCATCTCTCTCACTATTACCTTGGAACACACTGCCTCCATCTCTCTCAATGTAACCTTGGAACACACTGCCTCCATCTATCTCACTGTTACCTTGGAACACACTGCCTCCATCTATCTCACTGTTACCTTGGAACACACTGCCTCCATCTATCTCACTGTTACCTTGGAACACACTGCCTCCATCTATCTCACTGTTACCTTGGAACACACTGCCTCCATCTATCTCACTGTTACCTTGGAACACACTGCCTCCATCTATCTCACTGTTACCTTGGAACACACTGCCTCCGTCTCACTGTAACCTTCGAACACACTGCCTCCATCTCTCTCACTGTTACCTTGGAACACACTGCCTCCTTCTCTCTTTTTACCTTGGAACACACTGCCTCCATCTCTCTAACTGTTACCTTGGAACACACTGACTCCATCTATCTCACTGTTACCTTGGAACACACTGCCTCCATCTATCTCACTGTTCCCTTGGAACACACTGCCTCCATCTATCTCACTGTAACCTTGGAACACACTGCCTCCATCTATCTCACTGTTATCTTGGAACACACTGCCTCCATCTATCTCACTGTTACATTGGAACACACTGCCTCCATCTATCTCACTGTTACCTTGGAACACAGTGCCTCCATCTATCTCACTGTACCTTGTAACACACTACCTCCATCTATCTCACTGTTACCTTGGAACACACTGCCTCCATCTATCTCACTGTTCCCTTGGAACACACTGCCTCCATCTCTCTCACTGTTACCTTGGAACACACTGACTCCATCTATCTCACTGTTATCTTGGAACACACTGCCTCCATCTATCTCACTCTTACATTGGAACACAATGCCTCCGTCTAACTGTAACAATGGAACACACTGCCTCCATCTCTCTCACTGTAACCTTCGAACACACTGCCTCCATCTATCTCACTGTTACCTTGGAACACACTACCTCCATCTATCTCACTGTAACCTTGGAACACACTGCCTCCATCTATCTCACTGTTACCTTGGAACACACTGCCTCCATCTATCTCACTGTTACCTTGGAACACACTGCCTCCGTCTCACTGTAACCTTCGAACACACTGCCTCCATCTCTCTCACTGTTACTTTGGAACACACTGCCTCCATCTATCTCACTGTTTCCTTGGAACACACTGCCTCCATCTATCTCACTGTTATCTTGGAACACACTGCCTCCATCTATCTCACTGTAACCTTGGAACACATTGCCTCCATCTATCTCACTGTTACCTTGGAACACACTGCCTCCATCTATCTCACTGTAACCTTGGAACACACTGCCTCCGTCTCTCTTTTACCTTTGACCACACTGCCTCCATCTCTTTCACTGTTACCTTGGAACACACTGCCTCCATCTATCTCACTGTTACCTTGGAACACACTGCCTCCATCTATCTCACTGTTACCTTGGAACACACTGCCTCCATCTATCTCACTGTTTCCTTGGAAACCTTGCCTCCATCTATCTCACTGTTAACTTGGAACACACTACCTTGGAACACACTGCCTCCACATCTCTCTCACTGTTACCTTGGAACACACTGCCTCCATCTATCTCACTGTTACCTTGGAACACACTACCTCCATCTATCTCACTGTTACTTTGGAACACACTGACTCCATCTATCTCACTGTTACCTTGGAACACACTGCCTCCATCTATCTCACTGTTACCTTGGAACACACTGCCTCCATCTCTCTCACTGTTACATTGGAACACACTGCCTCCGTCTAACTGTAACATTGGAACACACTGCCTCCATCTCTCTCACTGTTACCTTGGAACACACTGCCTCCGTCTCACTGTAACCTTGGAACACACTGTCTCCATCTATCTCACTGTTACCTTGGAACACACTGCCTCCATCTCTCTCACTGTTACATTGGAACACACTGCCTCCGTTTAACTGTAACATTGGAACACACTGTCTCCATCTCTTTCACTGTTACCTTGGAACACACTGCCTCCATCTATCTCACTGTTACTTTGGAACACAATGCCTCCATCTCTCTCACTGTAACCTTGGAACACACTGCCTCCGTCTCTCTTTTACCTTTGACCACACTGCCTCCATTTCTTTCACTGTTACCTTGGAACACACTGCCTCCATCTATCTCACTGTTACCTTGGAACACACTGCCTCCATCTATCTCACTGTAACCTTGGAACACACTGCCTCCGTCTCTCTTTTACCTTTGACCACACTGCCTCCATCTCTTTCACTGTTACCTTGGAACACACTGCCTCCATCTATCTCACTGTTACCTTGGAACACACTGCCTCCATCTATCTCACTGTTACCTTGGAACACACTGCCTCCATCTATCTCACTGTTACCTTGGAACACACTGCCTCCATCTATCTCACTGTTACCTTGGAACACACTGCCTCCATCTATCTCACTGTTACCTTGGAACACACTGTCTCCATCTATCTCACTGTTTCCTTGGAACACACTGCCTCCATCTATCTCACTGTTACCTTGGAACACACTGCCTCCATCTATCTCACTGTTACCTTGGAACACACTGCCTCCATCTATCTCACTGTAACCTTGGAACACACTGCCTCCACCTATCTCACTGTAACCTTGGAACACACTGCCTCCATCTATCTCATTGTAACATTGGAACACACTGCCTCCGTCTCACTGTAACCTTGGAACACAATGCCTCCGTCTCACTGTTACCTTGGAACACAATGCCTCCATCTCACTGTAACCTTGGAACACACTGCCTCCATCTCTCTCACTGTTACCTTGGAACACAATGCCTCCGTCTCACTGTTACCTTGGAACACAATGCCTCCGTCTCACTGTAACCTTGGAACACACTGCCTCCATCTATCTCACTGTTACCTTGGAACACACTGCCTCCATCTATCTCACTGTTACCTTGGAACACACTGCCTCCATCTCTCTCACTGTTACCCTGGAACATAATGCCTCCGTCTCACTGTAACCTTGATACACACTGCCTCCATCTCTCTCACTGTTACCTTGGAACACACTGCCTCCATCTCTCTCACTGTTACCTTGGAACATAATGCCTCCGTCTCACTGTAACCTTGATACACACTGCCTCCATCTCTCTCACTGTTACCTTGGAACACACTGCCTCCATCTATCTCACTGTTACCTTGGAACACAATGCCTCCGTCTCACTGTAACCTTGGAACACAATGCCTCCGTCTCACTGTTACCTTGGAACACAATGCCTCCGTCTCACTGTAACCTTGGAACACACTGTCTCCATTTATCTCACTGTAACCTTGGAAAACACTGCCTCCATCTCTCTCACTGTTACCTTGGAACACACTGCCTCCATCTATTTCACTGTTACCTTGGAACACACTGTCTCCATCTATCTCACTGTTTCCTTGGAACACACTGCCTCCATCTATCTCAATGTTACCTTGGAACACACTGCCTCCATCTATCTCACTGTAACCTTGGAACACACTGCCTCCATCTATCTCACTGTAACATTGGAACACACTGCCTCCGTCTCACTGTAACCTTGGAACACAATGCCTCCGTCTCACTGTTACCTTGGAACACAATGCCTCCGTCTCACTGTTACCTTGGAACACTCTGTCTCCATCTATCTCACTGTTACCTTGGAACACACTGCCTCCATCTCTCTCACTGTTACCTTGGAACATAATGCCTCCTTCTCACTGTAACCTTGGAACACACTGCCTCCATCTCTCTCACTGTTACCTTGGAACACACTGCCTCCATCTCTCTCACTGTTACCTTGGAACATAATGCCTCCGTCTCACTGTAACCTTGATACACACTGCCTCTATCTCTCTCCCTGTTACCTTGGAACACACTGCCTCCATCTCTCTCACTGTTACCTTGGAACACACTGCCTCCATCTATCTCACTGTAACCTTGATACACACTGCCTCCATCTCTCTCACTGTTACCTTGGAACACACTGACTCCATCTATCTCACTGTTATCTTGGAACACACTGCCTCCATCTATCTCACTGTTACTTTGGAACACACTACCTCCATCTATCTCACTGTAACCTTGGAACACACTGCCTCCATCTATCTCACTGTTACCTTGGAACACACTGCCTCCATCTATCTCACTGTTACCTTGGAACACACTACCTCCATCTATCTCACTGTAACCTTGGAACACACTGCCTCCATCTATCTCACTGTTACCTTGGAACACACTGCCTCCATCTATCTCACTGTTACCTTGGAACACACTGCCTCCGTCTCACTGTAACCTTCGAACACACTGCCTCCATCTCTCTCACTGTTACTTTGGAACACACTGCCTCCATCTATCTCACTGTTACCTTGGAACACACTGCCTCCATCTATCTCACTGTAACCTTGGAACACATTGCCTCCATCTATCTCACTGTTTCCTTGGAAACCTTGCCTCCATCTATCTCACTGTTAACTTGGAACACACTACCTTGGAACACACTGCCTCCATCTCTCTCACTGTTACCTTGGAACACACTGCCTCCATCTATCTCACTGTTACCTTGGAACACAATGCCTCCATCTCTCTCACTGTAACCTTGGAACACACTGCCTCCGTCTATCTCACTGTTACCTTGGAACACACTGTCTCCATCTCTCTCACTGTTACATTGGAACACACTGACTCCATCTATCTCACTGTTACCTTGGAACACAATGCCTCCATCTCTCTCACTGTAACCTTGGAACACACTGCCTCCGTCTCTCTTTTACCTTTGACCACACTGCCTCCATCTCTTTCACTGTTACCTTGGAACACACTGCCTCCATCTATCTCACTGTTACCTTGGAACACACTGCCTCCATCTATCTCACTGTAACCTTGGAACACACTGCCTCCGTCTCTCTTTTACCTTTGACCACACTGCCTCCATCTCTTTCACTGTTACCTTGGAACACACTGCCTCCATCTATCTCACTGTTACCTTGGAACACACTGCCTCCATCTATCTCACTGTTACCTTGGAACACACTGCCTCCATCTATCTCACTGTTACCTTGGAACACACTGCCTCCATCTATCTCACTGTTACCTTGGAACACACTGTCTCCATCTATCTCACTGTTTCCTTGGAACACACTGCCTCCATCTATCTCACTGTTACCTTGGAACACACTGCCTCCATCTATCTCACTGTTACCTTGGAACACACTGCCTCCATCTATCTCACTGTAACCTTGGAACACACTGCCTCCATCTATCTCACTGTAACCTTGGAACACACTGCCTCCATCTATCTCACTGTAACATTGGAACACACTGCCTCCGTCTCACTGTAACCTTGGAACACAATGCCTCCGTCTCACTGTTACCTTGGAACACAATGCCTCCATCTCACTGTAACCTTGGAACACACTGCCTCCATCTCTCTCACTGTTACCTTGGAACACAATGCCTCCGTCTCACTGTTACCTTGGAACACAATGCCTCCGTCTCACTGTAACCTTGGAACACACTGCCTCCATCTATCTCACTGTTACCTTGGAACACACTGCCTCCATCTCTCTCACTGTTACCTTGGAACATAATGCCTCCGTCTCACTGTAACCTTGATACACACTGCCTCCATCTCTCTCACTGTTACCTTGGAACACACTGCCTCCATCTCTCTCACTGTTACCTTGGAACATAATGCCTCCGTCTCACTGTAACCTTGATACACACTGCCTCCATCTCTCTCACTGTTACCTTGGAACACACTGCCTCCATCTATCTCACTGTTACCTTGGAACACACTGCCTCCGTCTCACTGTAACCTTGGAACACAATGCCTCCGTCTCACTGTTACCTTGGAACACAATGCTTCCGTCTCACTGTAACCTTGGAACACACTGTCTCCATCTATCTCACTGTAACCTTGGAAAACACTGCCTCCATCTCTCTCACTGTTACCTTGGAACACACTGCCTCCATCTATCTCACTGTTACCTTGGAACACACTGTCTCCATCTATCTCACTGTTTCCTTGGAACACACTGCCTCCATCTATCTCAATGTTACCTTGGAACACACTGCCTCCATCTATCTCACTGTAACCTTGGAACACACTGCCTCCATCTATCTCACTGTAACCTTGGAACACACTGCCTCCATCTATCTCACTGTAACATTGGAACACACTGCCTCCGTCTCACTGTAACCTTGGAACACAATGCCTCCGTCTCACTGTTACCTTGGAACACAATGCCTCCGTCTCACTGTTACCTTGGAACACTCTGCCTCCATCTATCTCACTGTAACATTGGAACACACTGCCTCCGTCTCACTGTAACCTTGGAACACAATGCCTCCGTCTCACTGTTACCTTGGAACACAATGCCTCCGTCTCACTGTTAACTTGATACACACTGCCTCCATCTATCTCACTGTTACCTTGGAACACTCTGTCTCCATCTCTCTCACTGTTACCTTGGAACATAATGCCTCCTTCTCACTGTAACCTTGGAACACACTGCCTCCATCTCTCTCACTGTTACCTTGGAACACACTGCCTCCATCTCTCTCACTGTTACCTTGGAACATAATGCCTCCGTCTCACTGTAACCTTGGAACACACTGCCTCCATCTCTTTCACTGTAACCTTGATACACACTGCCTCCATCTCTCTCACTGTAACCTTGGAACACACTGCCTCCATCTATCTCACTGTAACCTAGGAACACATTGCCTCCATCTATCTCACTGTTACCTTGGAACACACTGCCTCCGTCTCACTGTAACATTGGAACACACTGCCTCCATCTATCTCAATCTCACTGTAACCTTGGAACACACTGCCTCCATCTATCTCACTGTAACATTGGAACACACTGCCTCCGTCTCACTGTAACCTTGGAACACAATGCCTCCGTCTCACTGTTACCTTGGAACACAATGCCTCCGTCTCACTGTAACCTTGGAACACACTGTCTCCATCTATCTCACTGTTACCTTGGAACACACTGCCTCCATCTCTCTCACTGTTACCTTGGAACATAATGCCTCCGTCTCACTGTAACCTTGATACACACTGCCTCCATCTCTCTCACTGTTACCTTGGAACACACTGCCTCCATCTATCTCACTGTTACCTTGGAACACACTGCCTCCATCTATCTCACTGTTACCTTGGAACACAATGCCTCCATCTCTCTCACTGTTACATTGGAACACAATGCCTCCTTCTCACTGTAACCTTGGAACACACTGCCTCCATCTATCTCACTGTTACCTTGGAACACAATGCCTCCATCTCTCTCACTGTTACATTGGAACACAATGCCTCCGTCTCACTGTAACATTGGAACACACTGACTCCATCTATCTCACTGTAACATTGGAACACACTGCCTCTATCTCACTCACTGTTACCTTGGAACACACTGCCTCCATCTATCTCACTGTTACCTTGGAACACACTGCCTCCGTCTCTCTTTTTACCTTGGAACACACTGCCTCCATCTCTCTCACTGTTACCTTGGAACACATTGCCTCCATCTATCTCACTGTTACCTTGGAACACAATGTCTCCATCTCTCTCACTGTTACCTTGGAACACAATGCCTCCTTCTCACTGTAACCTTGGAACACACTCCCTCCATCTATATCACTGTTACCTTGGAACACATTGCCTCCATCTATCTCACTGTTACCTTGGAACACAATGCCTCCATCTCTCTCACTGTTACCTTGGAACACAATGCCTCCTTCTCACTGTAACCTTGGAACACACTCCCTCCATCTATATCACTGTTACCTTGGAACACATTGCCTCCATCTATCTCACTGTTACCTTGGAACACAATGCCTCCATCTCTCTCACTGTTACCTTGGAACACAATGCCTCCTTCTCACTGTAACCTTGGAACACACTCCCTCCATCTCTCTCACTGTTACCTTGGAACACATTGCCTCCATCTATCTCACTGTTACCTTGGAACACATTGCCTCCATCTATCTCACTGTTACCTTGGAACACAATGCCTCCATCTCTCTCACTGTTACCTTGGAACACACTGCCTCCGTCTCACTGTTACCTTGGAACACACTGCCTCCATCTATCTCACTGTAACCTTGGAACACACTGCCTCCATCTATCTCACTGTTACCTTGGAACACACTGACTCCATCTATCTCACTGTTATCTTGGAACACACTGCCTCCATCTATCTCACTGTTACCTTGGAACACACTGCCTCAATCTATCTCACTGTACCTTGGAACACACTGCCTCCATCTATCTCACTGTAACCTTGGAACACATTGCCTCCATCTATCTCACTGTAACCTTGGAACACACTGCCTCCGTCTTTCTTTTACCTTTGACCACACTGACTCCATCTATCTCACTGTTACCTTGGAACACACTGCCTCCATCTATCTCACTGTAACATTGGAACACACTGCCTCCATCTATCTCATTGTTACCTTGGAACACACTGCCTCCATCTATCTCACTGTTACCTTGGAACACACTGCCTCCATCTATCTCACTGTTACCTTGGAACACACTGTCTCCATCTATCTCACTGTTTCCTTGGAACACACTGCCTCCATATATCTCACTGTTACCTTTGAACACACTGCCTCCATCTATCTCACTGTTACCTTGGAACACACTGCCTCCATCTATCTCACTGTTACCTTGGAACACACTGCCTCCATCTATCTCACTGTTACCTTGGAACACACTGCCTCCATCTATCTCACTGTTACCTTGGAACACACTGCCTCCATCTATCTCACTGTAACCTTGGAACACACTGCCTCCATCTATCTCACTGTAACCTTGGAACACACTGCCTCCATCTATCTCACTGTAACATTGGAACACACTGCCTCCGTCTCACTGTAACCTTGGAACACAATGCCTCCGTCTCACTGTTACCTTGGAACACAATGCCTCCATCTCACTGTAACCTTGGAACACAATGCCTCCGTCTCACTGTAACCTTGGAACACACTGCCTCCACCTATCTCACTGTTACCTTGGAACACAATTCCTCCGTCTCACTGTTACCTTGGAACACAATGCCTCCGTCTCACTGTAACCTTGGAACACACTGCCTCCATCTATCTCACTGTTATCTTGGAACACACTGCCTCCATCTATCTCACTGTTACATTGGAACACACTGCCTCCATCTATCTCACTGTTACCTTGGAACACAGTGCCTCCATCTATCTCACTGTACCTTGTAACACACTACCTCCATCTATCTCACTGTTACCTTGGAACACACTGCCTCCATCTATCTCACTGTTCCCTTGGAACACACTGCCTCCATCTCTCTCACTGTTACCTTGGAACACACTGACTCCATCTATCTCACTGTTATCTTGGAACACACTGCCTCCATCTATCTCACTCTTACATTGGAACACAATGCCTCCGTCTAACTGTAACATTGGAACACACTGCCTCCATCTCTCTCACTGTTACCTTTGAACACACTGCCTCCATCTCTCTCACTGTTCCCTTGGAACACACTACCTCCATCTATCTCACTGTAACCTTGGAACACACTGCCTCCATCTATCTCACTGTTACCTTGGAACACACTGCCTCCATCTATCTCACTGTTACCTTGGAACACACTGCCTCCGTCTCACTGTAACCTTCGAACACACTGCCTCCATCTCTCTCACTGTTACTTTGGAACACACTGCCTCCATCTATCTCACTGTTTCCTTGGAACACACTGCCTCCATCTATCTCACTGTTATCTTGGAACACACTGCCTCCATCTATCTCACTGTAACCTTGGAACACATTGCCTCCATCTATCTCACTGTTACCTTGGAACACACTGCCTCCATCTATCTCACTGTAACCTTGGAACACACTGCCTCCGTCTCTCTTTTACCTTTGACCACACTGCCTCCATCTCTTTCACTGTTACCTTGGAACACACTGCCTCCATCTATCTCACTGTTACCTTGGAACACACTGCCTCCATCTATCTCACTGTTACCTTGGAACACACTGCCTCCATCTATCTCACTGTTTCCTTGGAAACCTTGCCTCCATCTATCTCACTGTTAACTTGGAACACACTACCTTGGAACACACTGCCTCCACATCTCTCTCACTGTTACCTTGGAACACACTGCCTCCATCTATCTCACTGTTACCTTGGAACACACTACCTCCATCTATCTCACTGTTACTTTGGAACACACTGACTCCATCTATCTCACTGTTACCTTGGAACACACTGCCTCCATCTATCTCACTGTTACCTTGGAACACACTGCCTCCATCTCTCTCACTGTTACATTGGAACACACTGCCTCCGTCTAACTGTAACATTGGAACACACTGCCTCCATCTCTCTCACTGTTACCTTGGAACACACTGCCTCCGTCTAACTGTAACATTGGAACACACTGCCTCCATCTATCTCACTGTTACCTTGGAACACACTGCCTCCATCTCTCTCACTGTTACATTGGAACACACTGCCTCCGTCTAACTGTAACATTGGAACACACTGTCTCCATCTCTTTCACTGTTACCTTGGAACACACTGCCTCCATCTATCTCACTGTTACTTTGGAACACAATGCCTCCATCTCTCTCACTGTAACCTTGGAACACACTGCCTCCGTCTCTCTTTTACCTTTGACCACACTGCCTCCATTTCTTTCACTGTTACCTTGGAACACACTGCCTCCATCTATCTCACTGTTACCTTGGAACACACTGCCTCCATCTATCTCACTGTAACCTTGGAACACACTGCCTCCGTCTCTCTTTTACCTTTGACCACACTGCCTCCATCTCTTTCACTGTTACCTTGGAACACACTGCCTCCATCTATCTCACTGTTACCTTGGAACACACTGCCTCCATCTATCTCACTGTTACCTTGGAACACACTGCCTCCATCTATCTCACTGTTACCTTGGAACACACTGCCTCCATCTATCTCACTGTTACCTTGGAACACACTGCCTCCATCTATCTCACTGTTACCTTGGAACACACTGTCTCCATCTATCTCACTGTTTCCTTGGAACACACTGCCTCCATCTATCTCACTGTTACCTTGGAACACACTGCCTCCATCTATCTCACTGTTACCTTGGAACACACTGCCTCCATCTATCTCACTGTAACCTTGGAACACACTGCCTCCACCTATCTCACTGTAACCTTGGAACACACTGCCTCCATCTATCTCACTGTAACATTGGAACACACTGCCTCCGTCTCACTGTAACCTTGGAACACAATGCCTCCGTCTCACTGTTACCTTGGAACACAATGCCTCCATCTCACTGTAACCTTGGAACACACTGCCTCCATCTCTCTCACTGTTACCTTGGAACACAATGCCTCCGTCTCACTGTTACCTTGGAACACAATGCCTCCGTCTCACTGTAACCTTGGAACACACTGCCTCCATCTATCTCACTGTTACCTTGGAACACACTGCCTCCATCTATCTCACTGTTACCTTGGAACACACTGCCTCCATCTCTCTCACTGTTACCCTGGAACATAATGCCTCCGTCTCACTGTAACCTTGATACACACTGCCTCCATCTCTCTCACTGTTACCTTGGAACACACTGCCTCCATCTCTCTCACTGTTACCTTGGAACATAATGCCTCCGTCTCACTGTAACCTTGATACACACTGCCTCCATCTCTCTCACTGTTACCTTGGAACACACTGCCTCCATCTATCTCACTGTTACCTTGGAACACAATGCCTCCGTCTCACTGTAACCTTGGAACACAATGCCTCCGTCTCACTGTTACCTTGGAACACAATGCTTCCGTCTCACTGTAACCTTGGAACACACTGTCTCCATCTATCTCACTGTAACCTTGGAAAACACTGCCTCCATCTCTCTCACTGTTACCTTGGAACACACTGCCTCCATCTATCTCACTGTTACCTTGGAACACACTGTCTCCATCTATCTCACTGTTTCCTTGGAACACACTGCCTCCATCTATCTCAATGTTACCTTGGAACACACTGCCTCCATCTATCTCACTGTAACCTTGGAACACACTGCCTCCATCTATCTCACTGTAACCTTGGAACACACTGCCTCCATCTATCTCACTGTAACATTGGAACACACTGCCTCCGTCTCACTGTAACCTTGGAACACAATGCCTCCGTCTCACTGTTACCTTGGAACACAATGCCTCCGTCTCACTGTTACCTTGGAACACTCTGTCTCCATCTATCTCACTGTTACCTTGGAACACACTGCCTCCATCTCTCTCACTGTTACCTTGGAACATAATGCCTCCTTCTCACTGTAACCTTGGAACACACTGCCTCCATCTCTCTCACTGTTACCTTGGAACACACTGCCTCCATCTCTCTCACTGTTACCTTGGAACATAATGCCTCCGTCTCACTGTAACCTTGATACACACTGCCTCCATCTCTCTCCCTGTTACCTTGGAACACACTGCCTCCATCTCTCTCACTGTTACCTTGGAACACACTGCCTCCATCTATCTCACTGTAACCTTGATACACACTGCCTCCATCTCTCTCACTGTTACCTTGGAACACACTGACTCCATCTATCTCACTGTTATCTTGGAACACACTGCCTCCATCTATCTCACTGTTACCTTGGAACACACTACCTCCATCTATCTCACTGTAACCTTGGAACACACTGCCTCCATCTATCTCACTGTTACCTTGGAACACACTGCCTCCATCTATCTCACTGTTACCTTGGAACACACTACCTCCATCTATCTCACTGTAACCTTGGAACACACTGCCTCCATCTATCTCACTGTTACCTTGGAACACACTGCCTCCATCTATCTCACTGTTACCTTGGAACACACTGCCTCCGTCTCACTGTAACCTTCGAACACACTGCCTCCATCTCTCTCACTGTTACTTTGGAACACACTGCCTCCATCTATCTCACTGTTACCTTGGAACACACTGCCTCCATCTATCTCACTGTAACCTTGGAACACATTGCCTCCATCTATCTCACTGTTACCTTGGAACACACTGCCTCCATCTATCTCACTGTAACCTTGGAACACACTGCCTCCGTCTCTCTTTTACCTTTGACCACACTGCCTCCATCTCTTTCACTGTTACCTTGGAACACACTGCCTCCATCTATCTCACTGTTACCTTGGAACACACTGCCTCCATCTATCTCACTGTTACCTTGGAACACACTGCCTCCATCTATCTCACTGTTTCCTTGGAAACCTTGCCTCCATCTATCTCACTGTTAACTTGGAACACACTACCTTGGAACACACTGCCTCCATCTCTCTCACTGTTACATTGGAACACACTGACTCCATCTATCTCACTGTTACCTTGGAACACACTGCCTCCATCTATCTCACTGTTACCTTGGAACACACTGTCTCCATCTCTCTCACTGTTACATTGGAACACACTGACTCCATCTATCTCACTGTTACCTTGGAACACAATGCCTCCATCTCTCTCACTGTAACCTTGGAACACACTGCCTCCGTCTCTCTTTTACCTTTGACCACACTGCCTCCATCTCTTTCACTGTTACCTTGGAACACACTGCCTCCATCTATCTCACTGTTACCTTGGAACACACTGCCTCCATCTATCTCACTGTAACCTTGGAACACACTGCCTCCGTCTCTCTTTTACCTTTGACCACACTGCCTCCATCTCTTTCACTGTTACCTTGGAACACACTGCCTCCATCTATCTCACTGTTACCTTGGAACACACTGCCTCCATCTATCTCACTGTTACCTTGGAACACACTGCCTCCATCTATCTCACTGTTACCTTGGAACACACTGTCTCCATCTATCTCACTGTTTCCTTGGAACACACTGCCTCCATCTATCTCACTGTTACCTTGGAACACACTGCCTCCATCTATCTCACTGTTACCTTGGAACACACTGCCTCCATCTATCTCACTGTAACCTTGGAACACACTGCCTCCATCTATCTCACTGTAACCTTGGAACACACTGCCTCCATCTATCTCACTGTAACATTGGAACACACTGCCTCCGTCTCACTGTAACCTTGGAACACAATGCCTCCGTCTCACTGTTACCTTGGAACACAATGCCTCCATCTCACTGTAACCTTGGAACACACTGCCTCCATCTCTCTCACTGTTACCTTGGAACACAATGCCTCCGTCTCACTGTTACCTTGGAACACAATGCCTCCGTCTCACTGTAACCTTGGAACACACTGCCTCCATCTATCTCACTGTTACCTTGGAACACACTGCCTCCATCTCTCTCACTGTTACCTTGGAACATAATGCCTCCGTCTCACTGTAACCTTGATACACACTGCCTCCATCTCTCTCACTGTTACCTTGGAACACACTGCCTCCATCTCTCTCACTGTTACCTTGGAACATAATGCCTCCGTCTCACTGTAACCTTGATACACACTGCCTCCATCTCTCTCACTGTTACCTTGGAACACACTGCCTCCATCTATCTCACTGTTACCTTGGAACACAATGCCTCCGTCTCACTGTAACCTTGGAACACAATGCCTCCGTCTCACTGTTACCTTGGAACACAATGCTTCCGTCTCACTGTAACCTTGGAACACACTGTCTCCATCTATCTCACTGTAACCTTGGAAAACACTGCCTCCATCTCTCTCACTGTTACCTTGGAACACACTGCCTCCATCTATCTCACTGTTACCTTGGAACACACTGTCTCCATCTATCTCACTGTTTCCTTGGAACACACTGCCTCCATCTATCTCAATGTTACCTTGGAACACACTGCCTCCATCTATCTCACTGTAACCTTGGAACACACTGCCTCCATCTATCTCACTGTAACCTTGGAACACACTGCCTCCATCTATCTCACTGTAACATTGGAACACACTGCCTCCGTCTCACTGTAACCTTGGAACACAATGCCTCCGTCTCACTGTTACCTTGGAACACAATGCCTCCGTCTCACTGTTACCTTGGAACACTCTGCCTCCATCTATCTCACTGTAACATTGGAACACACTGCCTCCGTCTCACTGTAACCTTGGAACACAATGCCTCCGTCTCACTGTTACCTTGGAACACAATGCCTCCGTCTCACTGTTAACTTGATACACACTGCCTCCATCTATCTCACTGTTACCTTGGAACACTCTGTCTCCATCTCTCTCACTGTTACCTTGGAACATAATGCCTCCTTCTCACTGTAACCTTGGAACACACTGCCTCCATCTCTCTCACTGTTACCTTGGAACACACTGCCTCCATCTCTCTCACTGTTACCTTGGAACATAATGCCTCCGTCTCACTGTAACCTTGGAACACACTGCCTCCATCTCTTTCACTGTAACCTTGATACACACTGCCTCCATCTCTCTCACTGTAACCTTGGAACACACTGCCTCCATCTATCTCACTGTAACCTAGGAACACATTGCCTCCATCTATCTCACTGTTACCTTGGAACACACTGCCTCCGTCTCACTGTAACATTGGAACACACTGACTCCATCTATCTCACTGTAACCTTGGAACACACTGCCTCCATCTATCTCAATCTCACTGTAACCTTGGAACACACTGCCTCCATCTATCTCACTGTAACATTGGAACACACTGCCTCCGTCTCACTGTAACCTTGGAACACAATGCCTCCGTCTCACTGTTACCTTGGAACACAATGCCTCCGTCTCACTGTAACCTTGGAACACACTGTCTCCATCTATCTCACTGTTACCTTGGAACACACTGCCTCCATCTCTCTCACTGTTACCTTGGAACATAATGCCTCCGTCTCACTGTAACCTTGATACACACTGCCTCCATCTCTCTCACTGTTACCTTGGAACACACTGCCTCCATCTATCTCACTGTTACCTTGGAACACACTGCCTCCATCTATCTCACTGTTACCTTGGAACACAATGCCTCCATCTCTCTCACTGTTACATTGGAACACAATGCCTCCTTCTCACTGTAACCTTGGAACACACTCCCTCCATCTATCTCACTGTTACCTTGGAACACACTGCCTCCGTCTCACTGTAACATTGGAACACACTGACTCCATCTATCTCACTGTAACATTGGAACACACTGCCTCTATCTCACTCACTGTTACCTTGGAACACACTGCCTCCATCTATCTCACTGTTACCTTGGAACACACTGCCTCCGTCTCTCTTTTTACCTTGGAACACACTGCCTCCATCTCTCTCACTGTTACCTTGGAACACATTGCCTCCATCTATCTCACTGTTACCTTGGAACACAATGTCTCCATCTCTCTCACTGTTACCTTGGAACACAATGCCTCCGTCTCACTGTTACCTTGGAACACAATGCCTCCGTCTCACTGTTACCTTGGAACACTCTGCCTCCATCTATCTCACTGTAACATTGGAACACACTGCCTCCGTCTCACTGTAACCTTGGAACACAATGCCTCCGTCTCACTGTTACCTTGGAACACAATGCCTCCGTCTCACTGTTAACTTGATACACACTGCCTCCATCTATCTCACTGTTACCTTGGAACACTCTGTCTCCATCTCTCTCACTGTTACCTTGGAACATAATGCCTCCTTCTCACTGTAACCTTGGAACACACTGCCTCCATCTCTCTCACTGTTACCTTGGAACACACTGCCTCCATCTCTCTCACTGTTACCTTGGAACATAATGCCTCCGTCTCACTGTAACCTTGGAACACACTGCCTTCATCTCTTTCACTGTAACCTTGATACACACTGCCTCCATCTCTCTCACTGTAACCTTGGAACACACTGCCTCCATCTATCTCACTGTAACCTAGGAACACATTGCCTCCATCTATCTCACTGTTACCTTGGAACACACTGCCTCCGTCTCACTGTAACATTGGAACACACTGACTCCATCTATCTCACTGTAACCTTGGAACACACTGCCTCCATCTATCTCACTGTAACATTGGAACACACTGCCTCCGTCTCACTGTAACCTTGGAACACAATGCCTCCGTCTCACTGTTACCTTGGAACACAATGCCTCCGTCTCACTGTAACCTTGGAACACACTGTCTCCATCTATCTCACTGTTACCTTGGAACACACTGCCTCCATCTCTCTCACTGTTACCTTGGAACATAATGCCTCCGTCTCACTGTAACCTTGATACACACTGCCTCCATCTCTCTCACTGTTACCTTGGAACACACTGCCTCCATCTATCTCACTGTTACCTTGGAACACACTGCCTCCATCTATCTCACTGTTACCTTGGAACACAATGCCTCCATCTCTCTCACTGTTACATTGGAACACAATGCCTCCTTCTCACTGTAACCTTGGAACACACTCCCTCCATCTATCTCACTGTTACCTTGGAACACACTGCCTCCGTCTCACTGTAACATTGGAACACACTGACTCCATCTATCTCACTGTAACATTGGAACACACTGCCTCTATCTCACTCACTGTTACCTTGGAACACACTGCCTCCATCTATCTCACTGTTACCTTGGAACACACTGCCTCCATCTATCTCACTGTTACCTTGGAACACACTGCCTCCATCTATCTCACTGTTACCTTGGAACACACTGCCTCCGTCTCTCTTTTTACCTTGGAACACACTGCCTCCATCTCTCTCACTGTTACCTTGGAACACATTGCCTCCATCTATCTCACTGTTACCTTGGAACACAATGTCTCCATCTCTCTCACTGTTACCTTGGAACACAATGCCTCCTTCTCACTGTAACCTTGGAACACACTCCCTCCATCTATATCACTGTTACCTTGGAACACATTGCCTCCATCTATCTCACTGTTACCTTGGAACACAATGCCTCCATCTCTCTCACTGTTACCTTGGAACACAATGCCTCCTTCTCACTGTAACCTTGGAACACACTCCCTCCATCTCTCTCACTGTTACCTTGGAACACATTGCCTCCATCTATCTCACTGTTACCTTGGAACACATTGCCTCCATCTATCTCACTGTTACCTTGGAACACAATGCCTCCATCTCTCTCACTGTTACCTTGGAACACACTGCCTCCGTCTCACTGTTACCTTGGAACACACTGCCTCCATCTATCTCACTGTAACCTTGGAACACACTGCCTCCATCTATCTCACTGTTACCTTGGAACACACTGACTCCATCTATCTCACTGTTATCTTGGAACACACTGCCTCCATCTATCTCACTGTTACCTTGGAACACACTGCCTCAATCTATCTCACTGTTCCTTGGAACACACTGCCTCCATCTATCTCACTGTAACCTTGGAACACATTGCCTCCATCTATCTCACTGTAACCTTGGAACACACTGCCTCCGTCTTTCTTTTACCTTTGACCACACTGACTCCATCTATCTCACTGTTACCTTGGAACACACTGCCTCCATCTATCTCACTGTAACATTGGAACACACTGCCTCCATCTATCTCATTGTTACCTTGGAACACACTGCCTCCATCTATCTCACTGTTACCTTGGAACACACTGCCTCCATCTATCTCACTGTTACCTTGGAACACACTGTCTCCATCTATCTCACTGTTTCCTTGGAACACACTGCCTCCATATATCTCACTGTTACCTTGGAACACACTGCCTCCATCTATCTCACTGTTACCTTGGAACACACTGCCTCCATCTATCTCACTGTAACCTTGGAACACACTGCCTCCATCTATCTCACTGTAACCTTGGAACACACTGCCTCCATCTATCTCACTGTAACATTGGAACACACTGCCTCCGTCTCACTGTAACCTTGGAACACAATGCCTCCGTCTCACTGTTACCTTGGAACACAATGCCTCCATCTCACTGTAACCTTGGAACACACTGCCTCCACCTATCTCACTGTTACCTTGGAACACAATTCCTCCGTCTCACTGTTACCTTGGAACACAATGCCTCCGTCTCACTGTAACCTTGGAACACACTGTCTCCATCTATCTCACTGTTACCTTGGAACACACTGCCTCCATCTATCTCACTGTTACCTTGGAACACACTGCCTCCATCTCTCTCACTGTTACCTTGGAACATAATGCCTCCGTCTCACTGTAACCTTGATACACACTGCCTCCATCTCTCTCACTGTTACCTTGGAACACACTGCCTCCATCTATCTCACTGTTACCTTGGAACACAATGCCTCCGTCTCACTGTAACCTTGGAACACAATGCCTCCGTCTCACTGTTACCTTGGAACACAATGCCTCCGTCTCACTGTAACCTTGGAACACACTGTCTCCATCTATCTCACTGTTACCTTGGAAAACACTGCCTCCATCTCTCTCACTGTTACCTTGGAACACACTGCCTCCATCTTCTCACTGTTACCTTGGAACACACTGTCTCCATCTATCTCACTGTTTCCTTGGAACACACTGCCTCCATCTATCTCACTGTTACCTTGGAACACACTGCCTCCATCTATCTCACTGTAACATTGGAACACACTGCCTCCATCTATCTCACTGTAACCTTGGAACACACTGCCTCCATCTATCTCACTGTAACATTGGAACACACTGCCTCCGTCTCACTGTAACCTTGGAACACAATGCCTCCGTCTCACTGTTACCTTGGAACACAATGCCTCCGTCTCACTGTAACCTTGGAACACTCTGTCTCCATCTATCTCACTGTTACATTGGAACACACTGCCTCCATCTCTCTCACTGTTACCTTGGAACATAATGCCTCCATCTCTCTCACTGTTACCTTGGAACACACTGCCTCCATCTATCTCACTGTTACCTTGGAACATAATGCCTCCATCTCTCTCACTGTTACCTTGGAACACACTGCCTCCATCTATCTCACTGTTACCTTGGAACACATTGCCTCCATCTATCTCACTGTTACCTAGGAACACACTGCCTCCATCTATCTCACTGTAACCTTGGAACACACTGCCTCCATCTATCTCACTGTAACATTGGAACACACTGCCTCCATCTATCTCACTGTTACCTTGGAACACAATGCCTCCATCTCTCTCACTGTTACATTGGAACACATTGCATCCTTCTCACTGTCACCTTGGAACACACTCCCTCCATCTATCTCACTGTTACCTTGGAACAAACTGCCTCCGTCTCACTGTAACATTGGAACACACTGACTCCATCTATCTCACTGTAACATTGGAACACACTGCCTCCATCTCACTCACTGTTACCTTGGAACACACTGCCTCCATCTATCTCACTGTTACCTTGGAACACACTGCCTCCGTCTCTCTTTTTACCTTGGAACACACTGCCTCCATCTCTCTCACTGTTACCTTGGAACACAATGTCTCCATCTCTCTCACTGTAACCTTGGAACACACTCCCTCCATCTATATCACTGTTACCTTGGAACACATTGCCTCCAACTATCTCACTGTTACCTTGGAACACATTGCCTCAATCTATCTCACTGTTACCTTGGAACACAATGCCTCCATCTCTCTCACTGTTACCTTGGAACACACTGCCTCCGTCTCACTGTTACCTTGGAACACACTGCCTCCATCTATCTCACTGTAACCTTGGAACACACTGCCTCCATCTATCTCACTGTTACCTTGGAACACACTCCCTCCATCTATCTCACTGTTACCTTGGAACACACTGCCTCCGTCTCACTGTAACATTGGAACACACTGACTCCGTCTATCTCACTGTAACATTGGAACACACTGCCTCCATCTCACTCACTGTTACCTTGGAACACACTGCCTCCATCTATCTCACTGTTACCTTGGAACACACTGCCTCCGTCTCTCTTTTTACCTTGGAACACACTGCCTCCATCTCTCTCACTGTTACCTTGGAACACAATGTCTCCATCTCTCTCACTGTAACCTTGGAACACACTCCCTCCATCTATATCACTGTTACCTTGGAACACATTGCCTCCAACTATCTCACTGTTACCTTGGAACACATTGCCTCAATCTATCTCACTGTTACCTTGGAACACAATGCCTCCATCTCTCTCACTGTTACCTTGGAACACACTGCCTCCGTCTCACTGTTACCTTGGAACACACTGCCTCCATCTATCTCACTGTAACCTTGGAACACACTGCCTCCATCTATCTCACTGTTACCTTGGAACACACTGACTCCATCTATCTCACTGTTATCTTTGAACACACTGCCTCCATCTATCTCACTGTTACCTTGGAACACACTGCCTCAATCTATCTCACTGTACCTTGGAACACACTGCCTCCATCTATCTCACTGTAACCTTGGAACACACTGCCTCCATCTATCTCACTGTAACCTTGGAACACACTGCCTCCGTCTCTCTTTTACCTTTGACCACACTGACTCCATCTATCTCACTGTTACCTTGGAACACACTGCCTCCATCTATCTCACTGTAACATTGGAACACACTGCCTCCATCTATCTCACTGTTACCTTGGAACACACTGCCTCCATCTATCTCACTGTTACCTTGGAACACACTGCCTCCATCTATCTCACTGTTACCTTGGAACACACTGTCTCCATCTATCTCACTGTTTCCTTGGAACACACTGCCTCCATATATCTCACTGTTACCTTGGAACACACTGCCTCCGTCTCACTGTTACCTTGGAACACACTGCCTCCATCTATCTCACTGTAACCTTGGAACACACTGCCTCCATCTATCTCACTGTTACCTTGGAACACACTGACTCCATCTATCTCACTGTTATCTTGGAACACACTGCCTCCATCTATATCACTGTTACCTTGGAACACACTGCCTCAATCTATCTCACTGTACCTTGGAACACACTGCCTCCATCTATCTCACTGTAACCTTGGAACACACTGCCTCCGTCTCTCTTTTACCTTTGACCACACTGACTCCATCTATCTCACTGTTACCTTGGAACACACTGCCTCCATCTTTCTCACTGTAACATTGGAACACACTGCCTCCATCTATCTCACTGTTACCTTGGAACACACTGCCTCCATCTATCTCACTGTTACCTTGGAACACACTGCCTCCATCTATCTCACTGTTACATTGGAACACACTGCCTCCATCTATCTCACTGTTTCCTTGGAACACACTGCCTCCATATATCTCACTGTTACCTTGGAACACACTGCCTCCATCTATCTCACTGTTACCTTGGAACACACTGCCTCCATCTATCTCACTGTAACCTTGGAACACACTGCCTCCATCTATCTCACTGTAACCTTGGAACACACTGCCTCCATCTATCTCACTGTAACATTGGAACACACTGCCTCCGTCTCACTGTAACCTTGGAACACAATGCCTCCGTCTCACTGTTACCTTGGAACACAATGCCTCCATCTCACTGTAACCTTGGAACACACTGCCTCCATCTCTCTCACTGTTACCTTGGAACACAATGCCTCCGTCTCACTGTTACCTTGGAACACAATGCCTCCGTCTCACTGTAACCTTGGAACACACTGTCTCCATCTATCTCACTGTTACCTTGGAACACACTGCCTCCATCTCTCTCACTGTTACCTTGGAAAATAATGCCTCCGTCTCACTGTAACCTTGATACACACTGCCTCCATCTCTCTCACTGTTACCTTGGAACACACTGCCTCCATCTCTCTCACTGTTACCTTGGAACATAATGCCTCCGTCTCACTGTAACCTTGATACACACTGCCTCCATCTCTCTCACTGTTACCTTGGAACACACTGCCTCCATCTATCTCACTGTAACCTTGGAACACAATGCCTCCGTCTCACTGTAACCTTGGAACACAATGCCTCCGTCTCACTGTTACCTTGGAACACAATGCCTCCGTCTCACTGTAACCTTGTAACACACTGTCTCCATCTATCTCACTGTTACCTTGGAAAACACTGCCTCCATCTCTCTCACTGTTACCTTGGAACACACTGCCTCCATCTGTCTCACTGTTACCTTGGAACACACTGTCTCCATCTATCTCACTGTTTCCTTGGAACACACTGCCTCCATCTATCTCACTGTTACCTTGGAACACACTGCCTCCATCTATCTCACTGTAACATTGGAACACACTGCCTCCATCTATCTCACTGTAACCTTGGAACACACTGCCTCCATCTATCTCACTGTAACATTGGAACACACTGCCTCCGTCTCACTGTAACCTTGGAACACAATGCCTCCGTCTCACTGTTACCTTGGAACACAATGCCTCCGTCTCACTGTAACCTTGGAACACTCTGTCTCCATCTATCTCACTGTTACATTGGAACACACTGCCTCCATCTCTCTCACTGTTACCTTGGAACATAATGCCTCCATCTCTCTCACTGTTACCTTGGAACACACTGCCTCCATCTATCTCACTGTTACCTTGGAACATAATGCCTCCATCTCTCTCACTGTTACCTTGGAACACACTGCCTCCATCTATCTCACTGTTACCTTGGAACACATTGCCTCCATCTATCTCACTGTTACCTAGGAACACACTGCCTCCATCTATCTCACTGTAACCTTGGAACACACTGCCTCCATCTATCTCACTGTAACATTGGAACACACTGCCTCCATCTATCTCACTGTTACCTTGGAACACAATGCCTCCATCTCTCTCACTGTTACATTGGAACACATTGCATCCTTCTCACTGTCACCTTGGAACACACTCCCTCCATCTATCTCACTGTTACCTTGGAACACACTGCCTCCGTCTCACTGTAACATTGGAACACACTGACTCCATCTATCTCACTGTAACATTGGAACACACTGCCTCCATCTCACTCACTGTTACCTTGGAACACACTGCCTCCATCTATCTCACTGTTACCTTGGAACACACTGCCTCCGTCTCTCTTTTTACCTTGGAACACACTGCCTCCATCTCTCTCACTGTTACCTTGGAACACAATGTCTCCATCTCTCTCACTGTAACCTTGGAACACACTCCCTCCATCTATATCACTGTTACCTTGGAACACATTGCCTCCAACTATCTCACTGTTACCTTGGAACACATTGCCTCAATCTATCTCACTGTTACCTTGGAACACAATGCCTCCATCTCTCTCACTGTTACCTTGGAACACACTGCCTCCGTCTCACTGTTACCTTGGAACACACTGCCTCCATCTATCTCACTGTAACCTTGGAACACACTGCCTCCATCTATCTCACTGTTACCTTGGAACACACTCCCTCCATCTATCTCACTGTTACCTTGGAACACACTGCCTCCGTCTCACTGTAACATTGGAACACACTGACTCCGTCTATCTCACTGTAACATTGGAACACACTGCCTCCATCTCACTCACTGTTACCTTGGAACACACTGCCTCCATCTATCTCACTGTTACCTTGGAACACACTGCCTCCGTCTCTCTTTTTACCTTGGAACACACTGCCTCCATCTCTCTCACTGTTACCTTGGAACACAATGTCTCCATCTCTCTCACTGTAACCTTGGAACACACTCCCTCCATCTATATCACTGTTACCTTGGAACACATTGCCTCCAACTATCTCACTGTTACCTTGGAACACATTGCCTCAATCTATCTCACTGTTACCTTGGAACACAATGCCTCCATCTCTCTCACTGTTACCTTGGAACACACTGCCTCCGTCTCACTGTTACCTTGGAACACACTGCCTCCATCTATCTCACTGTAACCTTGGAACACACTGCCTCCATCTATCTCACTGTTACCTTGGAACACACTGACTCCATCTATCTCACTGTTATCTTGGAACACACTGCCTCCATCTATCTCACTGTTACCTTGGAACACACTGCCTCAATCCATCTCACTGTACCTTGGAACACACTGCCTCCATCTATCTCACTGTAACCTTGGAACACACTGCCTCCATCTATCTCACTGTAACCTTGGAACACACTGCCTCCGTCTCTCTTTTACCTTTGACCACACTGACTCCATCTATCTCACTGTTACCTTGGAACACACTGCCTCCATCTATCTCACTGTAACATTGGAACACACTGCCTCCATCTATCTCACTGTTACCTTGGAACACACTGCCTCCATCTATCTCACTGTTACCTTGGAACACACTGCCTCCATCTATCTCACTGTTACCTTGGAACACACTGTCTCCATCTATCTCACTGTTTCCTTGGAACACACTGCCTCCATATATCTCACTGTTACCTTGGAACACACTGCCTCCGTCTCACTGTTACCTTGGAACACACTGCCTCCATCTATCTCACTGTAACCTTGGAACACACTGCCTCCATCTATCTCACTGTTACCTTGGAACACACTGACTCCATCTATCTCACTGTTATCTTGGAACACACTGCCTCCATCTATATCACTGTTACCTTGGAACACACTGCCTCAATCTATCTCACTGTACCTTGGAACACACTGCCTCCATCTATCTCACTGTAACCTTGGAACACACTGCCTCCATCTATCTCACTGT
Organism: Coregonus lavaretus; assembly: GCF_964263955.1. NCBI lineage: Eukaryota > Metazoa > Chordata > Actinopteri > Salmoniformes > Salmonidae > Coregonus > Coregonus lavaretus. The sequence continues at coordinate 126,138 of NW_028165522.1, read as the reverse complement.
AACCTTGGAACACACTGCCTCCGTCTCTCTTTTACCTTTGACCACACTGACTCCATCTATCTCACTGTTACCTTGGAACACACTGCCTCCATCTTTCTCACTGTAACATTGGAACACACTGCCTCCATCTATCTCACTGTTACCTTGGAACACACTGCCTCCATCTATCTCACTGTTACCTTGGAACACACTGCCTCCATCTATCTCACTGTTACCTTGGAACACACTGTCTCCATCTATCTCACTGTTTCCTTGGAACACACTGCCTCCATATATCTCACTGTTACCTTGGAACACACTGCCTCCATCTATCTCACTGTTACCTTGGAACACACTGCCTCCATCTATCTCACTGTAACCTTGGAACACACTGCCTCCATCTATCTCACTGTAACCTTGGAACACACTGCCTCCATCTATCTCACTGTAACATTGGAACACACTGCCTCCGTCTCACTGTAACCTTGGAACACAATGCCTCCGTCTCACTGTTACCTTGGAACACAATGCCTCCATCTCACTGTAACCTTGGAACACACTGCCTCCATCTCTCTCACTGTTACCTTGGAACACAATGCCTCCGTCTCACTGTTACCTTGGAACACAATGCCTCCGTCTCACTGTAACCTTGGAACACACTGTCTCCATCTATCTCACTGTTACCTTGGAACACACTGCCTCCATCTCTCTCACTGTTACCTTGGAAAATAATGCCTCCGTCTCACTGTAACCTTGATACACACTGCCTCCATCTCTCTCACTGTTACCTTGGAACACACTGCCTCCATCTCTCTCACTGTTACCTTGGAACATAATGCCTCCGTCTCACTGTAACCTTGATACACACTGCCTCCATCTCTCTCACTGTTACCTTGGAACACACTGCCTCCATCTATCTCACTGTTACCTTGGAACACACTGTCTCCATCTATCTCACTGTAACCTTGGAACACAATGCCTCCGTCTCACTGTAACCTTGGAACACAATGCCTCCGTCTCACTGTTACCTTGGAACACAATAACTCCGTCTCACTGTAACCTTGGAACACACTGTCTCCATCTATCTCACTGTTACCTTGGAAAACACTGCCTCCATCTCTCTCACTGTTACCTTGGAACACACTGCCTCCATCTATCTCACTGTTACCTTGGAACACACTGTCTCCATCTATCTCACTGTTTCCTTGGAACACACTGCCTCCATCTATCTCACTGTTACCTTGGAACACACTGCCTCCATCTATCTCACTGTAACCTTGGAACACACTGCCTCCATCTATCTCACTGTAACATTGGAACACACTGCCATTTATCTCACTGTTACCTTGGAACACAATGCCTCCGTCTCACTGTAACCTTGGAACACACTGTCTCCATCTATCTCACTGTTACCTTGGAACACACTGCCTCCATCTCTCTCACTGTTACCTTGGAACACATTGCCTTCATCTATCTCACTGTTACCTTGGAACACAATGCCTCCATCTCTCTCACTGTTACCTTGGAACACACTGCCTCCGTCTCACTGTTACCTTGGAACACACTGCCTCCATCTATCTCACTGTAACCTTGGAACACACTGCCTCCATCTATCTCACTGTTACCTTGGAACACACTGCCTCCATCTCTCTCACTGTTACCTTGGAACACATTGCCTCCATCTATCTCACTGTTACCTTGGAACACACTGCCTCCGTCTCACTGTTACCTTGGAACACACTGCCTCCATTTATCTCACTGTAAGATTGGAACACACTGCCTCCATCTATCTCACTGTTACCTTGGAAGACAATGCCTCCGTCTCACTGTAACCTTGGAACACAATGCCTCCGTCTCACTGTTACCTTGGAACACAATGCCTCCGTCTCACTGTAACCTTGGAACACACTGTCTCCATCTATCTCACTGTTACCTTGGAAAACACTGCCTCCATCTCTCTCACTGTTACCTTGGAACACACTGCCTCCATCTATCTCACTGTAACCTTGGAACACACTGCCTCCATCTATCTCACTGTAACATTGGAACACACTGCCTCCGTCTCACTGTAACCTTGGAACACAATGCCTCCGTCTCACTGTTACCTTGGAACACAATGCCTCCGTCTCACTGTAACCTTGGAACACTCTGTCTCCATCTATCTCACTGTTACCTTGGAACACACTGCCTCCATCTCTCTCACTGTTACCTTGGAACATAATGCCTCCTTCTCACTGTAACCTTGATACACACTGCCTCCATCTCTCTCACTGTTACCTTGGAACACACTGCCTCCATCTATCTCACTGTTACCTTGGAACACAATGCCTCCGTCTCACTGTAACCTTGGAACACAATGCCGCCGTCTCACTGTTACCTTGGAACACAATGCCTCCGTCTCACTGTAACCTTGGAACACACTGTCTCCATCTATCTCACTGTTACCTTGGAACACACTGCCTCCATCTATCTCACTGTTACCTTGGAACACACTGCCTCCATCTATCTCACTGTTACCTTGGAACACACTGTCTCCATCTATCTCACTGTTTCCTTGGAACACACTGCCTCCATCTATCTCACTGTTACCTTGGAACACACTGCCTCCATCTATCTCACTGTAACCTTGGAACACACTGCCTCCATCTATCTCACTGTAACATTGGAACACACTGCCATTTATCTCACTGTTACCTTGGAACACAATGCCTCCGTCTCACTGTAACCTTGGAACACACTGTCTCCATCTATCTCACTGTTACCTTGGAACACACTGCCTCCATCTCTCGCACTGTTACCTTGGAACACATTGCCTCCATCTATCTCACTGTTACCTTGGAACACAATGCCTCCATCTCTCTCACTGTTACCTTGGAACACACTGCCTCCGTCTCACTGTTATCTTGGAACACACTGCCTCCATCTATCTCACTGTAACCTTGGAACACACTGCCTCCATCTATCTCACTGTTACCTTGGAACACACTGCTTCCATCTCTCTCACTGTTACCTTGGAACACATTGCCTCCATCTATCTCACTGTTACCTTGGAACACAATGCCTCCATCTCTCTCACTGTTACCTTGGAACACACTGCCTCCGTCTCACTGTTACCTTGGAACACACTGCCTCCATCTATCTCACTGTAACATTGGAACACACTGCCTCCGTCTCACTGTAACCTTGGAACACACTGCCTCCATCTATCTCACTGTTACCTTGGAACACATTGCCTCCATCTATCTCACTGTTACCTTGGAACACAATGCCTCCATCTCTCTCACTGTTACCTTGGAACACACTGCCTCCGTCTCACTGTTACCTTGGAACACACTGCCTCCATCTATCTCACTGTAACCTTGGAACACACTGCCTCCATCTATCTCACTGTTACCTTGGAACACACTGACTCCATCTATCTCACTGTTATCTTGGAACACACTGCCTCCATCTATCTCACTGTTACCTTGGAACACACTGCCTCCATCTATCTCACTGTTACCTTGGAACACACTGCCTCCATCTATCTCACTGTAACCTTGGAACACACTGCCTCCATCTATCTCACTGTAACATTGGAACACACTGCCTCCTTCTATCTCACTGTTACCTTGGAACACACTGCCTCCATCTATCTCACTGTTACCTTGGAACACACTGCCTCCATCTATCTCACTGTTACATTGGAACACACTGCCTCCATCTATCTCACTGTTACCTTGGAACACACTGTCTCCATATATCTCACTGTTTCCTTGGAACACACTGCCTCCATCTCTCTCACTGTTACCTTGGAACACACTGCCTCCATCTATCTCACTGTAACCTTAGAACACACTGCCTCCGTCTCTCTTTAAACCTTGGAACACACTGCCTCCATCTCTCTCACTGTTACCTTGGAACACAATGTCTCCATCTCTCTCACTGTTACCTTGGAACACAATGCCTCCTTCTCACTGTAACCTTGGAACACACTGCCTCCGTCTCACTGTTACCTTGGAACACACTGCCTCCATCTATCTCACTGTAACCTTGGAACACACTGCCTCCATCTATCTCACTGTTACCTTGGAACACACTGACTCCATCTCTCTCACTGTTACCTTGGAACACACTGCCTCCATCTATCTCACTGTTACCTTGGAACACACTGCCTCAATCTATCTCACTGTTACCTTGGAACACACTGCCTCAATCTATCTCACTGTTACCTTGGAACACACTGCCTCAATCTATCTCACTGTACCTTGGAACACACTGCCTCCATCTATCTCACTGTAACCTTGGAACACACTGCCTCCATCTATCTCACTGTAACCTTGGAACACACTGCCTCCGTCTCTCTTTTACCTTTGACCACACTGACTCCATCTATCTCACTGTTACCTTGGAACACACTGCCTCCATCTATCTCACTGTAACATTGGAACACACTGCCTCCATCTATCTCACTGTTACCTTGGAACACACTGCCTCCATCTATCTCACTGTTACCTTGGAACACACTGCCTCCATCTATCTCACTGTTACCTTGGAACACACTGTCTCCATCTATCTCAATGTTACCTTGGAACACACTGCCTCAATCTATCTCACTGTTACCTTGGAACACACTGCCTCAATCTATCTCACTGTACCTTGGAACACACTGCCTCCATCTATCTCACTGTAACCTTGGAACACACTGCCTCCATCTATCTCACTGTAACCTTGGAATACACTGCCTCCGTCTCTCTTTTACCTTTGACCACACTGACTCCATCTATCTCACTGTTACCTTGGAACACACTGCCTCCATCTATCTCACTGTAACATTGGAACACACTGCCTCCATCTATCTCACTGTTACCTTGGAACACACTGCCTCCATCTATCTCACTGTTACCTTGGAACACACTGCCTCCATCTATCTCACTGTTACCTTGGAACACACTGTCTCCATCTATCTCAATGTTACCTTGGAACACACTGCCTCCATCTATCTCACTGTTACCTTGGAACACACTGCCTCCATCTATCTCACTGTAACATTGGAACACACTGCCTCCATCTATCTCACTGTTACCTTGGAACACACTGCCTCCATCTATCTCACTGTTACCTTGGAACACACTGCCTCCATCTATCTCACTGTTACCTTGGAACACACTGCCTCCATCTATCTCACTGTTACCTTGGAACACACTGCCTCCATCTATCTCACTGTTACCTTGGAACACACTCCCTCCATCTATCTCACTGTTACCTTGGAACACACTGCCTCCATCTATCTCACTGTAACCTTGGAACACACTGCCTCCATCTATCTCACTGTTACCTTGGAACACACTGTCTCCATCTATCTCACTGTTACCTTGGAACACACTGCCTCCATCTATCTCACTGTAACATTGGAACACACTGCCTCCATCTATCTCACTGTTACCTTGGAACACACTGCCTCCATCTATCTCACTGTTACCTTGGAACACACTGCCTCCATCTATCTCACTGTTACCTTGGAACACACTGCCTCCATCTATCTCACTGTAACCTTGGAACACACTGCCTCCATCTATCTCACTGTAACCTTGGAACACACTGCCTCCATCTATCTCACTGTAACATTGGAACACACTGCCTCCGTCTCACTGTAACCTTGGAACACAATGCCTCCGTCTCACTGTTACCTTGGAACACAATGCCTCCATCTCACTGTAACCTTGGAACACACTGCCTCCATCTCTCTCACTGTTACCTTGGAACACAATGCCTCCGTCTCACTGTTACCTTGGAACACAATGCCTCTGTCTCACTGTAACCTTGGAACACACTGTCTCCATCTATCTCACTGTTACCTTGGAACACACTGCCTCCATCTATCTCACTGTTACCTTGGAACACACTGCCTCCATCTATCTCACTGTAACCTAGGAACACACTGCCTCCATCTATCTCACTGTAACATTGGAACACACTGCCATTTATCTCACTGTAACCTTGGAACACAATGCCTCCGTCTCACTGTTACCTTGGAACACAATGCCTCCGTCTCACTGTAACCTTGGAACACACTGTCTCCATCTCTCTCACTGTTACCTTGGAACACACTGCCTCCATCTCTCTCACTGTTACCTTGGAACATAATGCCTCCTTCTCACTGTAACCTTGATACACACTGCCTCCATCTTTCTCACTGTTACCTTGGAACACACTGCCTCCATCTCTCTTACTGTTACCTTGGAACATAATGCCTCCGTCTCACTGTAACCTTGATACACACTGCCTCCATCTCTCTCACTGTTACCTTGGAACACACTGCCTCCATCTATCTCACTGTTACCTTGGAACACATTGCCTCCATCTATCTCACTGTTACGTAGGAACACATTGCCTCCATCTATCTCACTGTTACCTTGGAACACAATGCCTCCATCTCTCTCACTGTTACATTGGAACACAATGCCTCCTTCTCACTGTAACCTTGGAACACACTCCCTCCATCTATCTCACTGTTACCTTGGAACACACTGCCTCCGTCTCACTGTAACATTGGAACACACTGACTCCATCTATCTCACTGTAACATTGGAACACACTGCCTCCATCTCACTCACTGTTACCTTGGAACACACTGCCTCCATCTATCTCACTGTTACCTTGGAACACACTGCCTCCGTCTCTCTTTTTACCTTGGAACACACTGCCTCCAGCTCTCTCACTGTTACCTTGGAACACATTGCCTCCATCTATCTCACTGTTACCTTGGAACACAATGTCTCCATCTCTCTCACTGTTACCTTGGAACACAATGCCTCCTTCTCACTGTAACCTTGGAACACACTCCCTCCATCTATATCACTGTTACCTTGGAACACATTGCCTCCATCTATCTCACTGTTACCTTGGAACACAATGCCTCCATCTCTCTCACTGTTACCTTGGAACACACTGCCTCCGTCTCACTGTTACCTTGGAACACACTGCCTCCATCTATCTCACTGTAACCTTGGAACACACTGCCTCCATCTATCTCACTGTTACCTTGGAACACACTGACTCCATCTATCTCACTGTTATCTTGGAACACACTGCCTCCATCTATCTCACTGTTACCTTGGAACACACTGCCTCAATCTATTTCACTGTACCTTGGAACACACTGCCTCCATCTATCTCACTGTAACCTTGGAACACACTGCCTCCATCTATCTCACTGTAACCTTGGAACACACTGCCTCCATATATCTCACTGTAACCTTGGAACACACTGCCTCCATCTATCTCACTGTTACCTTGGAACACACTGCCACCATCTATCTCACTGTTACCTTGGAACACACTGCCACCATCTATCTCACTGTTACCTTGGAACACACTGCCTCCATCTATCTCACTGTTACCTTGGAACACACTGTCTCCATCTATCTCAATGTTACCTTGGAACACACTGCCTCAATCTATCTCACTGTTACCTTGGAACACACTGCCTCAATCTATCTCACTGTACCTTGGAACACACTGCCTCCATCTATCTCACTGTAACCTTGGAACACACTGCCTCCATCTATCTCACTGTAACCTTGGAACACACTGCCTCCGTCTCTCTTTTACCTTTGACCACACTGACTCCATCTATCTCACTGTTACCTTGGAACACACTGCCTCCATCTATCTCACTGTAACATTGGAACACACTGCCTCCATCTATCTCACTGTTACCTTGGAACACACTGCCTCCATCTATCTCACTGTTACCTTGGAACACACTGCCTCCATCTATCTCACTGTTACCTTGGAACACACTGTCTCCATCTATCTCAATGTTACCTTGGAACACACTGCCTCCATCTATCTCACTGTTACCTTGGAACACACTGCCTCCATCTATCTCACTGTAACATTGGAACACACTGCCTCCATCTATCTCACTGTTACCTTGGAACACACTGCCTCCATCTATCTCACTGTTACCTTGGAACACACTGCCTCCATCTATCTCACTGTTACCTTGGAACACACTGCCTCCATCTATCTCACTGTTACCTTGGAACACACTGCCTCCCACTATCTCACTGTTACCTTGGAACACACTGCCTCCATCTATCTCACTGTTACCTTGGAACACACTGCCTCCATCTATCTCACTGTAACCTTGGAACACACTGCCTCCATCTATCTCACTGTTACCTTGGAACACACTGTCTCCATCTATCTCACTGTTACCTTGGAACACACTGCCTCCATCTATCTCACTGTAACATTGGAACACACTGCCTCCATCTATCTCACTGTTACCTTGGAACACACTGCCTCCATCTATCTCACTGTTACCTTGGAACACACTGCCTCCATCTATCTCACTGTTACCTTGGAACACACTGCCTCCATCTATCTCACTGTAACCTTGGAACACACTGCCTCCATCTATCTCACTGTAACCTTGGAACACACTGCCTCCATCTATCTCACTGTAACATTGGAACACACTGCCTCCGTCTCACTGTAACCTTGGAACACAATGCCTCCGTCTCACTGTTACCTTGGAACACAATGTCTCCATCTCACTGTAACCTTGGAACACACTGCCTCCATCTCTCTCACTGTTACCTTGGAACACAATGCCTCCGTCTCACTGTTACCTTGGAACACAATGCCTCTGTCTCACTGTAACCTTGGAACACACTGTCTCCATCTATCTCACTGTTACCTTGGAACACACTGCCTCCATCTCTCTCACTGTTACCTTGGAACATAATGCCTCCGTCTCACTGTAACCTTGATACACACTGCCTCCATCTCTCTCACTGTTACCTTGGAACACACTGCCTCCATCTATCTAACTGTTACCTTGGAACACAATGCCTCCGTCTCACTGTAACCTTGGAACACAATGCCTCCGTCTCACTGTTACCTTGGAACACAATGCCTCCGTCTCACTGTAACCTTGGAACACACTGTCTCCATCTATCTCACTGTTACCTTGGAAAACACTGCCTCCATCTCTCTCACTGTTACCTTGGAACACACTGCCTCCATCTATCTCACTGTTACCTTGGAACACACTGTCTCCATCTATCTCACTGTTTCCTTGGAACACACTGCCTCCATCTATCTCACTGTTACCTTGGAACACACTGCCTCCATCTATCTCACTGTAACCTAGGAACACACTGCCTCCATCTATCTCACTGTAACATTGGAACACACTGCCATTTATCTCACTGTAACCTTGGAACACAATGCCTCCGTCTCACTGTTACCTTGGAACACAATGCCTCCGTCTCACTGTAACCTTGGAACACACTGTCTCCATCTCTCTCACTGTTACCTTGGAACACACTGCCTCCATCTCTCTCACTGTTACCTTGGAACATAATGCCTCCTTCTCACTGTAACCTTGATACACACTGCCTCCATCTTTCTCACTGTTACCTTGGAACACACTGCCTCCATCTCTCTTACTGTTACCTTGGAACATAATGCCTCCGTCTCACTGTAACCTTGATACACACTGCCTCCATCTCTCTCACTGTTACCTTGGAACACACTGCCTCCATCTATCTCACTGTTACCTTGGAACACATTGCCTCCATCTATCTCACTGTTACGTAGGAACACATTGCCTCCATCTATCTCACTGTTACCTTGGAACACAATGCCTCCATCTCTCTCACTGTTACATTGGAACACAATGCCTCCTTCTCACTGTAACCTTGGAACACACTCCCTCCATCTATCTCACTGTTACCTTGGAACACACTGCCTCCGTCTCACTGTAACATTGGAACACACTGACTCCATCTATCTCACTGTAACATTGGAACACACTGCCTCCATCTCACTCACTGTTACCTTGGAACACACTGCCTCCATCTATCTCACTGTTACCTTGGAACACACTGCCTCCGTCTCTCTTTTTACCTTGGAACACACTGCCTCCATCTCTCTCACTGTTACCTTGGAACACATTGCCTCCATCTATCTCACTGTTACCTTGGAACACAATGTCTCCATCTCTCTCACTGTTACCTTGGAACACAATGCCTCCTTCTCACTGTAACCTTGGAACACACTCCCTCCATCTATATCACTGTTACCTTGGAACACATTGCCTCCATCTATCTCACTGTTACCTTGGAACACAATGCCTCCATCTCTCTCACTGTTACCTTGGAACACACTGCCTCCGTCTCACTGTTACCTTGGAACACACTGCCTCCATCTATCTCACTGTAACCTTGGAACACACTGCCTCCATCTATCTCACTGTTACCTTGGAACACACTGCTTCCATCTCTCTCACTGTTACCTTGGAACACATTGCCTCCATCTCTCTCACTGTTACCTTGGAACACACTGCCTCCGTCTCACTGTTACCTTGGAACACACTGCCTCCATCTATCTCACTGTAACCTTGGAACACACTGCCTCCATCTATCTCACTGTTACCTTGGAACACACTGACTCCATCTATCTCACTGTTATCTTGGAACACACTGCCTCCATCTATCTCACTGTTACCTTGGAACACACTGCCTCAATCTATTTCACTGTACCTTGGAACACACTGCCTCCATCTATCTCACTGTAACCTTGGAACACACTGCCTCCATCTATCTCACTGTAACCTTGGAACACACTGCCTCCATATATCTCACTGTAACCTTGGAACACACTGCCTCCATCTATCTCACTGTTACCTTGGAACACACTGCCACCATCTATCTCACTGTTACCTTGGAACACACTGCCACCATCTATCTCACTGTTACCTTGGAACACACTGCCTCCGTCTCACTGTAACCTTCGAACACACTTCCTCCATCTCTCTCACTGTTACTTTGGAACACAATGCCACCACCTATCTCACTGTTACCTTGGAACACACTGCCTCCATCTATCTCACTGTAACCTTGGAACACACTGACTCCATCTATCTCACTGTTATCTTGTAACACACTGCCTCCATTTATCTCACTGTTACATTGGAACACACTGCCTCCATCTCTCACTGTTACCTTGGAACACACTGCCTCCATCTATCTCACTGTAACATTGGAACACACTGCCTCCATCTATCTCACTGTTACCTTGGAACACACTGCCTCTGTCTCACTGTAACCTTCGAACACACTGCCTCAATCTCTCTCACTGTTACCTTGGAACACACTGACTCCATCTCTCTCACTGTTACCTTGGAACACACTGACTCCATCTATCTCACTGTAACATTGGAACACACTGCCTCCATCTCTCTCACTGTTACCTTGGAACACATTGCCTCCATCTATCTCACTGTTACCTTGGAACACACTGCCTCCATCTATCTCACTGTTACCTTGGAACACACTGACTCCATCTATCTCACTGTAACATTGGAACACACTGCCTCCATCTCTCTCACTGTTACCTTGGAACACACTGCCTCCATCTCACTGTAACCTTGGAACACACTGCCTCCATCTATCTCACTGTTACCTTGGAACATACTGCCTCCATCTATCTCACTGTAACCTTGGAACACACTGCCTCCATATATCTCACTGTTACCTTGGAACACACTGCCACCATCTATCTCACTGTTACCTTGGAACACACTGCCTCCGTCTCACTGTAACCTTCGAACACACTGCCTCCATCTCTCTCACTGTTACTTTGGAACACACTGACTCCATCTATCTCACTGTTACCTTGGAACACACTCAACATCTATCTCACTGTAACCTTGGAACACACTGCCTCCATCTATCTCACTGTTACCTTGGAACACACTGACTCCATCTATCTCACTGTTACCTTGGAACACACTGCCTCCATCTATCTCACTGTTTCCTTGGAAACCTTGCCTCCATCTATCTCACTGTTAACTTGGAACACACTACCTTGGAACACACTGCCTCCACATCTCTCTCACTGTTACCTTGAAACACACTGCCTCCATCTCTCTCACTGTTACCTTGGAACATACTGCCTCCATCTATCTCACTGTAACCTTGGAACACACTGCCTCCATCTATCTCACTGTTACCTTGGAACACACTGCCTCCATCTATCTCACTGTAACCTTGGAACACACTGCCTCCATCTATCTCACTGTTATCTTGGAACACACTGCCTCCATCTATCTCACTGTTACCTTGGAACACACTGCCTCCATCTATCTCACTGTACCTTGGAACACACTGCCTCCATCTATCTCACTGTACCTTGGAACACACTGCCTCCATCTATCTCACTGTTACCTTGGAACACACTGCCTCCATCTCTCTCACTGTTACCTTGGAACACACTGCCTCCATCTATCTCACTGTTGCCTTGGAACACACTGCCTCCATCTATCTCACTGTATCCTTGGAACACACTGCCTCCATCTATCTCACTGTAACCTTGGAACACACTGCCTCCATCTATCTCACTGTTACCTTGGAACACACTACCTCCATCTATCTCACTGTAACCTTGGAACACACTGCCTCCATCTATCTCACTGTTACCTTGGAACACACTGCCTCCATCTATCTCACTGTTACCTTGGAACACACTGCCTCCGTCTCACTGTAACCTTCGAACACACTGCCTCCATCTCTCTCACTGTTACTTTGGAACACACTGACTCCATCTATCTCACTGTTACCTTGGAACACACTGCCTCCATCTATCTCACTTTAACCTTGGAACACATTGCCTCCATCTCTCTCACTGTTACCTTGGAACACACTGCCTCCATCTATCTCACTGTTACCTTGGAACACACTACCTTGGAACACACTGCCTCCACATCTCTCTCACTGTTACCTTGGAACACACTGCCTCCATCTATCTCACTGTACCTTAGAACACACTGCCTTCATCTATCTCACTGTTACTTTGGAACACACTGACTCCATCTATCGCACTGTTACCTTGGAACACACTGCCTCCATCTATCTCACTGTTACCTTGGAACACACTGCCTCCATCTCTCTCACTGTTACCTTGGAACACACTGACTTCAACTATATCACTGTTACCTTGGAACACACTGCCTCCATCTATCTCACTGTAACATTGGAACACACTGCCTCCATCTATCTCACTGTTACCTTGGAACACACTGCCTCCATCTATCTCACTGTACCTTAGAACACACTGCCTTCATCTATCTCACTGTTACTTTGGAACACACTGACTCCATCTATCGCACTGTTACCTTGGAACACACTGCCTCCATCTATCTCACTGTACCTTAGAACACACTGCCTTCATCTATCTCACTGTTACTTTGGAACACACTGCCTCCATCTCTCTCACTGTTACATTGGAACACAATGCCTCCGTCTAACTGTAACATTGGAACACACTGCCTCCATCTCTTTCACTGTTACCTTGGAACACACTGACTTCAACTATATCACTGTTACCTTGGAACACACTGCCTCCATCTATCTCACTGTAACATTGGAACACACTGCCTCCATCTATCTCACTGTTACCTTGGAACACACTGCCTCCATCTATCTCATTGTTACCTTGGAACACACTGTCTCCATCTATCTCACTGTTTCCTTGGAACACACTGCCTCCATATATCTCACTGTTACCTTGGAACACACTGCCTCCTTCTATCTCACTGTTACCTTGGAACACACTGCCTCCAACTATCTCACTGTAACCTTGGAACACACTGCCTCCATCTATCTCACTGTAACCTTGGAACACACTGCCTCCATCTATCTCACTGTAACATTGGAACACACTGCCTCCGTCTCACTGTAACCTTGGAACACAATGCCTCCGTCTCACTGTTACCTTGGAACACAATGCCTCCATCTCACTGTAACCTTGGAACACACTGCCTCCATCTCTCTCACTGTTACCTTGGAACACAATGCCTCCGTCTCACTGTTACCTTGGAACACAATGCCTCCGTCTCACTGTAACCTTGGAACACACTGTCTCCATCTATCTCACTGTTACCTTGGAACACACTGCCTCCATCTCTCTCACTGTTACCTTGGAACACAATGCCTCCGTCTCACTGTTACCTTGGAACACACTGCCTCCATCTATCTCACTGTTACCTTGGAACACACTGCCTCCATCTATCTCACTGTTACCTTGGAACACACTGCCTCCGTCTCACTGTAACCTTCGAACACACTGCCTCCATCTCTCTCACTGTTACTTTGGAACACACTGACTCCATCTATCTCACTGTAACATTGGAACACACTGCCTCCATCTATCTCACTGTTACCTTGAAACACAATGCCTCCGTCTCACTGTTACCTTGGAACACAATGCCTCCGTCTCACTGTTACCTTGGAACACACTGTCTCCATCTATCTCACTGTTACCTTGGAACACACTGTCTCCATCTATCTCACTGTTTCCTTGGAACACACTGCCTCCATCTATCTCACTGTCACTTGGAATACACTGCCTCCATCTATCTCACTGTAACCTTGGAACACACTGCCTCCATCTATCTCACTGTAACCTTGGAACACACTGCCTCCATCTATCTCACTGTAACATTGGAACACACTGCCTCCGTCTCACTGTAACCTTGGAACACAATGCCTCAGTCTCACTGTTACCTTGGAACACAATGCCTCCATCTCACTGTAACCTTGGAACACACTGCCTCCATCTCTCTCACTGTTACCTTGGAACACACTGCCTCCATCTCTCTCACTGTAACCTTGGAACACAATGCCTCCGTCTCACTGTTACCTTGGAACACAATGCCTCCGTCTCACTGTAACCTTGGAACACACTGTCTCCATCTATCTCACTGTTACCTTGGAACTCACTGCCTCCATCTCTCTCACTGTTACCTTGGAACATAATGCCTCCGTCTCACTGTAACCTTGGAACACACTGCCTCCATCTATCTCACTGTTACCTTGGAACACACTGCCTCCATCTCTCTCACTGTTACCTTGGAACACACTGCCTCCATCTATCTCACTGTTACCTTGGAACACAATGCCTCCGTCTCACTGTAACCTTGGAACACAATGCCTCCGTCTCACTGTTACCTTGGAACACAATGCCTCCGTCTCACTGTTACCTTGGAACACACTGTCTCCATCTATCTCACTGTTACCTTGGAACACACTGTCTCCATCTATCTCACTGTTTCCTTGGAACACAACGCCTCCATCTCACTGTTACCTTGGAACACACTGTCTCCATCTATCTCACTGTTACCTTGGAACACACTGTCTCCATCTATCTCACTGTTACCTTGGAACACACTGCCTCCATCTATCTCACTGTTACCTTGGAATACACTGCCTCCATCTATCTCACTGTAACCTTGGAACACACTGCCTCCATCTATCTCACTGTAACCTTGGAACACACTGCCTCCATCTATCTCACTGTAACATTGGAACACACTGCCTCCGTCTCACTGTAACCTTGGAACACAATGCCTCCGTCTCACTGTTACCTTGGAACACAATGCCTCCATCTCACTGTAACCTTGGAACACACTGCCTCCATCTCTCTCACTGTTACCTTGGAACACAATGCCTCCGTCTCACTGTTACCTTGGAACACAATGCCTCCGTCTCACTGTAACCTTGGAACACACTGTCTCCATCTATCTCACTGTTACCTTGGAACACACTGCCTCCATCTCTCTCACTGTTACCTTGGAACAAACTGCCTCCATCTCTCTCACTGTTACCTTGGAACATAATGCCTCCGTCTCACTGTAACCTTGATACACACTGCCTCCATCTCTCTCACTGTTACCTTGGAACACAATGCCTCCGTCTCACTGTAACCTTGGAACACAATGCCTCCGTCTCACTGTTACCTTGGAACACAATGCCTCCATCTCACTGTAACATTGGAACACACTGTCTCCATCTCCTCACTGTTACCTTGGAACACAATGCCTCCGTCTCACTGTTACCTTGGAACACACTGCCTCCATCTCTCTCACTGTTACCTTGGAACACAATGCCTCCGTCTCACTGTAACCTTGGAACACACTACTCCATCTCTCTTACTGTAACCTTGGAACACACTGCCTCCATCTCTCTCACTGTAACCTAGGAACACATTGCCTCCATCTATCTCACTGTTACCTTGGAACACACTGCCTCCATCTATCTCACTCTTACCTTGGAACACACTACCTCCATCTATCTCACTGTTCCCTTGGAACACACTGCCTCCATCTATCTCATTGTAACATTGGAACACACTGCCTCCATCTCTCTCACTGTTACCTTGGAACACACTGCCTCCATCTATCTCACTGTAACATTGGAACACACTGCCTCCATCTCTCTCACTGTTACCTTGGAACACACTGACTCCATCTATCTCACTGTAACCTTGGAACACATTGCCTCCATCTATCTCACTGTTACCTTGGAACACACTACCTCCATCTATCTCACTGTTCCCTTGGAACACACTGCCTCCATCTATCTCACTGTAACATTGGAACACACTGCCTCCATCTCTCTCACTGTTACCTTGGAACACACTGCCTCCATCTATCTCACTGTAACATTGGAACACACTGCCTCCATCTCTCTCACTGTTACCTTGGAACACACTGACTCCATCTATCTCACTGTAACCTTGGAACACACTGCCTCCATCTATCTCACTGTAACATTGGAACACACTGCCTCCATCTATCTCACTGTTCCCTTGGAACACACTGCCTCCATCTATCTCACTGTAACATTGGAACACACTGTCTCCATCTCTCTCACTGTTACCTTGGAACATACTGCCTCCATCTCTCTCACTGTTACCTTGGAACACACTGCCTCCATCTCTCAAATCAAATCAAATCAAATCAAATCAAATTGTATTGGTCACATGCGCCGAATACAACAGGTGCAGACATTACAGTGAAATGCTTACTTACAGCCCTTAACCAACAGTGCATTTATTTTAAACAAAAAAAGTAAGAATAAAACAACAACAAAAAAAGTGTTGAGAAAAAAAGAGCAGAAGTAAAATAAAGTGACAGTAGGGAGGCTATATATACAGTAAAATAAAGTGACAGTAGGGAGGCTATATATACAGGGGGGTACCGTTGCAGAGTCAATGTGCGGGGGCACCGGCTAGTTGAGGTAGTAGTTGAGGTAATATGTACATGTGGGTAGAGTTAAAGTGACTATGCATAAATACTTAACAGAGTAGCAGCAGCGTAAAAAGGATGGGGTGGGGGGGCAGTGCAAATAGTCCGGGTAGCCATGATTAGCTGTTCAGGAGTCTTATGGCTTGGGGGTAGAAGCTGTTGAGAAGTCTTTTGGACCTAGACTTGGCACTCCGGTACCGCTTGCCGTGCGGTAGCAGAGAGAACAGTCTATGACTAGGGTGGCTGGGGTCTTTGACAATTTTGAGGGCCTTCCTCTGACACCGCCTGGTATAGAGGTCCTGAATGGCAGGGAGCTTTACCCCAGTGATGTACTGGGCCGTACGCACTACCCTCTGTAGTGCCTTGCGGTCAGAGGCCAAGCAGTTGCCATACCAGGCGGTGATGCAACCAGTCAGGATGCTCTCGATGGTGCAGCTGTAGAATTTTTTGAGGATCTGAGGACCCATGCCAAATCTTTTTAGTCTCCTGAGGGGGAATAGGCTTTGTCGTGCCCTCTTCACGACTGTCTTGGTGTGTTTGGACCATGATAGTTCGTTGGTGATGTGGACACCAAGGAACTTGAAGCTCTCAACCTGTTCCACTACAGCCCCGTCGATGAGAATGGGGGCGTGCTCAGTCCTCTTTTTTTTCCTGTAGTCCACAATCATCTCCTTTGTCTTGGTCACGTTGAGGGAGAGGTTGTTGTCCTGGCACCACAAGGCCAGATCTCTGACCTCCTCCCTATAGGCTGTCTCATCGTTGTCGGTGATCAGGCCTACCACTGTTGTGTCGTCGGCAAACTTAATGATGGTGTTGGAGTCGTGCCTGGCCATGCAGTCATGGGTGAACAGAGAGTACAGGAGGGGACTGAGCACGCACCCCTGAGGGGCCCCCGTGTTGAGGATCAGTGTGGCAGATGTGTTGTTACCTACCCTTACCACCTGGGGGCGGCCCGTCAGGAAGTCCAGGATCCAGTTGCAGAGGGAGGTGTTTAGTCCCAGGATCCTTAGCTTAGTGATGAGCTTAGAGGGCACTATGGTGTTGAATGCTGAGCTGTAGTCAATGAATAGCATTCTCACGTAGGTGTTCCTCTTGTCCAGGTGGGAAAGGGCAGTGTGGAGTGCGATAGAGATTGCATCATCTGTGGATCTGTTGGGGCGGTATGCAAATTGGAGTGGGTCTAGGGTTTCTGGGATTATGCTGTTGATGTGAGCCATGACCAGTCTTTCAAAGCACTTCATGGCTACAGACGTCAGTGCTACGGGTCGGTAGTCATTTAGGCAGGTTATCTTAGAGTCCTTGGGCACGGGGACTATGGTGGTCTGCTTGAAACATGTTGGTATTACAGACTCAGTCAGGGACATGTTGAAAATGTCAGTGAAGACACTTGCCAGTTGGTCAGCACATGCTCGGAGTACACGTCCTGGTAATCCGTCTGGCCCTGCGGCCTTGTGAATGTTGACCTGCTTAAAAGTCTTACTCACAAAGTCTTACTCACATCTCTCTCACTGTTACCTTGGAACACACTGCCTCCATCTATCTCACTGTAACATTGGAACACACTGCCTCCATCTCTCTCACTGTTACCTTGGAACACACTGCCTCCATCTCACTGTTACCTTGGAACACACTGCCTCCATCTCTCTCACTGTTACCTTGGAACACACTGCCTCCATCTATCTCACTGTAACCTTGGAACACACTACTCCATCTCTCTCACTGTTACCTTGGAACACACTGCCTCCGTCTCTCTCACTGTTACAGTCGAACATAATGCCTCCGTCTCACAATAACATTGGAAAAGCGTCAATAAAGGACTAATATTGAATCCTACTACACCGGCTCTGACGCTCGTCGGATGTGGCAGGGCTTGAAAAATATTACGGACTACAAAGAGAAACCCAGACGCGAACTGCCCAGTTACGCAAGCCTACCAGTCGAGCTAAATGCCTTTTATGCTCTTTTCGAGGCAAGCAACACTTAAGCATGCATGAGAGCACCAGTTGTTCCTGACAACTGTGTGATCACACTCTACGTAGCCGATGTGAGCAAGACCTTTAAACAGGTGAACATTCACATGGCAGCGGGGCCAGACGGATTACCAGTAAGTGTACTCAAAGCATGCACGGACCAACAAGCAAGTGTCTTCACTGACATCTTCAACCTCTCCCTGAACGAGTCTGTAATACCTACAGTTGAAGTCGGAAGTTTACATACACTTTGGTTAGAGTCATTGAAACTCGTTTTTCAACCACTCCACACATTTCTTGTTAACAAACATACGTATACCACTGCATGCTGTTGTGATTTAGTGCTGTACTTTGTACTTTGGACTGCCCGGGAGAAATATATCAAAACGGCCAATTTTGTAAAATGTCCATATCCTTTTGTACATACATATAAGGCTTAAACACATATTTAGATATCTGTCATTTACATATACGTAAATACTTTAAAAATATATGTCAATATATTATTTTTCTGTATGGGACAGAGCCTGTATCCACCCACCCGTATCCCTCCACCCACCCCGTATCCCTCCCCTTCTAATCCCTCCACCCCATATCCCTCCACCCCGTATCCCTCCACCCACCCTGTATCCCTCCACCCACCCCGTATCCCTCCACCCACCCCGTATCCCTCCACCCACCCTGTATCCCTCCACTCCGTATCCCTCCACCCCGTATCCCTCCACCCACCCCATATCCCTCCACCCACTCCGTATCCCTCCACCCACCCCGTATCCCTCCACCCCGTATCCCTCCACCCACCCCATATCCCTCCACCCACCCCGTATCCCTCCCCCCTAATCTCTCCACCCCGTATCCCTCCACCCACCCCGTATCCCTCCACCCCGTATCCCTCCACCCACCCCGTATCCCTCCACCCCATATCCCTCCACCCACCCCGTATCCCTCCACCCACCCGTATCCCTCCACCCCATATCCCTCCACCCACCCCGTATCCCTCCACCCCGTATCCCTCCAACCACCCCGTATCCCTCCACCCCATATCCCTCCACCCACCCCGTATCCCTCCACCCACCCCGTATCCCTCCACCCACCCCGTATCCCTCCACCCCGTATCCCTCCACCCACCCCGTATCCCTCCACCCACCCCATATCCCTCCACCCCATATCCCTCCACCCACCCCGTATCCCTCCACCCCGTATCCCTCCACCCCGTATCCCTCCACCCACCCCCGTATCCCTCCACCCCGTATCCCTCCACCCCGTATCCCTCCACCCACCCCTGTATCCCTCCACCCACCCCTGTATCCCTCCACCCACCCCGTATCCCTCCACCCCGTATCCCTCCCTCCACCCCGTATCCCTCCACCCACCCCGTATCCCTCCCCCCTAATCTCTCCACCCACCCCGTATCCCTCCACCCACCCCTGTATCCACCCACCCCTGTATCCCTCCACCCACCTCGTATCCCTCCACCCACCCTGTATCCACCCACCCCGTATCCCTCCACCCACCCCGTATCCCTCCCCCCTAATCTCTCCACCCACCCCGTATCCCTCCACCCACCCTGTATCCACCCACCCCGTATCCCTCCCCCCTAATCTCTCCACCCACCCCTGTATCCCTCCCCCCTAATCTCTCCACCCACCCCGTATCCCTACACTCCGAATCCCTCCACCCAGCCAAGTCACACCATGACTCCATACAGTATGCAGTACATGCTAGCCCCTTCTAGACCCCCCTCTCTCTCCCTGAACCCCCCTGTCTCCTGGGAACTACTAAGAGCTTATGAGAATCTAAGACAATCTGACAGGATTTGTTCCGGATCTGACCAGTTTAGGGTTTCCAAGCTGTGAGCTGTCAGATGCTTACGGGACATTATATATGTCTTTGGTACAAGTCTTCCTTCAAAGACTGTTCTCTCATTCTTTATTTTGGTACAAGTCTTCCTTCAAATTCTGTTCTCTCATTCTTTATTTTGGTACAAGTCTTCCTTCAAAGGCTGTTCTCTCATTCTTTATTTTGGTACAAGTCTTCCTTCAAATGCTGTTCTCTCATTCTTTATTTTGTATGCTCTCAGTCTTGACAAAATCATTTCTATACGAGTATAATTCTTTGCATTGTAGAAAATCTTCAGTATTTTCTATTCAGTATTGATATCTAAATGTTTAAATCAAATCTGTATTCATATATATGACAGATTAATGATACCATGATTAATGATTTCACAACAAATATAAGTACCAACACTACTTCATTACTATACAAATCCCCTCACCCAATGAGGTCTGAAATCAGTATGCAAAGTCCTTTAACTCTCCCCATCCTAAGAGGCTGCTGCACTATCCTGCCTGCTACTGGTAAAGACAGAGTAATAGCCAAAAATCAACTCATGTGTCAGTTAATCTCTGCCTCACATTGATTCCTGACAAAAATATAATAGCAGCAACATTTTGGTCCATAAAAGTGGGATCGAGTTTTCTGAGAGAGACAGAGTATGCATCACTAATGTAATTCATCTTAGCCTCTGCATTCCAATGTCTCAGGAGCCATAAAGCTGTGATCCTGCCTGGCCTCTTGCCCTCCCTGTTACGCACCCTGCTATCTATGCTGCTGTATTGACAGAGAACTGCATTTGCTAAAATGATGAATATTTGATGTGGACAAGGTTTCAGAGGCCCTGGGCGGATGTAAATAAGTGAAAATCAGATCAGATGATATTCACCCCAGAATGAAACATTGATGAGGCATGAGCATCTATTTAAGAGCTGGATCTGACATGGTGTTTACAGTAGGGGCAGAATGAGGGTCAGGGAGTGACTGGGCCGTCTAACAGGAGGATAAGGTTACCCGACAGAAACACTAGGACATCCCACAGAAACACAAGGTCAGAATCACAGGGTCAGAATCACAGGGTCAGAATCACAGGGTCAGAAACACAGGGTCAGAAACACAGGGTCAGAAACACAGGGTCAGAATCACAGGGTCAGAATCACAGGGTCAGAAACACAGGGTCAGAATCACAGGGTCAGAATCACAGGGTCAGAATCACAGGGTCAGAAACACAGGTTCAGAAACACAGGGTCAGAATCACAGGGTCAGAAACACAGGGTCAGAATCACAGGGTCAGAAACACTAATCAACATTAACCGTCAGAAACACCAGGACTGCCCCGGCTGTGGAGACACATATCAGACTGATATTCCTCTTTAGAGGAGAGGACTTGATTCTCTCCCTCCACACACTAACCAGAAACACAGGGTCAGAAACACAGGTTCAGATAAACTAATCAGAAACATAGCGACAGAATCTCATTGGCCAGAAACAGTAATAAGATACCAAGGTTCAGAAAATCAATGGTCATAAACGTTAATCAGAAGCAGAGGGTCAGAAACACGGGGTCAGAAACCCATGGTCAGAAACATGGGGTCAGAAACCCATGGTCAGAATCACTAATCAGGGTCAAGATAACAGGATCACAAACAAAGGATCAGAAAAAACAATCACAAACACAGGGTCAGAAACAGGGGGTCAGAAGCACAAAGTCAGAAACACAGGGTCAGAAACACAGGTTAAGAAAAACTAATCAGAAACACAAGGTCAGAAACACTAATCAGAAACACAGGGTCAGAAACACTAATCAGAAACACAGGGTCAGAAACACTAATCAGAAACACAGGGTCAGAAACACTAATCAGAAACACAGGGTCAGAAACACTAATCAGAAACACAGGGTCAGAAACACTAATCAGAAACACAGGGCCGGAAACACTAATCAGAAACACAGGGCCGGAAACACTAATCAGAAACACAGGGTCAGAAACACAAGGTCAGAAACACAGTGTCAGAAACACTAATCAGAAACACAGGGCCGGAAACACTAATCAGAAACACAGGGTCAGAAACACTAATCAGAAACACAGGGTCAGAAACACTAATCAGAAACACAGGGTCAGAAACACTAATCAGAAACACAGGGCCGGAAACACTAATCAGAAACACAGGGTCAGAAACACTAATCAGAAACACAGGGTCAGAAACACTAATCAGAAACACAGGGTCAGAAACACTAATCAGAAACACAGGGTCAGAAACACTAATCAGAAACACAGGGCCGGAAACACTAATCAGAAACACAGGGTCAGAAACACTAATCAGAAACACAGGGTCAGAAACACTAATCAGAAACACAGGGTCAGAAACACAGGGTCAGAAACACTAATCAGAAACACAGGGTCAGAAACACTAATCAGAAACACAGGGTCAGAAACACTAATCAGAAACACAGGGTCAGAAACACTAATCAGAAACACAGGGTCAGAAACACTAATCAGAAACACAGGGCCGGAAACACTAATCAGAAACACAGGGTCAGAAACACTAATCAGAAACACAGGGTCAGAAACACTAATCAGAAACACAGGGTCAGAAACACTAATCAGAAACACAGGGTCAGAAACACTAATCAGAAACACAGGGCCGGAAACACTAATCAGAAACACAGGGTCAGAAACACAAGGTCAGAAACACAGGGTCAGAAACACTAATCAGAAACACAGGGCCGGAAACACTAATCAGAAACACAGTGTCAGAAACACTAATCAGAAACACAGGGCCGGAAACACTAATCAGAAACACAGGGTCAGAAACACTAATCAGAAACACAGGGTCAGAAACACAGGGTCAGAAACACAGGGCCGGAAACACTAATCAGAAACACAGGGCCGGAAACACTAATCAGAAACACAGGGTCAGAAACACTAATCAGAAACACAGGGTCAGAAACACTAATCAGAAACACAGGGACGGAAACACAAGGAGGGAAACACTGGGACAGAATCTCACAGGGCCTGAAACAGTAATCAGAAACAAACGGTCAGAAACACTAAGAAGATACACGGGTTCAGAAAACTAGTCTGAAACATATTGTCAGAAACACAGGGTCAGAAACACAGGGTCAGAAACAAAGGTTCAGAAATACTAATCAGATACACAGGTTCAGAAAACAAAGGGTCAGAAACACTATAATAATAATCAGAAACCCAGGGTCTGAAACACAGGGACAGCAACAGAAGGGTCAGAAAAACCAATCAGAAATCAGAAACAAAGGGTCGGAAATCACAGGGTCAGAAATACTAATCAGATACACAGGTTCAGAAAACTAATTAGAAACACAGGGTCAGAAACAGAAGGGTCAGAAACACAGGGTCAGAAACAGAAGGGTCAGAAACACAGGGTCAGAAACAGAAGGGTCAGAAACAGAAGGGTCAGAAACAGAAGGGTCAGAAACAGAAGGGTCAGAAACACAGGGTCAGAAACAGAAGGGTCAGAAACAGAAGGGTCAGAAACACAGGGTCAGAAACACAGGGTCAGAAACAGAAGGGTCAGAAACAGAAGGGTCAGAAACACAGGGTCAGAAACAGAAGGGTCAGAAACAGAAGGGTCAGAAACAGAAGGGTCAGAAACAGAGGGTCAGAAACAGAAGGGTCAGAAACAGAAGGGTCAGAAACAGAAGGGTCAGAAACAGAGGGTCAGAAACACAAGGTCAGAAACACTAATCAGAAACACAGTGTCAGAAACACTAATCAGAAACACAGGGTCAGAAACACTAATCAGAAACACAGGGCCGGAAACACTAATCAGAAACACAGGGTCAGAAACACTAATCAGAAACACAGGGTCAGAAACACTAATCAGAAACACAGGTCCGGAAACACTAATCAGAAACACTAATCAGAAACACAGGGTCAGAAACACTAATCAGAAACACAGGGTCAGAAACACTAATCAGAAACACAGGGTCAGAAACACTAATCAGAAACACAGGGCCGGAAACACTAATCAGAAACACAGGGTCAGAAACACTAATCAGAAACACAGGGCCGGAAACACTAATCAGAAACACTAATCAGAAACACAGGGTCAGAAACACTAATCAGAAACACAGGGTCAGAAACACTAATCAGAAACACAGGGTCAGAAACACTAATCAGAAACACAGGGTCAGAAACACTAATCAGAAACACAGGGTCAGAAACACTAATCAGAAACACAGGGTCAGAAACACTAATCAGAAACACAGGGCCGGAAACACTAATCAGAAACACAGGGTCAGAAACACTAATCAGAAACACAGGGTCAGAAACACTAATCAGAAACACAGGGCCGGAAACACTAATCAGAAACACAGGGTCAGAAACACTAATCAGAAACACAGGGCCGGAAACACTAATCAGAAACACAGGGTCAGAAACACTAATCAGAAACACAGGGTCAGAAACACTAATCAGAAACACAGGGCCGGAAACACTAATCAGAAACACAGGGTCAGAAACACTAATCAGAAACACAGGGTCAGAAACACTAATCAGAAACACAGGGCCGGAAACACTAATCAGAAACACAGGGTCAGAAACACTAATCAGAAACACAGGGTCAGAAACACAGGGTCAGAAACACAGGGCCGGAAACACAGGGTCAGAAACACTAATCAGAAACACTAATCAGAAACACAGGGTCAGAAACACTAATCAGAAACACAGGGTCAGAAACACTAATCAGAAACACTAATCAGAAACACTAATCAGAAACACAGGGTCAGAAACACTAATCAGAAACACAGGGTCAGAAACACAGGGTCAGAAACACAGGGCCGGAAACACAGGGTCAGAAACACTAATCAGAAACACTAATCAGAAACACAGGGTCAGAAACACAGGGTCAGAAACACTAATCAGAAACACTAATCAGAAACACAGGGTCAGAAACACAGGGTCAGAAACACTAATCAGAAACACAGGGTCAGAAACACTAATCAGACACACAGGGTCAGAAACACTAATCAGAAACACAGGGTCAGAAACACTAATCAGAAACACAGGGTCAGAAACACTAATCAGAAACACAGGGCCGGAAACACTAATCAGAAACACAGGGTCAGAAACACTAATCAGAAACACTAATCAGAAACACAGGGTCAGAAACACAGGGTCAGAAACACTAATCAGAAACACTAATCAGAAACACAGGGTCAGAAACACAGGGTCAGAAACACTAATCAGAAACACAGGGTCAGAAACACTAATCAGAAACACAGGGTCAGAAACACTAATCAGAAACACAGGGTCAGAAACACTAATCAGAAACACAGGGTCAGAAACACTAATCAGAAACACTAATCAGAAACACAGGGTCAGAAACACTAATCAGAAACACAGGGTCAGAAACACTAATCAGAAACACAGGGTCAGAAACACTAATCAGAAACACAGGGTCAGAAACACTAATCAGAAACACAGGGTCAGAAACACTAATCAGAAACACAGGGTCAGAAACACTAATCAGAAACACAGGGTCAGAAACACTAATCAGAAACACAGGGTCAGAAACACTAATCAGAAACACAGGGTCAGAAACACTAATCAGAAACACAGGGTCAGAAACACTAATCAGAAACACTAATCAGAAACACAGGGTCAGAAACACTAATCAGAAACACAGGGTCAGAAACACTAATCAGAAACACAGGGTCAGAAACACAGGGTCAGAAACACTAATCAGAAACACAGGGTCAGAAACACTAATCAGAAACACAGGGTCAGAAACACTAATCAGAAACACAGGGTCAGAAACACTAATCAGAAACACAGGGTCAGAAACACTAATCAGAAACACAGGGCCAGAAACACTAATCAGAAACACAGGGTCAGAAACACTAATCAGAAACACAGGGCCGGAAACACTAATCAGAAACACAGGGCCGGAAACACTAATCAGAAACACAGGGTCAGAAACACTAATCAGAAACACAGGGTCAGAAACACTAATCAGAAACACAGGGTCAGAAACACTAATCA
Source organism: Coregonus lavaretus (assembly GCF_964263955.1). Taxonomy (NCBI): domain Eukaryota; kingdom Metazoa; phylum Chordata; class Actinopteri; order Salmoniformes; family Salmonidae; genus Coregonus; species Coregonus lavaretus. Next base: position 99,250 of record NW_028165522.1, on the reverse strand, counting down.
GAAACACAGGGTCAGAAACACTAATCAGAAACACAGGGACGGAAACACAAGGAGGGAAACACTGGGACAGAATCTCACAGGGCCTGAAACAGTAATCAGAAACAAACGGTCAGAAACACTAAGAAGATACACAGGGTCAGAAAACTAGTCTGAAACATATTGTCAGAAACACAGGGTCAGAAACACAGGGTCAGAAACACTAATCAGAAACACAGGGTCAGAAACAAAGGTTCAGAAATACTAATCAGATACACAGGTTCAGAAAACAAAGGGTCAGAAACACTATAATAATAATCAGAAACCCAGGGTCTGAAACACAGGGACAGCAACAGAAGGGTCAGAAAAACCAATCAGAAATCAGAAACAAAGGGTCGGAAAACACAGGGTCAGAAATACTAATCAGATACACAGGTTCAGAAAACTAATTAGAAACACAGGGTCAGAAACAGAAGGGTCAGAAACACAGGGTCAGAAACAGAGGGTCAGAAACAGAAGGGTCAGAAACAGAAGGGTCAGAAACAGAAGGGTCAGAAACAGAAGGGTCAGAAACAGAGGGTCAGAAACAGAAGGGTCAGAAACAGAAGGGTCAGAAACAGAAGGGTCAGAAACAGAGGGTCAGAAACACAGGGTCAGAAACAGAAGGGTCAGAAACAGAAGGGTCAGAAACAGAAGGGTTAGAAACACAGGGTCAGAAACACAGGGTCAGAAACAGAAGGGTCAGAAACAGAATGGTCAGAAACAGAAGGGTCAGAAACAGAAGGGTCAGAAACAGAAGGGTCAGAAACAGAAGGGTCAGAAACAGAAGGGTTAGAATAACAGGACCATTGTTAGACTTGTGTTTTTTGTTCTGTTACAAAAGTTTTGTATTGAGTTGCCAACAGGCCTTCTGTGGTTTAATGTGGGTCAATGTGGTTCAATGTGCCATTGAAGCTAGAGAGAATCCCAGAGGACCTAGCTGCTAGCTAGCATGATGGGTAATGTAGTCATCCCTCTGTCTTCCTGGTGAAAGCTTCTCTGAGACATCCTATAGACCACAGCTCAATACAGTCAGTAAATCACTGTCCACACCCTAAAACACTTCCTAACCCTAAACCTCACTGAAACACTTTAACATACACTTACTGTGGCTCACAGGCTGTGGTAACAGTTGTTGCATTATATATTTTGAGAGCAGTAAACCAACCTGCTGTGGTTTAACCACAGGACTGCTTTAGACCACACTTTAAAAACACGTTATCTATTCACCACAGGAGAGGAAAGGAGAGGAGAGGAGAGGAGAGGAATAGAGAGTAGAGGAGAGGAGAGGAGATGAGAGAGGAGGAGAGGAGATGAGATGAAATGAGAGGAGAGGAGAGGAGATGAAATGAAATGAGAGGAGAGAGGATATGAGAGAGGAAAGGAGAGGAGAGGAAAGGAGAGGAAAGGAGTAGAGTGGAAAGGGAGATGGGGAGGAGTGGAGAGGAGAATGTTGTGTCCACATCAGGTCCTCAGAGGCCACAGTCACCCGACACCACAGAGAGAGAAAATGAAAGCAAAGCAGATAAAGGAGGGTTAGAGAGATATTTAGTGTGGAGAGAGAGAGGAGGGATGGGAGAGAGAAGGAGGGATGGAGAGACAGAGGAGGGATGGAGAGAGAGGGGAGGGATGGAGAGAGAGAGGAGGGATGGAGAGAGAGAAGGAGGGATGGAGAGAGAGAGAGGAGGGATGGGAGAGAGAAGGAGGGATGGAGAGAGAGGGGAGGGATGGAGAGACAGAGGAGGGATGGGAGAGAGAAGGAGGGATGGAGAGAGAGAGGGAGGGATGGAGAGAGAGGGGAGGGATGGAGAGAGAGAAGGAGGGATGGAGAGAGAGGGGAGGGAGGGAGAGAGAGAAGGAGGGATGGGGAGAGAGAAGGAGGGATGGAGAGAGAGGGGAGGGATGGAGAGGGATGGAGAGAGGGAAGAGGGATGGAGAGGGAAGAGGGATGGAGAGAGAGGAGGGATGGATAGAGAGAGAGGGGTGGAGAGAGGGATAGAGAGAGAGAGGGATGGAGAGAGAGACGGGTGGAGAGAGAGGGATGGAGAGAGAGAGACGGGTGGAGAGAGAGGGATGAGAGAGAGAGACGGGTGGAGAGAGAGGGATGAGAGAGAGAGACGGGTGGAGAGAGGGATAGAGAGAGAGAGAGGGGTGGAGAGGGGGATAGAGAGAGAGAGAGGGATGGAGAGAGAGACGGGTGGAGAGAGAGGGATGGAGAGAGAGAGACGGGTGGAGAGAGAGGGATGAGAGAGAGAGACAGGTGGAGAGAGAGGGATGAGAGAGAGAGACGGGTGGAGAGAGGGATAGAGAGAGAGAGGGATGGAGAGAGAGAGACGGGTGGAGAGAGAGGGATGAGAGAGAGAGAGGGGTGGAGAGAGGGATAGAGAGAGAGAGGGATGGAGAGAGAGACGGGTGGAGAGAGAGGGATAAAGAGAGAGAGATGGATGGAGAGAGAGAGAGAGAGGGGGATGGAGAGAGAGGGATGGAGAGACAAGAGGGATGGAGAGAGAGAGAGGGTTGGAGAAAGAGAGACGGGTGGAGAGAGAGGGATGGAGAGACAAGAGGGATGAGAGAGAGAGGGGGATGGAGAGAGAGACGGGTGGAGAGAGAGAGATGGAGAGACAAGAGGGATGGAGAGAGAGAGTGGGATGGAGAGAGAGAGGAGGGATGGAGAGAGAGGGGAGGGATGGAGAGAGAGACGGGTGGAGAGAGAGAGGAGGGATGGAGAGAGAGGGGAGGGATGGAGAGAGAGAGACGGGTGGAGAGAGAGAGGAGGGATGGAGAGAGAGACGGATGGAGAGAGAGGAGGGATGAGAGAGAGATGGATGGAGAGAGAGAGATGGATGGAGAGAGAGGAGGGATGGAGAGAGAGACGGATGGAGAGAGAGGGGAGGGATGGAGAGAGAGACGGGTGGAGAGAGAGAGGAGGGATGGAGAGAGAGGGGAGGGATGGAGAGAGAGAGACGGGTGGAGAGAGAGGGGAGGGATGGAGAGAGAGAGACGGGTGGAGAGAGAGAGGAGGGATGGAGAGAGAGGGGAGGGATGGAGAGAGAGAGACGGGTGGAGAGAGAGGAGGGATGGAGAGAGAGACGGATGGAGAGAGAGGGATGGAGAGAGAGACGGGTGGAGAGAGGAGAGAGAGGAGGGGTGGAGAGAGAGAGGAGGGATGGAGAGAGAGAGGGATGGAGAGAGAGAGGGATGGCGAGAGAGAGGAGGGATAGAGAGAGAGAGAGAGAGAGAGAGAGAGAGAGTGAGCGAGAGAGAGAGAGAGAGAGAGAGAGAGAGAGAGAGTGGAGGGATAGAGAGAGGTGCATTACCGAGTGTGTTGAGACTGGAGGTGTTCTATCTTCTGCATTCTAGTCTACATGATGATGAAGGAAATGATTGCACTCTAGTCTACATGATGAAGGAAATGATTGCTAAGTGAATTACAGTTTGTTCTAGATGGGTTTTGAGTAAATTGGAGAGGGTGAAGCTTATTGCCAGGGATGTGATCGTTCTTTAGCTTTGACAGTGAAGGAGGACGTGATCTGTAGTTTCTGCTGCTGGACAGTTGGGACATGAACCTGTGTTGTGGAGAGAGTGATCCCATATTACATCTTGATCAACAGATGACTGATCATATTGTGTACCCATTGTTCAACCTCCCTGTTTGATGACAGAACACTGCCGCCTCCCACATCCATTTCCCCAGTCGCCCCCCAGGCAGCGGCATCAATAACACCGGCCAGCCAAGAGGAGGAGAGGAGAGGGGGATGAGGAGAGGAGGATACCACAGCGTACCACACAGCACTCTGCCCTGGGGCCTTAGCCCCCTCCTCAACCCCCCACATAACACCTTCACCATTATAGCACCCCCATCCCTCATTCCCCCACCCCAGCCTCAACCCGCCAGCCTCAACCAGCAGGACACTGTGGAAGACCCCCGTCCACCCTACCCCAGCACCCCCACCCTAAACCCAACACTGCCCTGTCTATTAAGGGGCATGCTAACATGTTAGCCTAGCACTGCGCTGTTTATTTAAAGTAATTGTCCAGTGAAAATCAAAAGAATGCTTGCTATTTCCTCATAGGGGATGATGTCATCCTCCTGTGGAGGATAAGATGGCCAATCAGAGGTCTACTTGCATTCATATTTTGAATGACCAGTATACGACAACACCGTTCTGTTGTGTGAGTACGCCCACAACATTCAAACACAGAAAAGCAACTTTTTAACATAGTTAATTTACAAATGTTGGAAGGAAAACTATTTAACTCATACTGTAATTAATTATAGGTCATATTTAATAGAAATCTGGAAACACTGGACAGTTACTGTAGCAGAGGCATTCTAATGGCATTGCTATGCTGAGTGATGTCTGCTGGCTGGTCATGATACAGGGCTTGTGTCTTCTGATCCTTCCTGACAAGTGTTTATCTCTATGTAAGAATGCTGTTCATTGACTACAGCTCAGCCTTCAACACCATAGTACCCTGGGTCTGAACCCCACCCTGTGCAACTGGGTCCTGGACTTCCTGACGGGCCGCCCCCAGGTGGTGAAGGTAGGAAACAACACCTCCACTACGCTGATCCTCAACACAGGGGCCCCACAAGGATGCGTGCTCAGCCCCCTCCTGTACTCCCTGTTCACATATGACTGCGTGGCCACGTTTACAGGGTATTTTAATCAATTATTTTGTGACATGTGAATATATTTGGTATAGTTGTATCTAAAAAGGATAACTTTTTTAGTGTTTTAATTTTTATTTAATATTGTCCTCGCCTTCCTCCTCTGAGGAGCCTCCACTGTGGTACAAGGTATGTGGTTGCTAGATTTTCAGTATACGGTAGATGGCATATGGTTGCTAGATTTTCAGTATATGGTAGATGGCATATGGTTGCTAGATTTTCAGTATATGGTAGATGGCATATGGTTGCTAGATTTTCAGTATATGGTAGATGATCTATGGTTGCTAGATTTTCAGTATATGGTAGATGATCTATGGTTGCTAGATTTTCAGTATGTGGTAGATGGCATATGGATGCTAGATTTTATGGTAGAGTGGCGAGATGAAAGCCACTCCTCAGTAAAAGGCACGACAGCCCGCTTGGAGTTAGCCAAAGGGCACCTAAAGGACTCTTGATGAAACCAAGATTGAACTCTTTGGCCTGGATGCCAAGTGTCACGTCTGGATTAAACCTGGCAACATCCCTACGGTGAAACATGATGGTGGCAGTGATGTTGTGGGGATGATTTTTAGCAGCAGGGACTGGGAGACCAGTCAGGATCGAGGGAAAGATGAACGGGGGGCAACGTACAGAGAGACGCTTGATGAAAAGCTGCTCCAGAGCTCTCAGGACCTCAGACTGAGGTGAAGGTTCACCTTCCAACAGGACAATGACCGTAAGCACACAGCCAAGACAACGCAGGAGTGGCTTCGGGACAAGTCTCTGAATGTCCTTGAGTGGCCCAGCCAGAGCCCGGACTTGAACTTGATCTAACATCTTTGGAGAGACCTGAAAATAGCTGTGCAGCGATGCTCCCCATCCAACCTGACAGAGCTTGAGAGAATCTGCAGAGAAGAATGGGAGAAACTCCCCAAATACAAGTGTGCCAAGCTTGTAGCGTCATACCCAAGAAGACTCTAGGCTGTAATCGCTGCCAAAGGTGCTTCAACAAAGTACTGAGTAAAGGGTCTGAATACTTATGTAAATGTGATATTTCCGTTTTTTATTTGTAATACATTTACAAAAATGTCTAAAAACGTGTTTTTGCTTCGTCATTAAGGGGTATTGTGTAATTTAATCCATTTTAGAATAGGGCTGTAACGTAACAAAATTTGAAACATTTCAAGGGGTCTGAATACTTTCCGAATGCACTGTAGGCAGAGGTAAAAGTGACTAGGCAATCAGGATAGATCATAAACATAGTAGCAGCAGCGTATGGGTTAGGGTTAGTAGTAGCAGCAGCGTGTGGGAAGAGTGTTGGAGTGTCAGTGCAGTATGTGTGAGTAGAGTCCAGTGAGTGGGTAGAGTCCAGTGTGTGGGTAGAGTCCAGTGTGTGGGTAGAGTCCAGTGAGTGGGTAGAGTCCAGTGTGTGGGTAGAGTCCAGTGAGTGGGTAGAGTCCAGTGTGTGGGTAGAGTCCAGTGAGTGTGTGGCTAGAGTCCAGTGTGTGGGTAGAGTCCAGTGAGTGTGTGGGTAGAGTCCAGTGAGTGTGTGGGTAGAGTCCAGTGAGTGGGTAGAGTCCAGTGAGTGGGTAGAGTCCAGTGGGTGGGTAGAGTCCAGTGAGTGTGTGGGTAGAGTCCAGTGTGTGGGTAGAGTCCAGTGAGTGTGTGGGTAGAGTCCAGTGTGTGGGTAGAGTAAAGTGAGTGTGTGGGTAGAGTCCAGTGTGTGGGTAGAGTCCAGTGTGTGGGTAGAGTCCAGTGAGTGTGTGGGTAGAGTCCAGTGAGTGTGTGGGTAGAGTCCAGTGAGTGTGTGGGTAGAGTCCAGTGAGTGTGTGGGTAGAGTCTAGTGAGTGGGTAGAGTCCAGTGAGTGGGTAGAGTCCAGTGGGTGGGTAGAGTCCAGTGAGTGTGTGGGTAGAGTCCAGTGTGTGGGTAGAGTCCAGTGAGTGTGTGAGTAGAGTCCAGTGAGTGTGTGGGTAGAGTCCAGTGAGTGTGTGGGTAGAGTCCAGTGTGTGGGTAGAGTCCAGTGAGTGTGTGGGTAGAGTCCAGTGGGTGGGTAGAGTCCAATGGGTGGGTAGAGTCCAGTGAGTGGGTAGAGTCCAGTGGGTGGGTAGAGTCCAGTGAGTGGGTAGAGTCCAGTGAGTGTGTGGGTAGAGTCCAGTGAGTGTGTGGGTAGAGTCCAGTGAGTGTGTGGGTAGAGTCCAGTGAGTGTGTGGGTAGAGTCCAGTGTGTGTGTGGGTAGAGTCCAGTGAGTGTGTGGGTAGAGTACAGTGAGTGTGTGGGTAGAGTCCAGTGTGTGTGTGGGTAGAGTCCAGTGACTGTGTGGGTAGAGTCCAGTGACTGTGTGGGTAGAGTCCAGTGACTGTGTGGGTAGAGTCCAGTGAGTGTGTGGGTAGAGTCCAGTGAGTGTGTGGGTAGAGTCCAGTGAGTGTGTGGGTAGAGTCTAGTGAGTGGGTAGAGTCCAGTGAGTGGGTAGAGTCCAGTGGGTGGGTAGAGTCCAGTGAGTGTGTGGGTAGAGTCCAGTGTGTGGGTAGAGTCCAGTGAGTGTGTGAGTAGAGTCCAGTGAGTGTGTGGGTAGAGTCCAGTGAGTGTGTGGGTAGAGTCCAGTGTGTGGGTAGAGTCCAGTGAGTGTGTGGGTAGAGTCCAGTGGGTGGGTAGAGTCCAATGGGTGGGTAGAGTCCAGTGAGTGGGTAGAGTCCAGTGGGTGGGTAGAGTCCAGTGGGTGGGTAGAGTCCAGTGAGTGGGTAGAGTCCAGTGAGTGTGTGGGTAGAGTCCAGTGAGTGTGTGGGTAGAGTCCAGTGAGTGTGTGGGTAGAGTCCAGTGAGTGTGTGGGTAGAGTCCAGTGTGTGTGTGGGTAGAGTCCAGTGAGTGTGTGGGTAGAGTACAGTGAGTGTGTGGGTAGAGTCCAGTGTGTGTGTGGGTAGAGTCCAGTGACTGTGTGGGTAGAGTCCAGTGACTGTGTGGGTAGAGTCCAGTGACTGTGTGGGTAGAGTCCAGTGAGTGTGTGGGTAGAGTCCAGTGAGTGTATGGGTAGAGTCCAGTGAGTGTGTGGGTAGAGTCCAGTGTGTGGGTAGAGTCTAGTGAGTGTGTGGGTAGAGTCCAGTGTGTGGGTAGAGTCCAGTGAGTGGGTAGAGTCTAGTGAGTGTGTGGGTAGAGTCTAGTGAGTGGGTAGAGTCCAGTGAGTGTGTTGTAGAGTCCAGTGAGTCGGTAGAGACTAGTGAGTGTGCATAGAGCCAGTGTGTGGGTAGAGTCCAGTGAGTGGGTAGAGTCCAGTGAGTGTGTGGGTAGAGTCCAGTGAGTGTGTGGGTAGAGTCCAGTGAGTGTGTGGGTAGAGTCCAGTGAGTGGGTAGAGTCCAGTGAGTGGGTAGAGTCCAGTGTGTGGGTAGAGTCCAGTGAGTGGGTAGAGTCCAGTGTGTGGGTAGAGTCCAGTGAGTGGGTAGAGTCCAGTGTGTTGGTAGTGTCCAGTGAGTGTGTGGGTAGAGTCCAGTGAGTGTGTGGGTAGAGTCCAGTGGGTGGGTAGAGTCCAGTGTGTGGGTAGAGTCCAGTGTGTGGGTAGAGTCCAGTGTGTGGGTAGAGTCCAGTGAGTGGGTAGAGTCCAGTGGGTGGGTAGAGTCCAGTGTGTGGGTAGAGTCCAGTGTGTGGGTAGAGTCCAGTGAGTGGGTAGAGTCCAGTGGGTGGGTAGAGTCCAGTGTGTGGGTAGAGTCCAGTGTGTGGGTAGAGTCCAGTGAGTGGGTAGAGTCCAGTGAGTGGGTAGAGTCCAGTGAGTGTGTGGGTAGAGTCCAGTGTGTGGGTAGAGTCCAGTGAGTGTGTGGGTAGAGTCCAGTGAGTGTGTGGGTAGAGTCCAGTGTGTGGGTAGAGTCCAGTGAGTGTGTGGGTAGAGTCCAGTGAGTGTGTGGGTAGAGTCCAGTGAGTGGGTAGAGTCCAGTGAGTGGGTAGAGTCCAGTGGGTGGGTAGAGTCCAGTGAGTGTGTGGGTAGAGTCCAGTGTGTGGGTAGAGTCCAGTGAGTGTGTGGGTAGAGTCCAGTGTGTGGGTAGAGTCCAGTGAGTGTGTGGGTAGAGTCTAGTGTGTGGGTAGAGTCCAGTGAGTGTGTGGGTAGAGTCCAGTGAGTGTGTGGGTAGAGTCCAGTGAGTGTGTGGGTAGAGTCCAGTGAGTGTGTGGGTAGAGTCTAGTGAGTGGGTAGAGTCCAGTGAGTGGGTAGAGTCCAGTGGGTGGGTAGAGTCCAGTGTGTGGGTAGAGTCCAGTGAGTGTGTTGGTAGAGTCCAGTGGGTGGGTAGAGTCCAGTGAGTGTGTGAGTAGAGTCCAGTGAGTGTGTGGGTAGAGTCCAGTGAGTGTGTGGGTAGAGTCCAGTGTGTGGGTAGAGTCCAGTGAGTGTGTGGGTAGAGTCCAGTGAGTGTGTGGGTAGAGTCCAGTGAGTGTGTTGGTAGAGTCCAGTGAGTGTGTGGGTAGAGTCCAGTGAGTGGGTAGAGTCCAATGGGTGGGTAGAGTCCAGTGAGTGGGTAGAGTCCAGTGGGTGGGTAGAGTCCAGTGGGTGGGTAGAGTCCAGTGAGTGGGTAGAGTCCAGTGAGTGTGTGGGTAGAGTCCAGTGAGTGTGTGGGTAGTGTCCAGTGAGTGTGTGGGTAGAGTCCAGTGAGTGTGTGGGTAGAGTCCAGTGAGTGTGTGGGTAGAGTTCAGTGTGTGGGTAGAGTCCAGTGTGTGGGTAGAGTCCAGTGAGTGTGTGGGTAGAGTCCAGTGAGTGGGTGGGTAGAGTCCAGTGAGTGTGTGGGTAGAGTTCAGTGTGTGGGTAGAGTCCAGTGTGTGGGTAGAGTCCAGTGAGTGTGTGAGTAGAGTCCAGTGAGTGTGTGGGTAGAGTCCAGTGAGTGTGTGGGTAGAGTCCAGTGAGTGTGTGGGTAGAGTCCAGTGTGTGTGTGGGTAGAGTCCAGTGAGTGTGTGGGTAGAGTCCAGTGAGTGTGTGGGTAGAGTACAGTGTGTGTGTGGGTAGAGTCCAGTGAGTGTGTGGGTAGAGTCCAGTGAGTGTGTGGGTAGAGTCCAGTGAGTGTGTGGGTAGAGTCCAGTGAGTGTGTGGGTAGAGTCCAGTGAGTGGGTAGAGTCCAGTGAGTGGGTAGAGTCCAGTGAGTGCGTGGGTAGAGTCCAGTGAGTGTGTGGGTAGAGTCCAGTGAGTGGGTAGAGTCCAGTGAGTGGGTAGAGTCCAGTGTGTGGGTAGAGTCCAGTGAGTGGGTAGAGTCCAGTGTGTGGGTAGAGTCCAGTGAGTGGGTAGAGTCCAGTGTGTTGGTAGTGTCCAGTGAGTGTGTGGGTAGAGTCCAGTGAGTGTGTGGGTAGAGTCCAGTGTGTGGGTAGAGTCCAGTGAGTGTGTGGGTAGAGTCCAGTGTGTGTGTGGGTAGAGTCTAGTGAGTGTGTGGGTAGAGTCCAGTGTGTGGGTAGAGTCCAGTGAGTGGGTAGAGTCCAGTGAGTGTGTGGGTAGAGTCCAGTGTGTGGGTAGAGTCTAGTGAGTGTGTGGGTAGAGTCCAGTGTGTGGGTAGAGTCCAGTGAGTGGGTAGAGTCTAGTGAGTGTGTGGGTAGAGTCTAGTGAGTGGGTAGAGTCCAGTGAGTGTGTTGTAGAGTCCAGTGAGTCGGTAGAGACTAGTGAGTGTGCATAGAGCCAGTGTGTGGGTAGAGTCCAGTGAGTGGGTAGAGTCCAGTGAGTGTGTTGGTAGAGTCCAGTGTGTGGGTAGAGTCCAGTGTGTGGGTAGAGCCCAGTGTGTGGGTAGAGTCCAGTGTGTGGGTAGAGTCCAGTGAGTGTGTGGGTAGAGTCTAGTGAGTGGGTAGAGTCCAGTGTGTGGGTAGAATCCAGTGTGTGGGTAGAGTCTAGTGTGTGGGTACAGTCCAGTGAGTGGGTAGAGTCCAGTGAGTCGGTAGAGACTAGTGAGTGTGCATAGAGCCAGTGTGTGGGTAGAGTCCAGTGAGTGGGTAGAGTCTAGTGAGTGTGTGGGTAGAGTCCAGTGTGTGGGTAGAGTCCAGTGAGTGGGTAGAGTCCAGTGAGTGTGTGGGTAGAGTCCAGTGTGGGGGTAGAGTCTAGTGAGTGTGTGGGTAGAGTCCAGTGTGTGGGTAGAGTCCAGTGTGTGGGTAGAGTCCAGTGAGTGAGTGGGTAGAGTCCAGTGAGTGTGTGGGTAGAGTCCAGTGAGTGTGTGGGTAGAGTCCAGTGAGTGGGTAGAGTCCAGTGAGTGGGTAGAGTCCAGTGAGTGGGTAGAGTCCAGTGAGTGGGTAGAGTCCAGTGTGTGGGTAGAGTCCAGTGAGTGGGTAGAGTCCAGTGTGTGGGTAGAGTCCAGTGAGTGGGTAGAGTCCAGTGTGTTGGTAGTGTCCAGTGAGTGTGTGGGTAGAGTCCAGTGAGTGTGTGGGTAGAGTCCAGTGGGTGGGTAGAGTCCAGTGTGTGGGTAGAGTCCAGTGTGTGGGTAGAGTCCAGTGTGTGGGTAGAGTCCAGTGAGTGGGTAGAGTCCAGTGGGTGGGTAGAGTCCAGTGTGTGGGTAGAGTCCAGTGAGTGGGTAGAGTCCAGTGGGTGGGTAGAGTCCAGTGTGTGGGTAGAGTCCAGTGTGTGGGTAGAGTCCAGTGAGTGGGTAGAGTCCAGTGAGTGGGTAGAGTCCAGTGAGTGTGTGGGTAGAGTCCAGTGTGTGGGTAGAGTCCAGTGAGTGTGTGGGTAGAGTCCAGTGAGTGTGTGGGTAGAGTCCAGTGTGTGGGTAGAGTCCAGTGAGTGTGTGGGTAGAGTCCAGTGAGTGAGTGGGTAGAGTCCAGTGAGTGGGTAGAGTCCAGTGGGTGGGTAGAGTCCAGTGAGTGTGTGGGTAGAGTCCAGTGTGTGGGTAGAGTCCAGTGAGTGTGTGGGTAGAGTCCAGTGTGTGGGTAGAGTCCAGTGAGTGTGTGGGTAGAGTCCAGTGTGTGGGTAGAGTCCAGTGTGTGGGTAGAGTCCAGTGAGTGTGTGGGTAGAGTCCAGTGAGTGTGTGGGTAGAGTCCAGTGAGTGTGTGGGTAGAGTCCAGTGAGTGGGTAGAGTCCAGTGAGTGGGTAGAGTCCAGTGGGTGGGTAGAGTCCAGTGAGTGTGTGGGTAGAGTCCAGTGTGTGGGTAGAGTCCAGTGAGTGTGTGGGTAGAGTCCAGTGTGTGGGTAGAGTCCAGTGAGTGTGTGGGTAGAGTCCAGTGTGTGGGTAGAGTCCAGTGAGTGTGTGGGTAGAGTCCAGTGAGTGTGTGGGTAGAGTCCAGTGAGTGTGTGGGTAGAGTCTAGTGAGTGGGTAGAGTCCAGTGAGTGGGTAGAGTCCAGTGGGTGGGTAGAGTCCAGTGAGTGTGTGGGTAGAGTCCAGTGTGTGGGTAGAGTCCAGTGAGTGTGTTGGTAGAGTCCAGTGGGTGGGTAGAGTCCAGTGAGTGTGTGAGTAGAGTCCAGTGAGTGTGTGGGTAGAGTCCAGTGAGTGTGTGGGTAGAGTCCAGTGTGTGGGTAGAGTCCAGTGAGTGTGTGGGTAGAGTCCAGTGAGTGTGTGGGTAGAGTCCAGTGAGTGTGTTGGTAGAGTCCAGTGAGTGTGTGGGTAGAGTCCAGTGAGTGGGTAGAGTCCAATGGGTGGGTAGAGTCCAGTGAGTGGGTAGAGTCCAGTGGGTGGGTAGAGTCCAGTGGGTGGGTAGAGTCCAGTGAGTGGGTAGAGTCCAGTGAGTGTGTGGGTAGAGTCCAGTGAGTGTGTGGGTAGAGTCCAGTGAGTGTGTGGGTAGAGTCCAGTGAGTGTGTGGGTAGAGTCCAGTGAGTGTGTGGGTAGAGTTCAGTGTGTGGGTAGAGTCCAGTGTGTGGGTAGAGTCCAGTGAGTGTGTGGGTAGAGTCCAGTGAGTGGGTGGGTAGAGTCCAGTGAGTGTGTGGGTAGAGTTCAGTGTGTGGGTAGAGTCCAGTGTGTGGGTAGAGTCCAGTGAGTGTGTGAGTAGAGTCCAGTGAGTGTGTGGGTAGAGTCCAGTGAGTGTGTGGGTAGAGTCCAGTGAGTGTGTGGGTAGAGTCCAGTGAGTGTGTGGGTAGAGTCCAGTGAGTGTGTGGGTAGAGTCCAGTGTGTGTGTGGGTAGAGTCCAGTGAGTGTGTGGGTAGAGTCCAGTGAGTGTGTGGGTAGAGTCCAGTGTGTGTGTGGGTAGAGTCCAGTGAGTGTGTGGGTAGAGTCCAGTGAGTGTGTGCGTAGAGTCCAGTGAGTGTGTGGGTAGAGTCCAGTGAGTGTGTGGGTAGAGTCCAGTGAGTGTGTGGGTAGAGTCCAGTGAGTGGGTAGAGTCCAGTGAGTGTGTGGGTAGAGTCCAGTGAGTGTGTGGGTAGAGTCCAGTGTGTGGGTAGAGTCCAGTGTGTGGGTAGAGTCCAGTGTGTGGGTAGAGTCCAGTGTGTGGGTAGAGTCCAGTGTGTGGGTAGAGTCCAGTGAGTGGGTAGAGTCCAGTGGGTGGGTAGAGTCCAGTGTGTGGGTAGAGTCCAGTGAGTGGGTAGAGTCCAGTGTGTGGGTAGAGACCAGTGAGTTGGTAGAGTCCAGTGAGTGGGTAGAGTCCAGTGGGTGGGTAGAGTCCAGTGTGTGGGTAGAGTCCAGTGTGTGGGTAGAGTCCAGTGAGTGGGTAGAGTCCAGTGAGTGGGTAGAGTCCAGTGAGTGTGTGGGTAGAGTCCAGTGAGTGTGTGGGTAGAGTCCAGTGAGTGTGTGGGTAGAGTCCAGTGAGTGTGTGGGTAGAGTCCAGTGTGTGGGTAGAGTCCAGTGAGTGTGTGGGTAGAGTCCAGTGAGTGTGTGGGTAGAGTCCAGTGAGTGGGTCGAGTCCAGTGAGTGGGTAGAGTCCAGTGGGTGGGTAGAGTCCAGTGAGTGTGTGGGTAGAGTCCAGTGTGTGGGTAGAGTCCAGTGAGTGTGTGGGTAGTGTCCAGTGTGTGGGTAGAGTCCAGTGAGTGTGTGGGTAGAGTCCAGTGAGTGTGTGGGTAGAGTCCAGTGAGTGTGTGGGTAGAGTCCAGTGAGTGTGTGGGTAGAGTCTAGTGAGTTGGTAGAGTCCAGTGAGTGGGTAGAGTCCAGTGAGTGTGTGGGTAGAGTCCAGTGAGTTTGTGGGTAGAGTCCAGTGTGTGTGTGGGTAGATTCCAGTGTGTGGGTAGAGTCCAGTGAGTGTGTGGGTAGAGTCCAGTGTGTGGGTAGAGTCCAGTGAGTGTGTGGGTAGATTCCAGTGAGTGTGTGGGTAGAGTCCAGTGGGTGGGTAGAGTCCAGTGAGTGTGTGAGTAGAGTCCAGTGAGTGTGTGGGTAGAGTCCAGTGTGTGGGTAGAGTCCAGTGAGTGTGTGGGTAGAGTCCAGTGAGTGTGTGGGTAGAGTCCAGTGAGTGTGTGGGTAGAGTCCAGTGAGTGTGTGGGTAGAGTCCAATGGGTGGGTAGAGTCCAGTGAGTGGGTAGAGTCCAGTGGGTGGGTAGAGTCCAGTGGGTGGGTAGAGTCCAGTGAGTGGGTAGAGTCCAGTGAGTGTGTGGGTAGAGTCCAGTGAGTGTGTGGGTAGAGTCCAGTGAGTGTGTGGGTAGAGTCCAGTGAGTGTGTGGGTAGAGTCCAGTGAGTGTGTGGGTAGAGTTCAGTGTGTGGGTAGAGTCCAGTGTGTGGGTAGAGTCCAGTGAGTGTGTGGGTAGAGTCCAGTGAGTGGGTGGGTAGAGTCCAGTGAGTGTGTGGGTAGAGTTCAGTGTGTGGGTAGAGTCCAGTGTGTGGGTAGAGTCCAGTGAGTGTGTGAGTAGAGTCCAGTGAGTGTGTGGGTAGAGTCCAGTGAGTGTGTGGGTAGAGTCCAGTGTGTGGGTAGAGTCCAGTGAGTGTGTGGGTAGAGTCCAGTGTGTGGGTAGAGTCCAGTGAGTGTGTGGGTAGAGTCCAGTGTGTGGGTAGAGTCCAGTGTGTGGGTAGAGTCCAGTGAGTGTGTGGGTAGAGTCCAGTGAGTGTGTGGGTAGAGTCCAGTGAGTGTGTGGGTAGAGTCCAGTGAGTGTGTGGGTAGAGTCTAGTGAGTGGGTAGAGTCCAGTGAGTGGGTAGAGTCCAGTGGGTGGGTAGAGTCCAGTGGGTGGGTAGAGTCCAGTGAGTGGGTAGAGTCCAGTGAGTGTGTGGGTAGAGTCCAGTGAGTGTGTGGGTAGAGTCCAGTGAGTGTGTGAGTAGAGTCCAGTGAGTGTGTGGGTAGAGTCCAGTGAGTGTGTGGGTAGAGTCCAGTGTGTGGGTAGAGTCCAGTGAGTGTGTGGGTAGAGTCCAGTGAGTGTGTGGGTAGAGTCCAGTGAGTGTGTGGGTAGAGTCCAGTGAGTGTGTGGGTAGAGTCCAGTGAGTGGGTAGAGTCCAGTGGGTGGGTAGAGTCCAGTGAGTGGGTAGAGTCCAGTGGGTGGGTAGAGTCCAGTGGGTGGGTAGAGTCCAGTGAGTGTGTGGGTAGAGTCCAGTGAGTGTGTGGGTAGAGTCCATTGATTGTGTGGGTAGAGTCCAGTGAGTGTGTGGGTAGAGTCCAGTGAGTGTGTGGGTAGAGTTCAGTGTGTGGGTAGAGTCCAGTGTGTGGGTAGAGTCCAGTGAGTGTGTGGGTAGAGTCCAGTGAGTGTGTGGGTAGAGTCCAGTGAGTGTGTGGGTAGAGTCCAGTGAGTGTGTGGGTAGAGTTCAGTGTGTGGGTAGAGTCCAGTGTGTGGGTAGAGTCCAGTGAGTGTGTGAGTAGAGTCCAGTGAGTGTGTGGGTAGAGTCCAGTGAGTGTGTGGGTAGAGTCCAGTGAGTGTGTGGGTAGAGTCCAGTGAGTGTGTGGGTAGAGTCCAGTGAGTGTGTGGGTAGAGTCCAGTGAGTGGGTAGAGTCCAGTGAGTGGGTAGAGTCCAGTGGGTGGGTAGAGTCCAGTGAGTGTGTGGGTAGAGTCCAGTGTGTGGGTAGAGTCCAGTGAGTGTGTGGGTAGAGTCCAGTGAGTGTGTGGGTAGAGTCCAGTGAGTGGGTAGAGTCCAGTGAGTGGGTAGAGTCCAGTGGGTGGGTAGAGTCCAGTGAGTGTGTGGGTAGAGTCCAGTGTGTGGGTAGAGTCCAGTGAGTGTGTGGGTAGAGTCCAGTGAGTGTGTGAGTAGAGTCCAGTGAGTGTGTGGGTAGAGTCCAGTGAGTGTGTGGGTAGAGTCCAGTGAGTGTGTGGGTAGAGTCCAGTGAGTGTGTGGGTAGAGTCCAGTGAGTGTGTGGGTAGAGTCCAGTGAGTGGGTAGAGTCCAGTGAGTGGGTAGAGTCCAGTGGGTGGGTAGAGTCCAGTGAGTGTGTGGGTAGAGTCCAGTGTGTGGGTAGAGTCCAGTGAGTGTGTGGGTAGAGTCCAGTGAGTGTGTGGGTAGAGTCCAGTGAGTGGGTAGAGTCCAGTGAGTGGGTAGAGTCCAGTGGGTGGGTAGAGTCCAGTGAGTGTGTGGGTAGAGTCCAGTGTGTGGGTAGAGTCCAGTGGGTGGGTAGAGTCCAGTGAGTGTGTGGGTTGAGTCCAGTGTGTGGGTAGAGTCCAGTGAGTGTGTGGGTAGAGTCCAGTGTGTGGGTAGAGTCCAGTGAGTGTGTGGGTAGAGTCCAGTGTGTGGGTAGAGTCCAGTGTGTGGGTAGAGTCCAGTGAGTGTGTGGGTAGAGTCCAGTGAGTGTGTGGGTAGAGTCCAGTGAGTGTGTGGGTAGAGTCCAGTGAGTGTGTTGATAGAGTCCAGTGGGTGGGTAGAGTCCAGTGAGTGTGTGGGTAGAGTCCAGTGTGTGGGTAGAGTCCAGTGAGTGTGTTGATAGAGTCCAGTGGGTGGGTAGAGTCCAGTGAGTGTGTGAGTAGAGTTCAGTGAGTGTGTGGGTAGAGTCCAGTGTGTGGGTAGAGTCCAGTGAGTGTGTGGGTAGAGTCCAGTGAGTGTGTGGGTAGAGTCCAGTGAGTGTGTGGGTAGAGTCCAGTGAGTGTGTGGGTAGAGTCCAGTGAGTGGGTAGAGTCCAATGGGTGGGTAGAGTCCAGTGAGTGGGTAGAGTCCAGTGGGTGGGTAGAGTCCAGTGGGTGGGTAGAGTCCAGTGAGTGGGTAGAGTCCAGTGAGTGTGTGGGTAGAGTCCAGTGAGTGTGTGGGTAGAGTCCAGTGAGTGTGTGGGTAGAGTCCAGTGAGTGTGTGGGTAGAGTCCAGTGAGTGTGTGGGTAGAGTTCAGTGTGTGGGTAGAGTCCAGTGTGTGGGTAGAGTCCAGTGAGTGTGTGGGTAGAGTCCAGTGAGTGGGTGGGTAGAGTCCAGTGAGTGTGTGGGTAGAGTTCAGTGTGTGGGTAGAGTCCAGTGTGTGGGTAGAGTCCAGTGAGTGTGTGAGTAGAGTCCAGTGAGTGTGTGGGTAGAGTCCAGTGAGTGTGTGGGTAGAGTCCAGTGAGTGTGTGGGTAGAGTCCAGTGAGTGTGTGGGTAGAGTCCAATGAGTGTGTGGGTAGAGTCCAGTGTGTGTGTGGGTAGAGTCCAGTGAGTGTGTGGGTAGAGTCCAGTGAGTGTGTGGGTAGAGTCCAGTGTGTGTGTGGGTAGAGTCCAGTGAGTGTGTGGGTAGAGTCCAGTGGGTGGGTAGAGTCCAGTGAGTGTGTGGGTAGAGTCCAGTGTGTGGGTAGAGTCCAGTGAGTGTGTGGGTAGAGTCCAGTGTGTGGGTAGAGTCCAGTGAGTGTGTGGGTAGAGTCCAGTGTGTGGGTAGAGTCCAGTGTGTGGGTAGAGTCCAGTGAGTGTGTGGGTAGAGTCCAGTGAGTGTGTGGGTAGAGTCCAGTGAGTGTGTGGGTAGAGTCCAGTGAGTGTGTGGGTAGAGTCTAGTGAGTGGGTAGAGTCCAGTGAGTGGGTAGAGTCCAGTGGGTGGGTAGAGTCCAGTGAGTGTGTGGGTAGAGTCCAGTGTGTGGGTAGAGTCCAGTGAGTGTGTTGATAGAGTCCAGTGGGTGGGTAGAGTCCAGTGAGTGTGTGAGTAGAGTTCAGTGAGTGTGTGGGTAGAGTCCAGTGTGTGGGTAGAGTCCAGTGAGTGTGTGGGTAGAGTCCAGTGAGTGTGTGGGTAGAGTCCAGTGAGTGTGTGGGTAGAGTCCAGTGAGTGTGTGGGTAGAGTCCAGTGAGTGGGTAGAGTCCAATGGGTGGGTAGAGTCCAGTGAGTGGGTAGATTCCAGTGGGTGGGTAGAGTCCAGTGGGTGGGTAGAGTCCGGTGAGTGGGTAGAGTCCAGTGAGTGTGTGGGTAGAGTCCAGTGAGTGTGTGGGTAGAGTCCAGTGAGTGTGTGGGTAGAGTCCAGTGAGTGTGTGGGTAGAGTCCAGTGAGTGTGTGGGTAGAGTTCAGTGTGTGGGTAGAGTCCAGTGTGTGGGTAGAGTCCAGTGAGTGTGTGGGTAGAGTCCAGTGAGTGGGTGGGTAGAGTCCAGTGAGTGTGTGGGTAGAGTTCAGTGTGTGGGTAGAGTCCAGTGTGTGGGTAGAGTCCAGTGAGTGTGTGAGTAGAGTCCAGTGAGTGTGTGGGTAGAGTCCAGTGAGTGTGTGGGTAGAGTCCAGTGAGTGTGTGGGTAGAGTCCAGTGAGTGTGTGGGTAGAGTCCAATGAGTGTGTGGGTAGAGTCCAGTGTGTGTGTGGGTAGAGTCCAGTGAGTGTGTGGGTAGAGTCCAGTGAGTGTGTGGGTAGAGTCCAGTGTGTGTGTGGGTAGAGTCCAGTGAGTGTGTGGGTAGAGTCCAGTGGGTGGGTAGAGTCCAGTGAGTGTGTGGGTAGAGTCCAGTGTGTGGGTAGAGTCCAGTGAGTGTGTGGGTAGAGTCCAGTGTGTGGGTAGAGTCCAGTGAGTGTGTGGGTAGAGTCCAGTGTGTGGGTAGAGTCCAGTGTGTGGGTAGAGTCCAGTGAGTGTGTGGGTAGAGTCCAGTGAGTGTGTGGGTAGAGTCCAGTGAGTGTGTGGGTAGAGTCCAGTGAGTGTGTGGGTAGAGTCTAGTGAGTGGGTAGAGTCCAGTGAGTGGGTAGAGTCCAGTGGGTGGGTAGAGTCCAGTGAGTGTGTGGGTAGAGTCCAGTGTGTGGGTAGAGTCCAGTGAGTGTGTTGGTAGAGTCCAGTGGGTGGGTAGAGTCCAGTGAGTGTGTGAGTAGAGTCCAGTGAGTGTGTGGGTAGAGTCCAGTGAGTGTGTGGGTAGAGTCCAGTGTGTGGGTAGAGTCCAGTGAGTGTGTGGGTAGAGTCCAGTGAGTGTGTGGGTAGAGTCCAGTGAGTGTGTGGGTAGAGTCCAGTGAGTGTGTGGGTAGAGTCCAGTGAGTGGGTAGAGTCCAATGGGTGGGTAGAGTCCAGTGAGTGGGTAGAGTCCAGTGGGTGGGTAGAGTCCAGTGGGTGGGTAGAGTCCAGTGAGTGTGTGGGTAGAGTCCAGTGAGTGTGTGGGTAGAGTCCAGTGATTGTGTGGGTAGAGTCCAGTGAGTGTGTGGGTAGAGTCCAGTGAGTGTGTGGGTAGAGTTCAGTGTGTGGGTAGAGTCCAGTGTGTGGGTAGAGTCCAGTGAGTGTGTGGGTAGAGTCCAGTGAGTGGGTGGGTAGAGTCCAGTGAGTGTGTGGGTAGAGTCCAGTGAGTGTGTGGGTAGAGTCCAGTGAGTGTGTGGGTAGAGTTCAGTGTGTGGGTAGAGTCCAGTGTGTGGGTAGAGTCCAGTGTGTGGGTAGAGTCCAGTGAGTGTGTGAGTAGAGTCCAGTGAGTGTGTGGGTAGAGTCCAGTGAGTGTGTGGGTAGAGTCCAGTGAGTGTGTGGGTAGAGTCCAGTGAGTGTGTGGGTAGAGTCCAGTGTGTGTGTGGGTAGTGTCCAGTGAGTGTGTGGGTAGAGTCCAGTGAGTGTGTGGGTAGAGTCCAGTGTGTGTGTGGGTAGAGTCCAGTGAGTGTGTGGGTAGAGTCCAGTGAGTGTGTGGGTAGAGTCCAGTGAGTGTGTGGGTAGAGTCCAGCGAGTGTGTGGGTAGAGTCCAGTGAGTGTGTGGGTAGAGTCCAGTGAGTGGGTAGAGTCCAGTGAGTGGGTAGAGTCCAGTGAGTTTGTGGGTAGAGTCCAGTGAGTGGGTAGAGTCCAGTGAGTGTGTGGGTAGAGTCCAGAGAGTGTGTGGGTAGAGTCCAGTGGGTGGGTAGAGTCCAGTGTGTGGGTAGAGTCCAGTGTGTGGGTAGAGTCCAGTGTGTGGGTAGAGTCCAGTGAGTGGGTAGAGTCCAGTGGGTGGGTAGAGTCCAGTGTGTGTGTAGAGTCCAGTGTGTGGGTAGAGTCCAGTGAGTGGGTAGAGTCCAGTGTGTGGGTAGAGTCCAGTGAGTTGGTAGAGTCCAGTGAGTGGGTAGAGTCCAGTGGGTGGGTAGAGTCCAGTGTGTGGGTAGAGTCCAGTGTGTGGGTAGAGTCCAGTGAGTGGGTAGAGTCCAGTGAGTGGGTAGAGTCCAGTGAGTGTGTGGGTAGAGTCCAGTGAGTGTGTGGGTAGAGTCCAGTGAGTGTGTGGGTAGAGTCCAGTGTGTGGGTAGAGTCCAGTGAGTGTGTGGGTAGAGTCCAGTGAGTGTGTGGGTAGAGTCCAGTGAGTGTGTGGGTAGAGTCCAGTGAGTGTGTGGGTAGAGTCCAGTGAGTGGGTAGAGTCCAGTGAGTGGGTAGAGTCCAGTGGGTGGGTAGAGTCCAGTGAGTGTGTGGGTAGAGTCCAGTGTGTGGGTAGAGTCCAGTGAGTGTGTGGGTAGTGTCCAGTGAGTGTGTGGGTAGAGTCCAGTGATTGTGTGGGTAGAGTCCAGTGAGTGTGTGGGTAGAGTCCAGTGAGTGTGTGGGTAGAGTTCAGTGTGTGGGTAGAGTCCAGTGTGTGGGTAGAGTCCAGTGAGTGTGTGGGTAGAGTCAAGTGAGTGGGTGGGTAGAGTCCAGTGAGTGTGTGGGTAGAGTCCAGTGAGTGTGTGGGTAGAGTCCAGTGAGTGTGTGGGTAGAGTTCAGTGTGTGGGTAGAGTCCAGTGTGTGGGTAGAGTCCAGTGTGTGGGTAGAGTCCAGTGAGTGTGTGAGTAGAGTCCAGTGAGTGTGTGGGTAGAGTCCAGTGAGTGTGTGGGTAGAGTCCAGTGAGTGTGTGGGTAGAGTCCAGTGAGTGTGTGGGTAGAGTCCAGTGTGTGTGTGGGTAGTGTCCAGTGAGTGTGTGGGTAGAGTCCAGTGAGTGTGTGGGTAGAGTCCAGTGTGTGTGTGGGTAGAGTCCAGTGAGTGTGTGGGTAGAGTCCAGTGAGTGTGTGGGTAGAGTCCAGTGAGTGTGTGGGTAGAGTCCAGCGAGTGTGTGGGTAGAGTCCAGTGAGTGTGTGGGTAGAGTCCAGTGAGTGGGTAGAGTCCAGTGAGTGGGTAGAGTCCAGTGAGTTTGTGGGTAGAGTCCAGTGAGTGGGTAGAGTCCAGTGAGTGGGTAGAGTCCAGTGAGTGGGTAGAGTCCAGTGAGTGTGTGGGTAGAGTCCAGAGAGTGTGTGGGTAGAGTCCAGTGGGTGGGTAGAGTCCAGTGTGTGGGTAGAGTCCAGTGTGTGGGTAGAGTCCAGTGTGTGGGTAAAGTCCATTGAGTGGGTAGAGTCCAGTGGGTGGGTAGAGTCCAGTGTGTGGGTAGAGTCCAGTGTGTGGGTAGAGTCCAGTGAGTGGGTAGAGTCCAGTGTGTGGGTAGAGTCCAGTGAGTTGGTAGAGTCCAGTGAGTGGGTAGAGTCCAGTGGGTGGGTAGAGTCCAGTGTGTGGGTAGAGTCCAGTGTGTGGGTAGAGTCCAGTGAGTGGGTAGAGTCCAGTGAGTGGGTAGAGTCCAGTGACTGTGTGGGTAGAGTCCAGTGAGTGTGTGGGTAGAGTCCAGTGAGTGTGTGGGTAGAGTCCAGTGAGTGTGTGGGTAGAGTCCAGTGAGTGTGTGGGTAGAGTCCAGTGAGTGTGTGGGTAGAGTCCAGTGAGTGTGTGGGTAGAGTCCAGTGAGTGTGTGGGTAGAGTCCAGTGAGTGGGTAGAGTCCAGTGAGTGGGTAGAGTCCAGTGGGTGGGTAGAGTCCAGTGAGTGTGTGGGTAGAGTCCAGTGTGTGGGTAGAGTCCAGTGAGTGTGTGGGTAGTGTCCAGTGTGTGGGTAGAGTCCAGTGAGTGTGTGGGTAGAGTCCAGTGAGTGTGTGGGTAGAGTCCAGTGAGTGTGTGGGTAGAGTCCAGTGAGTGTGTGGGTAGAGTCCAGTGTGTGGGTAGAGTCCAGTGAGTGTGTGGGTTGAGTCCAGTGTGTGTGGATAGAGTCTAGTGAGTGTGTGGGTAGAGTCCAGTGTGTGGGTAGAGTCCAGTGAGTGGGTAGAGTCCAGTGAGTGTGTGGGTAGAGTCCAGTGTGTGGGTAGAGTCTAGTGAGTGTGTGGGTAGAGTCCAGTGTGTGGGTAGAGTCCAGTGAGTGGGTAGAGTCTAGTGAGTGTGTGGGTAGAGTCTAGTGAGTGGGTATTGTCCAGTGAGTGTGTTGTAGAGTCCAGTGAGTCGGTACAGACTAGTGAGTGTGCATAGAGCCAGTGTGTGGGTAGAGTCCAGTGAGTGTGTGGGTAGAGTCCAGTGAGTGGGTAGAGT
Source organism: Coregonus lavaretus (assembly GCF_964263955.1). NCBI lineage: Eukaryota > Metazoa > Chordata > Actinopteri > Salmoniformes > Salmonidae > Coregonus > Coregonus lavaretus. The sequence goes on along the minus strand of NW_028165522.1, from coordinate 77,207 downwards.
CCAATGGGTGGGTAGAGTCCAGTGAGTGGGTAGAGTCCAGTGGGTGGGTAGAGTCCAGTGGGTGGGTAGAGTCCAGTGAGTGGGTAGAGTCCAGTGAGTGTGTGGGTAGAGTCCAGTGAGTGTGTGGGTAGAGTCCAGTGAGTGTGTGGGTAGAGTCCAGTGAGTGTGTGGGTAGAGTCCAGTGAGTGTGTGGGTAGAGTTCAGTGTGTGGGTAGAGTCCAGTGAGTGTGTGGGTAGAGTCCAGTGAGTGTGTGGGTAGAGTCCAGTGAGTGGGTGGGTAGAGTCCAGTGAGTGTGTGGGTAGAGTTCAGTGTGTGGGTAGAGTCCAGTGAGTGTGTGAGTAGAGTCCAGTGAGTGTGTGGGTAGAGTCCAGTGAGTGTGTGGGTAGAGTCCAGTGAGTGTGTGGGTAGAGTCCAGTGAGTGTGTGGGTAGAGTCCAATGAGTGTGTGGGTAGAGTCCAGTGTGTGTGTGGGTAGAGTCCAGTGAGTGTGTGGGTAGAGTCCAGTGAGTGTGTGGGTAGAGTCCAGTGTGTGTGTGGGTAGAGTCCAGTGAGTGTGTGGGTAGAGTCCAGTGGGTGGGTAGAGTCCAGTGAGTGTGTGGGTAGAGTCCAGTGTGTGGGTAGAGTCCAGTGAGTGTGTGGGTAGAGTCCAGTGTGTGGGTAGAGTCCAGTGAGTGTGTGGGTAGAGTCCAGTGTGTGGGTAGAGTCCAGTGTGTGGGTAGAGTCCAGTGAGTGTGTGGGTAGAGTCCAGTGAGTGTGTGGGTAGAGTCCAGTGAGTGTGTGGGTAGAGTCCAGTGAGTGTGTGGGTAGAGTCTAGTGAGTGGGTAGAGTCCAGTGAGTGGGTAGAGTCCAGTGGGTGGGTAGAGTCCAGTGAGTGTGTGGGTAGAGTCCAGTGTGTGGGTAGAGTCCAGTGAGTGTGTTGATAGAGTCCAGTGGGTGGGTAGAGTCCAGTGAGTGTGTGAGTAGAGTTCAGTGAGTGTGTGGGTAGAGTCCAGTGTGTGGGTAGAGTCCAGTGAGTGTGTGGGTAGAGTCCAGTGAGTGTGTGGGTAGAGTCCAGTGAGTGTGTGGGTAGAGTCCAGTGAGTGTGTGGGTAGAGTCCAGTGAGTGGGTAGAGTCCAATGGGTGGGTAGAGTCCAGTGAGTGGGTAGAGTCCAGTGGGTGGGTAGAGTCCAGTGGGTGGGTAGAGTCCGGTGAGTGGGTAGAGTCCAGTGAGTGTGTGGGTAGAGTCCAGTGAGTGTGTGGGTAGAGTCCAGTGAGTGTGTGGGTAGAGTCCAGTGAGTGTGTGGGTAGAGTCCAGTGAGTGTGTGGGTAGAGTTCAGTGTGTGGGTAGAGTCCAGTGTGTGGGTAGAGTCCAGTGAGTGTATGGGTAGAGTCCAGTGAGTGGGTGGGTAGAGTCCAGTGAGTGTGTGGGTAGAGTTCAGTGTGTGGGTAGAGTCCAGTGTGTGGGTAGAGTCCAGTGAGTGTGTGAGTAGAGTCCAGTGAGTGTGTGGGTAGAGTCCAGTGAGTGTGTGGGTAGAGTCCAGTGAGTGTGTGGGTAGAGTCCAGTGAGTGTGTGGGTAGAGTCCAATGAGTGTGTGGGTAGAGTCCAGTGTGTGTGTGGGTAGAGTCCAGTGAGTGTGTGGGTAGAGTCCAGTGAGTGTGTGGGTAGAGTCCAGTGTGTGTGTGGGTAGAGTCCAGTGAGTGTGTGGGTAGAGTCCAGTGGGTGGGTAGAGTCCAGTGAGTGTGTGGGTAGAGTCCAGTGTGTGGGTAGAGTCCAGTGAGTGTGTGGGTAGAGTCCAGTGTGTGGGTAGAGTCCAGTGAGTGTGTGGGTAGAGTCCAGTGTGTGGGTAGAGTCCAGTGTGTGGGTAGAGTCCAGTGAGTGTGTGGGTAGAGTCCAGTGAGTGTGTGGGTAGAGTCCAGTGAGTGTGTGGGTAGAGTCCAGTGAGTGTGTGGGTAGAGTCTAGTGAGTGGGTAGAGTCCAGTGAGTGGGTAGAGTCCAGTGGGTGGGTAGAGTCCAGTGAGTGTGTGGGTAGAGTCCAGTGTGTGGGTAGAGTCCAGTGAGTGTGTTGGTAGAGTCCAGTGGGTGGGTAGAGTCCAGTGAGTGTGTGAGTAGAGTCCAGTGAGTGTGTGGGTAGAGTCCAGTGAGTGTGTGGGTAGAGTCCAGTGTGTGGGTAGAGTCCAGTGAGTGTGTGGGTAGAGTCCAGTGAGTGTGTGGGTAGAGTCCAGTGAGTGTGTGGGTAGAGTCCAGTGAGTGTGTGGGTAGAGTCCAGTGAGTGGGTAGAGTCCAATGGGTGGGTAGAGTCCAGTGAGTGGGTAGAGTCCAGTGGGTGGGTAGAGTCCAGTGGGTGGGTAGAGTCCAGTGAGTGTGTGGGTAGAGTCCAGTGAGTGTGTGGGTAGAGTCCAGTGATTGTGTGGGTAGAGTCCAGTGAGTGTGTGGGTAGAGTCCAGTGAGTGTGTGGGTAGAGTTCAGTGTGTGGGTAGAGTCCAGTGTGTGGGTAGAGTCCAGTGAGTGTGTGGGTAGAGTCCAGTGAGTGGGTGGGTAGAGTCCAGTGAGTGTGTGGGTAGAGTCCAGTGAGTGTGTGGGTAGAGTCCAGTGAGTGTGTGGGTAGAGTTCAGTGTGTGGGTAGAGTCCAGTGTGTGGGTAGAGTCCAGTGTGTGGGTAGAGTCCAGTGAGTGTGTGAGTAGAGTCCAGTGAGTGTGTGGGTAGAGTCCAGTGAGTGTGTGGGTAGAGTCCAGTGAGTGTGTGGGTAGAGTCCAGTGAGTGTGTGGGTAGAGTCCAGTGTGTGTGTGGGTAGAGTCCAGTGAGTGTGTGGGTAGAGTCCAGTGAGTGTGTGGGTAGAGTCCAGTGTGTGTGTGGGTAGAGTCCAGTGAGTGTGTGGGTAGAGTCCAGTGAGTGTGTGGGTAGAGTCCAGTGAGTGTGTGGGTAGAGTCCAGCGAGTGTGTGGGTAGAGTCCAGTGAGTGTGTGGGTAGAGTCCAGTGAGTGGGTAGAGTCCAGTGAGTGGGTAGAGTCCAGTGAGTTTGTGGGTAGAGTCCAGTGAGTGGGTAGAGTCCAGTGAGTGGGTAGAGTCCAGTGAGTGTGTGGGTAGAGTCCAGTGAGTGTGTGGGTAGAGTCCAGTGGGTGGGTAGAGTCCAGTGTGTGGGTAGAGTCCAGTGTGTGGGTAGAGTCCAGTGTGTGGGTAGAGTCCAGTGAGTGGGTAGAGTCCAGTGGGTGGGTAGAGTCCAGTGTGTGGGTAGAGTCCAGTGTGTGGGTAGAGTCCAGTGAGTGGGTAGAGTCCAGTGTGTGGGTAGAGTCCAGTGAGTTGGTAGAGTCCAGTGAGTGGGTAGAGTCCAGTGGGTGGGTAGAGTCCAGTGTGTGGGTAGAGTCCAGTGTGTGGGTAGAGTCCAGTGAGTGGGTAGAGTCCAGTGAGTGGGTAGAGTCCAGTGAGTGTGTGGGTAGAGTCCAGTGAGTGTGTGGGTAGAGTCCAGTGAGTGTGTGGGTAGAGTCCAGTGAGTGTGTGGGTAGAGTCCAGTGAGTGTGTGGGTAGAGTCCAGTGAGTGTGTGGGTAGAGTCCAGTGAGTGTGTGGGTAGAGTCCAGTGAGTGTGTGGGTAGAGTCCAGTGAGTGGGTAGAGTCCAGTGAGTGGGTAGAGTCCAGTGGGTGGGTAGAGTCCAGTGAGTGTGTGGGTAGAGTCCAGTGTGTGGGTAGAGTCCAGTGAGTGTGTGGGTAGTGTCCAGTGTGTGGGTAGAGTCCAGTGAGTGTGTGGGTAGAGTCCAGTGAGTGTGTGGGTAGAGTCCAGTGAGTGTGTGGGTAGAGTCCAGTGAGTGTGTGGGTAGAGTCCAGTGTGTGGGTAGAGTCCAGTGAGTGTGTGGGTTGAGTCCAGTGTGTGTGGATAGAGTCTAGTGAGTGTGTGGGTAGAGTCCAGTGTGTGGGTAGAGTCCAGTGAGTGGGTAGAGTCCAGTGAGTGTGTGGGTAGAGTCCAGTGTGTGGGTAGAGTCTAGTGAGTGTGTGGGTAGAGTCCAGTGTGTGGGTAGAGTCCAGTGAGTGGGTAGAGTCTAGTGAGTGTGTGGGTAGAGTCTAGTGAGTGGGTATTGTCCAGTGAGTGTGTTGTAGAGTCCAGTGAGTCGGTACAGACTAGTGAGTGTGCATAGAGCCAGTGTGTGGGTAGAGTCCAGTGAGTGGGTAGAGTCTAGTGAGTGTGTGGGTAGAGTCCAGTGTGTTTGTAGAGTCCAGTGAGTGGGTAGAGTCCAGTGAGTGTGTGGGTAGAGTCCAGTGTGTGGGTAGAGTCTAGTGAGTGTGTGGGTAGAGTCTAGTGAGTGTGTGGGTAGAGTCCAGTGTGTGGGTAGAGTCCAGTGTGTGTGGGTAGATTCCAGTGAGTGTGTGGGTAGAGTCCAGTGAGAGTGTGGGTAGAGTCCAGTGAGTGTGTGGGTAGAGTCCAGTGAGTGGGTAGAGTCCAGTGAGTGGGTAGAGTCCAGTGAGTGTGTGGGTAGAGTCCAGTGAGTTGGTAGAGTCCAGTGAGTGGGTAGAGTCCAGTGAGTGGGTAGAGTCCAGTGAGTCTGTGGGTAGAGTCCAGTGAGTGGGTGGGGTCCAGTGAGTGTGTGGGTAGAGTCCAGTGAGTGTGTGGGTAGAGTCCAGTGTGTGGGTAGAGTCCAGTGAGTGTGTGGGTAGAGTCCAGTGTGTGTGTGGGTAGAGTCTAGTGAGTGTGTGGGTAGAGTCCAGTGTGTGGGTAGAGTCCAGTGAGTGGGTAGAGTCCAGTGAGTGTGTGGGTAGAGTCCAGTGTGTGGGTAGAGTCCAGTGAGTGGGTAGAGTCCAGTGAGTGTGTGGGTAGAGTCCAGTGTGTGGGTAGAGTCTAGTGAGTGTGTGGGTAGAGTCCAGTGTGTGGGTAGAGTCCAGTGAGTGGGTAGAGTCTAGTGAGTGTGTGGGTAGAGTCTAGTGAGTGGGTATTGTCCAGTGAGTGTGTTGTAGAGTCTAGTGAGTCGGTACAGACTAGTGAGTGTGCATAGAGCCAGTGTGTGGGTAGAGTCCAGTGAGTGAGTAGAGTCTAGTGAGTGTGTGGGTAGAGTCCAGTGTGTGGGTAGAGTCCAGTGAGTGGGTAGAGTCCAGTGAGTGTGTGGGTAGAGTCCAGTGTGTGGGTAGAGTCTAGTGAGTGTGTGGGTAGAGTCCAGTGTGTGGGTAGAGTCCAGTGTGTGGGTAGAGTCCAGTGTGTGTGTAGAGTCCAGTGAGTGTGTGGGTAGAGTCCAGTGCGAGTGTGGGTAGAGTCCAGTGAGTGTGTGGGTAGAGTCCAGTGAGTGGGTAGAGTCCAGTGAGTGGGTAGAGTCCAGTGAGTGTGTGGGTAGAGTCCAGTGAGTGGGTAGAGTCCAGTGAGTGTGTGGGTAGAGTCCAGTGAGTGGGTAGAGTCCAGTGAGTCTGTGGGTAGAGTCCAGTGAGTGGGTGGGGTCCAGTGAGTGTGTGGGTAGTGTCCAGTGAGTGTGTGGGTAGAGTCCAGTGTGTGGGTAGAGTCCAGTGAGTGTGTGGGTAGAGTCCAGTGTGTGTGTGGGTAGAGTCTAGTGAGTGTGTGGGTAGAGTCCAGTGAGTGGGTAGAGTCCAGTGAGTGTGTGGGTAGAGTCCAGTGTGTGGGTAGAGTCTAGTGAGTGTGTGGGTAGAGTCCAGTGTGTGGGTAGAGTCCAGTGAGTGGGTAGAGTCTAGTGAGTGTGTGGGTAGAGTCTAGTGAGTGGGTAGAGTCCAGTGAGTGTGTTGTTGAGTCCAGTGAGTCGGTAGAGACTAGTGAGTGTGCATAGAGCCAGTGTGTGGGTAGAGTCCAGTGAGTGGGTAGAGTCCAGTGAGTGTGTTGGTAGAGTCCAGTGTGTGGGTAGAGTCCAGTGTGTGGGTAGAGCCCAGTGTGTGGGTAGAGTCCAGTGTGTGGGTAGAGTCCAGTGAGTGTGTGGGTAGAGTCTAGTGAGTGGGTAGAGTCCAGTGTGTGGGTAGAATCCAGTGTGTGGGAAGAGTCTAGTGTGTGGGTACAGTCCAGTGAGTGGGTAGAGTCCAGTGAGTCGGTAGAGACTAGTGAGTGTGCATAGAGCCAGTGTGTGGGTAGAGTCCAGTGAGTGGGTACAGTCTAGTGAGTGTGTGGGTAGAATCCAGTGTGTGGGTAGAGTCCAGTGAGTGGGTAGAGTCCAGTGAGTGTGTGGGTAGAGTCCAGTGTGTGGGTAGAGTCTAGTGAGGGTGTGGGTAGAGTCCAGTGTGTGGGTAGAGTCCAGTGTGTGGGTAGAGTCCAGTGAGTGAGTGGGTAGAGTCCAGTGAGTGCGTGGGTAGAGTCCAGTGAGTGTGTGGGTAGAGTCCAGTGAGTGGGTAGAGTCCAGTGAGTGGGTAGAGTCCAGTGAGTGGGTAGAGTCCAGTGAGTGGGTAGAGTCCAGTGTGTGGGTAGAGTCCAGTGAGTGGGTAGAGTCCAGTGTGTGGGTAGAGTCCAGTGAGTGGGTAGAGTCCAGTGTGTTGGTAGTGTCCAGTGAGTGTGTGGGTAGAGTCCAGTGAGTGTGTGGGTAGAGTCCAGTGTGTGGGTAGAGTCCAGTGAGTGTGTGGGTAGAGTCCAGTGTGTGTGTGGGTAGAGTCTAGTGAGTGTGTGGGTAGAGTCCAGTGTGTGGGTAGAGTCCAGTGAGTGGGTAGAGTCCAGTGAGTGTGTGGGTAGAGTCCAGTGTGTGGGTAGAGTCTAGTGAGTGTGTGGGTAGAGTCCAGTGTGTGGGTAGAGTCCAGTGAGTGGGTAGAGTCTAGTGAGTGTGTGGGTAGAGTCTAGTGAGTGGGTAGAGTCCAGTGAGTGTGTTGTAGAGTCCAGTGAGTCGGTAGAGACTAGTGAGTGTGCATAGAGGCAGTGTGTGGGTAGAGTCCATTGAGTGGGTAGAGTCCAGTGAGTGTGTGGGTAGAGTCCAGTGAGTGTGTGGGTAGAGTCCAGTGAGTTTGTGGGTAGAGTCCAGTGAGTGGGTAGAGTCCAGTGAGTGGGTAGAGTCCAGTGAGTGGGTAGAGTCCAGTGAGTGGGTAGAGTCCAGTGTGTGGGTAGAGTCCAGTGAGTGGGTAGAGTCCAGTGTGTGGGTAGAGTCCAGTGAGTGGGTAGAGTCCAGTGTGTTGGTAGTGTCCAGTGAGTGTGTGGGTAGAGTCCAGTGAGTGTGTGGGTAGAGTCCAGTGGGTGGGTAGAGTCCAGTGTGTGGGTAGAGTCCAGTGTGTGGGTAGAGTCCAGTGTGTGGGTAGAGTCCAGTGAGTGGGTAGAGTCCAGTGGGTGGGTAGAGTCCAGTGTGTGGGTAGAGTCCAGTGTGTGGGTAGAGTCCAGTGAGTGGGTAGAGTCCAGTGAGTGGGTAGAGTCCAGTGAGTGTGTGGGTAGAGTCCAGTGTGTGGGTAGAGTCCAGTGAGTGTGTGGGTAGAGTCCAGTGAGTGTGTGGGTAGAGTCCAGTGTGTGGGTAGAGTCCAGTGAGTGTGTGGGTAGAGTCCAGTGAGTGTGTGGGTAGAGTCCAGTGAGTGGGTAGAGTCCAGTGAGTGGGTAGAGTCCAGTGGGTGGGTAGAGTCCAGTGAGTGTGTGGGTAGAGTCCAGTGTGTGGGTAGAGTCCAGTGAGTGTGTGGGTAGAGTCCAGTGTGTGGGTAGAGTCCAGTGAGTGGGTAGAGTCCAGTGTGTGGGTAGAGTCCAGTGAGTGGGTAGAGTCCAGTGTGTTGGTAGTGTCCAGTGAGTGTGTGGGTAGAGTCCAGTGAGTGTGTGGGTAGAGTCCAGTGGGTGGGTAGAGTCCAGTGTGTGGGTAGAGTCCAGTGTGTGGGTAGAGTCCAGTGTGTGGGTAGAGTCCAGTGAGTGGGTAGAGTCCAGTGTGTGGGTAGAGTCCAGTGTGTGGGTAGAGTCCAGTGTGTGGGTAGAGTCCAGTGAGTGGGTAGAGTCCAGTGAGTGGGTAGAGTCCAGTGAGTGTGTGGGTAGAGTCCAGTGTGTGGGTATAGTCCAGTGAGTGTGTGGGTAGAGTCCAGTGAGTGTGTGGGTAGAGTCCAGTGTGTGGGTAGAGTCCAGTGAGTGTGTGGGTAGAGTCCAGTGAGTGTGTGGGTAGAGTCCAGTGAGTGGGTAGAGTCCAGTGAGTGGGTAGAGTCCAGTGGGTGTGTAGAGTCCAGTGAGTGTGTGGGTAGAGTCCAGTGTGTGGGTAGAGTCCAGTGAGTGTGTGGGTAGAGTCCAGTGTGTGGGTAGAGTCCAGTGAGTGTGTGGGTAGAGTCTAGTGTGTGGGTAGAGTCCAGTGAGTGTGTGGGTAGAGTCCAGTGAGTGTGTGGGTAGAGTCCAGTGAGTGTGTGGGTAGAGTCCAGTGAGTGTGTGGGTAGAGTCTAGTGAGTGGGTAGAGTCCAGTGAGTGGGTAGAGTCCAGTGGGTGGGTAGAGTCCAGTGTGTGGGTAGAGTCCAGTGAGTGTGTTGGTAGAGTCCAGTGGGTGGGTAGAGTCCAGTGAGTGTGTGAGTAGAGTCCAGTGAGTGTGTGGGTAGAGTCCAGTGAGTGTGTGGGTAGAGTCCAGTGTGTGGGTAGAGTCCAGTGAGTGTGTGGGTAGAGTCCAGTGAGTGTGTGGGTAGAGTCCAGTGAGTGTGTTGGTAGAGTCCAGTGAGTGTGTGGGTAGAGTCCAGTGAGTGGGTAGAGTCCAATGGGTGGGTAGAGTCCAGTGAGTGGGTAGAGTCCAGTGGGTGGGTAGAGTCCAGTGGGTGGGTAGAGTCCAGTGAGTGGGTAGAGTCCAGTGAGTGTGTGGGTAGAGTCCAGTGAGTGTGTGGGTAGTGTCCAGTGAGTGTGTGGGTAGAGTCCAGTGAGTGTGTGGGTAGAGTCCAGTGAGTGTGTGGGTAGAGTTCAGTGTGTGGGTAGAGTCCAGTGTGTGGGTAGAGTCCAGTGAGTGTGTGGGTAGAGTCCAGTGAGTGGGTGGGTAGAGTCCAGTGAGTGTGTGGGTAGAGTTCAGTGTGTGGGTAGAGTCCAGTGTGTGGGTAGAGTCCAGTGAGTGTGTGAGTAGAGTCCAGTGAGTGTGTGGGTAGAGTCCAGTGAGTGTGTGGGTAGAGTCCAGTGAGTGTGTGGGTAGAGTCCAGTGAGTGTGTGGGTAGAGTCCAGTGTGTGTGTGGGTAGAGTCCGGTGAGTGTGTGGGTAGAGTCCAGTGAGTGTGTGGGTAGAGTACAGTGTGTGTGTGGGTAGAGTCCAGTGAGTGTGTGGGTAGAGTCCAGTGAGTGTGTGGGTAGAGTCCAGTGAGTGTGTGGGTAGAGTCCAGTGAGTGTGTGGGTAGAGTCCAGTGAGTGGGTAGAGTCCAGTGAGTGGGTAGAGTCCAGTGAGTGTGTGGGTAGAGTCCAGTGAGTGTGTGGGTAGAGTCCAGTGAGTGGGTAGAGTCCAGTGAGTGTGTGGGTAGAGTCCAGTGAGTGTGTGGGTAGAGTCCAGTGAGTGTGTGGGTAGAGTCCAGTGAGTGTGTGGGTAGAGTCCAGTGTGTGGGTAGAGTCCAGTGTGTGGGTAGAGTCCAGTGTGTGGGTAGAGTCCAGTGAGTGGGTAGAGTCCAGTGGGTGGGTAGAGTCCAGTGTGTGGGTAGAGTCCAGTGAGTGGGTAGAGTCCAGTGTGTGGGTAGAGTCCAGTGAGTTGGTAGAGTCCAGTGAGTGGGTAGAGTCCAGTGGGTGGGTAGAGTCCAGTGTGTGGGTAGAGTCCAGTGTGTGGGCAGAGTCCAGTGAGTGGGTAGAGTCCAGTGAGTGGGTAGAGTCCAGTGAGTGTGTGGGTAGAGTCCAGTGAGTGTGTGGGTAGAGTCCAGTGAGTGTGTGGGTAGAGTCCAGTGAGTGTGTGGGTAGAGTCCAGTGTGTGGGTAGAGTCCAGTGAGTGTGTGGGTAGAGTCCAGTGAGTGTGTGGGTAGAGTCCAGTGAGTGGGTCGAGTCCAGTGAGTGGGTAGAGTCCAGTGGGTGGGTAGAGTCCAGTGAGTGTGTGGGTAGAGTCCAGTGTGTGGGTAGAGTCCAGTGAGTGTGTGGGTAGTGTCCAGTGTGTGGGTAGAGTCCAGTGAGTGTGTGGGTAGAGTCCAGTGAGTGTGTGGGTAGAGTCCAGTGAGTGTGTGGGTAGAGTCCAGTGAGTGTGTGGGTAGAGTCTAGTGAGTTGGTAGAGTCCAGTGAGTGGGTAGAGTCCAGTGAGTGTGTGGGTAGAGTCCAGTGAGTGTGTGGGTAGAGTCCAGTGTGTGTGTGGGTAGATTCCAGTGTGTGGGTAGAGTCCAGTGTGTGGGTAGAGACCAGTGTGTGTGTAGAGTCCAGTGAGTGTGTGGGTAGAGTCCAGTGAGAGTGTGGGTAGAGTCCAGTGAGTGTGTGGGTAGAGTCCAGTGAGTGGGTAGAGTCCAGTGAGTGGGTAGAGTCCAGTGAGTGTGTGGGTAGAGTCCAGTGAGTGGGTAGAGTCCAGTGAGTGGGTAGAGTCCAGTGAGTGGGTAGAGTCCAGTGAGTCTGTGGGTAGAGTCCAGTGAGTGGGTAGAGTCCAGTGAGTGGGTAGAGTCTAGTGAGTGTGTGGGTAGAGTCTAGTGAGTGGGTATTGTCCAGTGAGTGTGTTGTAGAGTCCAGTGAGTCGGTACAGACTAGTGAGTGTGCATAGAGCCAGTGTGTGGGTAGAGTCCAGTGAGTGAGTAGAGTCTAGTGAGTGTGTGGGTAGAGTCCAGTGTGTGGGTAGAGTCCAGTGAGTGGGTAGAGTCCAGTGAGTGTGTGGGTAGAGTCCAGTGTGTGGGTAGAGTCTAGTGAGTGTGTGGGTAGAGTCCAGTGTGTGGGTAGAGTCCAGTGTGTGGGTAGAGTCCAGTGTGTGTGTAGAGTCCAGTGAGTGTGTGGGTAGAGTCCAGTGAGAGTGTGGGTAGAGTCCAGTGAGTGTGTGGGTAGAGTCCAGTGAGTGGGTAGAGTCCAGTGAGAGTGTGGGTAGAGTCCAGTGAGTGTGTGGGTAGAGTCCAGTGAGTGGGTAGAGTCCAGTGAGTGGGTAGAGTCCAGTGAGTCTGTGGGTAGAGTCCAGTGAGTGGGTGGGGTCCAGTGAGTGTGTGGGTAGAGTCCATTGAGTGTGTGGGTAGAGTCCAGTGTGTGGGTAGAGTCCAGTGAGTGTGTGGGTAGAGTCCAGTGTGTGTGTGGGTAGAGTCTAGTGAGTGTGTGGGTAGAGTCCAGTGTGTGGGTAGAGTCCAGTGAGTGGGTAGAGTCCAGTGAGTGTGTGGGTAGAGTCCAGTGTGTGGGTAGAGTCTAGTGAGTGTGTGGGTAGAGGCCAGTGTGTGGGTAGAGTCCAGTGAGTGGGTAGAGTCTAGTGAGTGTGTGGGTAGAGTCTAGTGAGTGGGTAGAGTCCAGTGAGTGTGTTGTAGAGTCCAGTGAGTCGGTAGAGACTAGTGAGTGTGCATAGAGCCAGTGTGTGGGTAGAGTCCAGTGAGTGGGTAGAGTCCAGTGAGTGTGTTGGTAGAGTCCAGTGTGTGGGTAGAGTCCAGTGTGTGGGTAGAGCCCAGTGTGTGGGTAGAGTCCAGTGTGTGGGTAGAGTCCAGTGAGTGTGTGGGTAGAGTCTAGTGAGTGGGTAGAGTCCAGTGTGTGGGTAGAATCCAGTGTGTGGGTAGAGTCTAGTGTGTGGGTACAGTCCAGTGAGTGGGTAGAGTCCAGTGAGTCGGTAGAGACTAGTGAGTGTGCATAGAGCCAGTGTGTGGGTAGAGTCCAGTGAGTGGGTAGAGTCTAGTGAGTGTGTGGGTAGAGTCCAGTGTGTGGGTAGAGTCCAGTGAGTGGGTAGAGTCCAGTGAGTGTGTGGGTAGAGTCCAGTGTGTGGGTAGAGTCTAGTGAGTGTGTGGGTAGAGTCCAGTGTGTGGGTAGAGTCCAGTGAGTGAGTGGGTAGAGTCCAGTGAGTGTGTGGGTAGAGTCCAGTGAGTGTGTGGGTAGAGTCCAGTGAGTGGGTAGAGTCCAGTGAGTGGGTAGAGTACAGTGAGTGTGTGGGTAGAGTCCAGTGAGTGGGTAGAGTCCAGTGAGTGGGTAGAGTCCAGTGAGTGGGTAGAGTCCAGTGAGTGGGTAGAGTCCAGTGAGTGGGTAGAGTCCAGTGAGTGTGTGGGTAGAGTCCAGTGAGTGGGTGGGGTCCAGTGAGTGTGTGGGTAGAGTCCAGTGAGTGTGTGGGTAGAGTCCAGTGTGTGGGTAGAGTCCAGTGAGTGTGTGGGTAGAGTCCAGTGTGTGTGTGGGTAGAGTCTAGTGAGTGTGTGGGTAGAGTCCAGTGTGTGGGTAGAGTCCAGTGAGTGGGTAGAGTCCAGTGAGTGTGTGGGTAGAGTCCAGTGTGTGGGTAGAGTCTAGTGAGTGTGTGGGTAGAGTCCAGTGTGTGGGTAGAGTCCAGTGAGTGGGTAGAGTCTAGTGAGTGTGTGGGTAGAGTCTAGTGAGTGGGTAGAGTCCAGTGAGTGTGTTGTAGAGTCCAGTGAGTCGGTAGAGACTAGTGAGTGTGCATAGAGCCAGTGTGTGGGTAGAGTCCAGTGAGTGGGTAGAGTCCAGTGAGTGTGTTGGTAGAGTCCAGTGTGTGGGTAGAGTCCAGTGTGTGGGTAGAGCCCAGTGTGTGGGTAGAGTCCAGTGTGTGGGTAGAGTCCAGTGAGTGTGTGGGTAGAGTCTAGTGAGTGGGTAGAGTCCAGTGTGTGGGTAGAATCCAGTGTGTGGGTAGAGTCTAGTGTGTGGGTACAGTCCAGTGAGTGGGTAGAGTCCAGTGAGTCGGTAGAGACTAGTGAGTGTGCATAGAGCCAGTGTGTGGGTAGAGTCCAGTGAGTGGGTAGAGTCTAGTGAGTGTGTGGGTAGAGTCCAGTGTGTGGGTAGAGTCCAGTGAGTGGGTAGAGTCCAGTGAGTGTGTGGGTAGAGTCCAGTGTGTGGGTAGAGTCTAGTGAGTGTGTGGGTAGAGTCCAGTGTGTGGGTAGAGTCCAGTGAGTGAGTGGGTAGAGTCCAGTGAGTGTGTGGGTAGAGTCCAGTGAGTGTGTGGGTAGAGTCCAGTGAGTGGGTAGAGTCCAGTGAGTGGGTAGAGTACAGTGAGTGTGTGGGTAGAGTCCAGTGAGTGGGTAGAGTCCACTGAGTGGGTAGAGTCCAGTGAGTGGGTAGAGTCCAGTGAGTGGGTAGAGTCCAGTGAGTGGGTAGAGTCCAGTGAGTGTGTGGGTAGAGTCCAGTGAGTGGGTGGGGTCCAGTGAGTGTGTGGGTAGAGTCCAGTGAGTGTGTGGGTAGAGTCCAGTGTGTGGGTAGAGTCCAGTGAGTGTGTGGGTAGAGTCCAGTGTGTGTGTGGGTAGAGTCTAGTGAGTGTGTGGGTAGAGTCCAGTGTGTGGGTAGAGTCCAGTGAGTGGGTAGAGTCCAGTGAGTGTGTGGGTAGAGTCCAGTGTGTGGGTAGAGTCTAGTGAGTGTGTGGGTAGAGTCCAGTGTGTGGGTAGAGTCCAGTGAGTGGGTAGAGTCTAGTGAGTGTGTGGGTAGAGTCTAGTGAGTGGGTAGAGTCCAGTGAGTGTGTTGTAGAGTCCAGTGAGTCGGTAGAGACTAGTGAGTATGCATAGAGCCAGTGTGTGGGTAGAGTCCAGTGAGTGGGTAGAGTCCAGTGAGTGTGTTGGTAGAGTCCAGTGTGTGGGTAGAGTCCAGTGTGTGGGTAGAGCCCAGTGTGTGGGTAGAGTCCAGTGTGTGGGTAGAGTCCAGTGAGTGTGTGGGTAGAGTCTAGTGAGTGGGTAGAGTCCAGTGTGTGGGTAGAATCCAGTGTGTGGGTAGAGTCTAGTGTGTGGGTACAGTCCAGTGAGTGGGTAGAGTCCAGTGAGTCGGTAGAGACTAGTGAGTGTGCATAGAGCCAGTGTGTGGGTAGAGTCCAGTGAGTGGGTAGAGTCTAGTGAGTGTGTGGGTAGAGTCCAGTGTGTGGGTAGAGTCCAGTGAGTGGGTAGAGTCTAGTGAGTGTGTGGGTAGAGTCCAGTGTGTGGGTAGAGTCCAGTGTGTGGGTAGAGTCCAGTGTGTGGGTAGAGTCCAGTGAGTGGGTAGAGTCCAGTGGGTGGGTAGAGTCCAGTGTGTGGGTAGAGTCCAGTGAGTGGGTAGAGTCCAGTGGGTGGGTAGAGTCCAGTGTGTGGGTAGAGTCCAGTGTGTGGGTAGAGTCCAGTGAGTGGGTAGAGTCCAGTGAGTGTGTGGGTAGAGTCCAGTGTGTGGGTAGAGTCCAGTGAGTGTGTGGGTAGAGTCCAGTGAGTGTGTGGGTAGAGTCCAGTGAGTGGGTAGAGTCCAGTGAGTGGGTAGAGTCCAGTGGGTGGGTAGAGTCCAGTGAGTGTGTGGGTAGAGTCCAGTGTGTGGGTAGAGTCCAGTGAGTGTGTGGGTAGAGTCCAGTGTGTGGGTAGAGTCCAGTGAGTGTGTGGGTAGAGTCCAGTGTGTGGGTAGAGTCCAGTGAGTGTGTGGGTAGAGTCCAGTGAGTGTGTGGGTAGAGTCCAGTGAGTGTGTGGGTAGAGTCTAGTGAGTGGGTAGAGTCCAGTGAGTGTGTGGGTAGAGTCTAGTGAGTGGGTAGAGTCCAGTGAGTGGGTAGAGTCCAGTGGGTGGGTAGAGTCCAGTGAGTGTGTGGGTAGAGTCCAGTGTGTGGGTAGAGTCCAGTGAGTGTGTTGGTAGAGTCCAGTGGGTGGGTAGAGTCCAGTGAGTGTGTGAGTAGAGTCCAGTGAGTGTGTGGGTAGAGTCCAGTGAGTGTGTGGGTAGAGTCCAGTGTGTGGGTAGAGTCCAGTGAGTGTGTGGGTAGAGTCCAGTGAGTGTGTGGGTAGAGTCCAGTGAGTGTGTTGGTAGAGTCCAGTGAGTGTGTGGGTAGAGTCCAGTGAGTGGGTAGAGTCCAATGGGTGGGTAGAGTCCAGTGAGTGGGTAGAGTCCAGTGGGTGGGTAGAGTCCAGTGGGTGGGTAGAGTCCAGTGAGTGGGTAGAGTCCAGTGAGTGTGTGGGTAGAGTCCAGTGAGTGTGTGGGTAGAGTCCAGTGAGTGTGTGGGTAGAGTCCAGTGAGTGTGTGGGTAGAGTCCAGTGAGTGTGTGGGTAGAGTTCAGTGTGTGGGTAGAGTCCAGTGTGTGGGTAGAGTCCAGTGAGTGTTTGGGTAGAGTCCAGTGAGTGGGTGGGTAGAGTCCAGTGAGTGTGTGGGTAGAGTTCAGTGTGTGGGTAGAGTCCAGTGTGTGGGTAGAGTCCAGTGAGTGTGTGAGTAGAGTCCAGTGAGTGTGTGGGTAGAGTCCAGTGAGTGTGTGGGTAGAGTCCAGTGAGTGTGTGGGTAGAGTCCAGTGAGTGTGTGGGTAGAGTCCAGTGTGTGTGTGGGTAGAGTCCAGTGAGTGTGTGGGTAGAGTCCAGTGAGTGTGTGGGTAGAGTCCAGTGTGTGTGTGGGTAGAGTCCAGTGAGTGTGTGGGTAGAGTCCAGTGAGTGTGTGGGTAGAGTCCAGTGAGTGTGTGGGTAGAGTCCAGTGAGTGTGTGGGTAGAGTCCAGTGAGTGTGTGGGTAGAGTCCAGTGAGTGGGTAGAGTCCAGTGAGTGTGTGGGTAGAGTCCAGTGAGTGTGTGGGTAGAGTCCAGTGTGTGGGTAGAGTCCAGTGTGTGGGTAGAGTCCAGTGTGTGGGTAGAGTCCAGTGTGTGGGTAGATTCCAGTGTGTGGGTAGAGTCCAGTGAGTGGGTAGAGTCCAGTGGGTGGGTAGAGTCCAGTGTGTGGGTAGAGTCCAGTGAGTGGGTAGAGTCCAGTGTGTGGGTAGAGACCAGTGAGTTGGTAGAGTCCAGTGAGTGGGTAGAGTCCAGTGGGTGGGTAGAGTCCAGTGTGTGGGTAGAGTCCAGTGTGTGGGTAGAGTCCAGTGAGTGGGTAGAGTCCAGTGAGTGGGTAGAGTCCAGTGAGTGTGTGGGTAGAGTCCAGTGAGTGTGTGGGTAGAGTCCAGTGAGTGTGTGGGTAGAGTCCAGTGAGTGTGTGGGTAGAGTCCAGTGTGTGGGTAGAGTCCAGTGAGTGTGTGGGTAGAGTCCAGTGAGTGTGTGGGTAGAGTCCAGTGAGTGGGTCGAGTCCAGTGAGTGGGTAGAGTCCAGTGGGTGGGTAGAGTCCAGTGAGTGTGTGGGTAGAGTCCAGTGTGTGGGTAGAGTCCAGTGAGTGTGTGGGTAGTGTCCAGTGTGTGGGTAGAGTCCAGTGAGTGTGTGGGTAGAGTCCAGTGAGTGTGTGGGTAGAGTCCAGTGAGTGTGTGGGTAGAGTCCAGTGAGTGTGTGGGTAGAGTCTAGTGAGTTGGTAGAGTCCAGTGAGTGGGTAGAGTCCAGTGAGTGTGTGGGTAGAGTCCAGTGAGTGTGTGGGTAGAGTCCAGTGTGTGTGTGGGTAGATTCCAGTGTGTGGGTAGAGTCCAGTGAGTGTGTGGGTAGAGTCCAGTGTGTGGGTAGAGTCCAGTGAGTGTGTGGGTAGATTCCAGTGAGTGTGTGGGTAGAGTCCAGTGAGTGGGTAGAGTCCAGTGAGTGGGTAGAGTCCAGTGAGTGGGTAGAGTCCAGTGAGTGTGTGGGTACAGTCCAGTGAGTGGGTAGAGTCCAGTGAGTGGGTAGAGTCCAGTGAGTGGGTAGAGTCCAGTGAGTGGGTAGAGTCCAGTGAGTGTGTGGGTAGAGTCCAGTGAGTGGGTGGGGTCCAGTGAGTGTGTGGGTAGAGTCCAGTGAGTGTGTGGGTAGAGTCCAGTGTGTGGGTAGAGTCCAGTGAGTGTGTGGGTAGAGTCCAGTGTGTGGGTAGAGTCCAGTGAGTGGGTAGAGTCCAGTGAGTGTGTGGGTAGAGTCCAGTGTGTGGGTAGAGTCTAGTGAGTGTGTGGGTAGAGTCCAGTGAGTGTGTGGGTAGAGTCCAGTGTGTGGGTAGAGTCCAGTGAGTGTGTGGGTAGAGTCCAGTGTGTGGGTAGAGTCCAGTGAGTGGGTAGAGTCCAGTGAGTGTGTGGGTAGAGTCCAGTGTGTGGGTAGAGTCTAGTGAGTGTGTGGGTAGAGTCCAGTGTGTGGGTAGAGTCCAGTGAGTGGGTAGAGTCTAGTGAGTGTGTGGGTAGAGTCTAGTGAGTGGGTATTGTCCAGTGAGTGTGTTGTAGAGTCCAGTGAGTCGGTACAGACTAGTGAGTGTGCATAGAGCCAGTGTGTGGGTAGAGTCCAGTGAGTGGGTAGAGTCTAGTGAGTGTGTGGGTAGAGTCCAGTGTGTGGGTAGAGTCCAGTGAGTGGGTAGAGTCCAGTGAGTGTGTGGGTAGAGTCCAGTGTGTGGGTAGAGTCTAGTGCGTGTGTGGGTAGAGTCCAGTGTGTGGGTAGAGTCCAGTGTGTGGGTAGAGTCCAGTGTGTGTGTAGAGTCCAGTGAGTGTGTGGGTAGAGTCCAGTGAGTGTGTGGGTAGAGTCCAGTGAGTGTGTGGGTAGAGTCCAGTGAGTGGGTAGAGTCCAGTGAGTGGGTAGAGTCCAGTGAGTCTGTGGGTAGAGTCCAGTGAGTGGGTGGGGTCCAGTGAGTGTGTGGGTAGAGTCCATTGAGTGTGTGGGTAGAGTCCAGTGTGTGGGTAGAGTCCAGTGAGTGTGTGGGTAGAGTCCAGTGTGTGTGTGGGTAGAGTCTAATGAGTGTGTGGGTAGAGTCCAGTGTGTGGGTAGAGTCCAGTGAGTGGGTAGAGTCCAGTGAGTGTGTGGGTAGAGTCCAGTGTGTGGGTAGAGTCTAGTGAGTGTGTGGGTAGAGTCCAGTGTGTGGGTAGAGTCCAGTGAGTGGGTAGAGTCTAGTGAGTGTGTGGGTAGAGTCTAGTGAGTGGGTAGAGTCCAGTGAGTGTGTTGTAGAGTCCAGTGAGTCGGTAGAGACTAGTGAGTGTGCATAGAGCCAGTGTGTGGGTAGAGTCCAGTGAGTGGGTAGAGTCCAGTGAGTGTGTTGGTAGAGTCCAGTGTGTGGGTAGAGTCCAGTGTGTGGGTAGAGCCCAGTGTGTGGGTAGAGTCCAGTGTGTGGGTAGAGTCCAGTGAGTGTGTGGGTAGAGTCTAGTGAGTGGGTAGAGTCCAGTGTGTGGGTAGAATCCAGTGTGTGGGTAGAGTCTAGTGTGTGGGTACAGTCCAGTGAGTGGGTAGAGTCCAGTGAGTCGGTAGAGACTAGTGAGTGTGCATAGAGCCAGTGTGTGGGTAGAGTCCAGTGAGTGGGTAGAGTCTAGTGAGTGTGTGGGTAGAGTCCAGTGTGTGGGTAGAGTCCAGTGAGTGGGTAGAGTCCAGTGAGTGTGTGGGTAGAGTCCAGTGTGTGGGTAGAGTCTAGTGAGTGTGTGGGTAGAGTCCAGTGTGTGGGTAGAGTCCAGTGAGTGAGTGGGTAGAGTCCAGTGAGTGTGTGGGTAGAGTCCAGTGTGTGTGTGGGTAGAGTCCAGTGAGTGGGTAGAGTCCAGTGAGTGGGTAGAGTACAGTGAGTGTGTGGGTAGAGTCCAGTGAGTGGGTAGAGTCCAGTGAGTGGGTAGAGTCCAGTGAGTGGGTAGAGTCCAGTGTGTGTGTAGAGTCCAGTGAGTGTGTGGGTAGAGTCCAGTGAGAGTGTGGGTAGAGTCCAGTGAGTGTGTGGGTAGAGTCCAGTGAGTGGGTAGAGTCCAGTGAGTGGGTAGAGTCCAGTGAGTCTGTGGGTAGAGTCCAGTGAGTGGGTGGGGTCCAGTGAGTGTGTGGGTAGAGTCCATTGAGTGTGTGGGTAGAGTCCAGTGTGTGGGTAGAGTCCAGTGAGTGTGTGGGTAGAGTCCAGTGTGTGTGTGGGTAGAGTCTAGTGAGTGTGTGGGTAGAGTCCAGTGTGTGGGTAGAGTCCAGTGAGTGGGTAGAGTCCAGTGAGTGTGTGGGTAGAGTCCAGTGTGTGGGTAGAGTCTAGTGAGTGTGTGGGTAGAGTCCAGTGTGTGGGTAGAGTCCAGTGAGTGGGTAGAGTCTAGTGAGTGTGTGGGTAGAGTCTAGTGAGTGGGTAGAGTCCAGTGAGTGTGTTGTAGAGTCCAGTGAGTCGGTAGAGACTAGTGAGTGTGCATAGAGCCAGTGTGTGGGTAGAGTCCAGTGAGTGGGTAGAGTCCAGTGAGTGTGTTGGTAGAGTCCAGTGTGTGGGTAGAGTCCAGTGTGTGGGTAGAGCCCAGTGTGTGGGTAGAGTCCAGTGTGTGGGTAGAGTCCAGTGAGTGTGTGGGTAGAGTCTAGTGAGTGGGTAGAGTCCAGTGTGTGGGTAGAATCCAGTGTGTGGGTAGAGTCTAGTGTGTGGGTACAGTCCAGTGAGTGGGTAGAGTCCAGTGAGTCGGTAGAGACTAGTGAGTGTGCATAGAGCCAGTGTGTGGGTAGAGTCCAGTGAGTGGGTAGAGTCTAGTGAGTGTGTGGGTAGAGTCCAGTGTGTGGGTAGAGTCCAGTGAGTGGGTAGAGTCCAGTGAGTGTGTGGGTAGAGTCCAGTGTGTGGGTAGAGTCTAGTGAGTGTGTGGGTAGAGTCCAGTGTGTGGGTAGAGTCCAGTGAGTGAGTGGGTAGAGTCCAGTGAGTGTGTGGGTAGAGTCCAGTGAGTGTGTGGGTAGAGTCCAGTGAGTGGGTAGAGTCCAGTGAGTGGGTAGAGTACAGTGAGTGTGTGGGTAGAGTCCAGTGAGTGGGTAGAGTCCAGTGAGTGGGTAGAGTCCAGTGAGTGGGTAGAGTCCAGTGAGTGGGTAGAGTCCAGTGAGTGGGTAGAGTCCAGTGAGTGTGTGGGTAGAGTCCAGTGAGTGGGTGGGGTCCAGTGAGTGTGTGGGTAGAGTCCAGTGAGTGTGTGGGTAGAGTCCAGTGTGTGGGTTGAGTCCAGTGAGTGTGTGGGTAGAGTCCAGTGTGTGTGTGGGTAGAGTCTAGTGAGTGTGTGGGTAGAGTCCAGTGTGTGGGTAGAGTCCAGTGAGTGGGTAGAGTCCAGTGAGTGTGTGGGTAGAGTCCAGTGTGTGGGTAGAGTCTAGTGAGTGTGTGGGTAGAGTCCAGTGTGTGGGTAGAGTCCAGTGAGTGGGTAGAGTCTAGTGAGTGTGTGGGTAGAGTCTAGTGAGTGGGTAGAGTCCAGTGAGTGTGTTGTAGAGTCCAGTGAGTCGGTAGAGACTAGTGAGTGTGCATAGAGCCAGTGTGTGGGTAGAGTCCAGTGAGTGGGTAGAGTCCAGTGAGTGTGTTGGTAGAGTCCAGTGTGTGGGTAGAGTCCAGTGTGTGGGTAGAGCCCAGTGTGTGGGTAGAGTCCAGTGTGTGGGTAGAGTCCAGTGAGTGTGTGGGTAGAGTCTAGTGAGTGGGTAGAGTCCAGTGTGTGGGTAGAATCCAGTGTGTGGGTAGAGTCTAGTGTGTGGGTACAGTCCAGTGAGTGGGTAGAGTCCAGTTAGTCGGTAGAGACTAGTGAGTGTGCATAGAGCCAGTGGGTGGGTAGAGTCCAGTGTGTGGGTAGAGTCCAGTGTGTGGGTAGAGTCCAGTGAGTGGGTAGAGTCCAGTGAGTGGGTAGAGTCCAGTGAGTGTGTGGGTAGAGTCCAGTGAGTGTGTGGGTAGAGTCCAGTGAGTGTGTGGGTAGAGTCCAGTGAGTGTGTGGGTAGAGTCCAGTGTGTGGGTAGAGTCCAGTGAGTGTGTGGGTAGAGTCCAGTGAGTGTGTGGGTAGAGTCCAGTGAGTGGGTCGAGTCCAGTGAGTGGGTAGAGTCCAGTGGGTGGGTAGAGTCCAGTGAGTGTGTGGGTAGAGTCCAGTGTGTGGGTAGAGTCCAGTGAGTGTGTGGGTAGTGTCCAGTGTGTGGGTAGAGTCCAGTGAGTGTGTGGGTAGAGTCCAGTGAGTGTGTGGGTAGAGTCCAGTGAGTGTGTGGGTAGAGTCCAGTGAGTGTGTGGGTAGAGTCTAGTGAGTTGGTAGAGTCCAGTGAGTGGGTAGAGTCCAGTGAGTGTGTGGGTAGAGTCCAGTGAGTGTGTGGGTAGAGTCCAGTGTGTGTGTGGGTAGATTCCAGTGTGTGGGTAGAGTCCAGTGAGTGTGTGGGTAGAGTCCAGTGTGTGGGTAGAGTCCAGTGAGTGTGTGGGTAGATTCCAGTGAGTGTGTGGGTAGAGTCCAGTGAGTGGGTAGAGTCCAGTGAGTGGGTAGAGTCCAGTGAGTGGGTAGAGTCCAGTGAGTGTGTGGGTACAGTCCAGTGAGTGGGTAGAGTCCAGTGAGTGGGTAGTGTCCAGTGAGTGGGTAGAGTCCAGTGAGTGGGTAGAGTCCAGTGAGTGTGTGGGTAGAGTCCAGTGAGTGGGTGGGGTCCAGTGAGTGTGTGGGTAGAGTCCAGTGAGTGTGTGGGTAGAGTCCAGTGTGTGGGTAGAGTCCAGTGAGTGTGTGGGTAGAGTCCAGTGTGTGGGTAGAGTCCAGTGAGTGGGTAGAGTCCAGTGAGTGTGTGGGTAGAGTCCAGTGTGTGGGTAGAGTCTAGTGAGTGTGTGGGTAGAGTCCAGTGAGTGTGTGGGTAGAGTCCAGTGTGTGGGTAGAGTCCAGTGAGTGTGTGGGTAGAGTCCAGTGTGTGGGTAGAGTCCAGTGAGTGGGTAGAGTCCAGTGAGTGTGTGGGTAGAGTCCAGTGTGTGGGTAGAGTCTAGTGAGTGTGTGGGTAGAGTCCAGTGTGTGGGTAGAGTCCAGTGAGTGGGTAGAGTCTAGTGAGTGTGTGGGTAGAGTCTAGTGAGTGGGTATTGTCCAGTGAGTGTGTTGTAGAGTCCAGTGAGTCGGTACAGACTAGTGAGTGTGCATAGAGCCAGTGTGTGGGTAGAGTCCAGTGAGTGGGTAGAGTCTAGTGAGTGTGTGGGTAGAGTCCAGTGTGTGGGTAGAGTCCAGTGAGTGGGTAGAGTCCAGTGAGTGTGTGGGTAGAGTCCAGTGTGTGGGTAGAGTCTAGTGAGTGTGTGGGTAGAGTCCAGTGTGTGGGTAGAGTCCAGTGTGTGGGTAGAGTCCAGTGTGTGTGTAGAGTCCAGTGAGTGTGTGGGTAGAGTCCAGTGAGTGTGTGGGTAGAGTCCAGTGAGTGTGTGGGTAGAGTCCAGTGAGTGGGTAGAGTCCAGTGAGTGGGTAGAGTCCAGTGAGTCTGTGGGTAGAGTCCAGTGAGTGGGTGGGGTCCAGTGAGTGTGTGGGTAGAGTCCATTGAGTGTGTGGGTAGAGTCCAGTGTGTGGGTAGAGTCTAGTGAGTGTGTGGGTAGAGTCTAGTGAGTGGGTATTGTCCAGTGAGTGTGTTGTAGAGTCCAGTGAGTCGGTACAGACTAGTGAGTGTGCATAGAGCCAGTGTGTGGGTAGAGTCCAGTGAGTGGGTAGAGTCCAGTGAGTGGGTAGAGTCTAGTGAGTGTGTGGGTAGAGTCTAGTGAGTGGGTATTGTCCAGTGAGTGTGTTGTAGAGTCCAGTGAGTCGGTAAAGACTAGTGAGTGTGCATAGAGCCAGTGTGTGGGTAGAGTCCAGTGAGTGGGTAGAGTCTAGTGAGTGTGTGGGTAGAGTCCAGTGTGTGGGTAGAGTCCAGTGAGTGGGTAGAGTCCAGTGAGTGTGTGGGTAGAGTCCAGTGTGTGGGTAGAGTCTAGTGAGTGTGTGGGTAGAGTCCAGTGTGTGGGTAGAGTCCAGTGTGTGGGTAGAGTCCAGTGTGTGTGTAGAGTCCAGTGAGTGTGTGGGTAGAGTCCAGTGAGTGTGTGGGTAGAGTCCAGTGAGTGTGTGGGTAGAGTCCAGTGAGTGGGTAGAGTCCAGTGAGTGGGTAGAGTCCAGTGAGTCTGTGGGTAGAGTCCAGTGAGTGGGTGGGGTCCAGTGAGTGTGTGGGTAGAGTCCATTGAGTGTGTGGGTAGAGTCCAGTGTGTGGGTAGAGTCCAGTGAGTGTGTGGGTAGAGTCCAGTGTGTGTGTGGGTAGAGTCTAGTGAGTGTGTGGGTAGAGTCCAGTGTGTGGGTAGAGTCCAGTGAGTGGGTAGAGTCCAGTGAGTGTGTGGGTAGAGTCCAGTGTGTGGGTAGAGTCTAGTGAGTGTGTGGGTAGAGTCCAGTGTGTGGGTAGAGTCCAGTGAGTGGGTAGAGTCTAGTGAGTGTGTGGGTAGAGTCTAGTGAGTGGGTAGAGTCCAGTGAGTGTGTTGTAGAGTCCAGTGAGTCGGTAGAGACTAGTGAGTGTGCATAGAGCCAGTGTGTGGGTAGAGTCCAGTGAGTGGGTAGAGTCCAGTGAGTGTGTTGGTAGAGTCCAGTGTGTGGGTAGAGTCCAGTGTGTGGGTAGAGCCCAGTGTGTGGGTAGAGTCCAGTGTGTGGGTAGAGTCCAGTGAGTGTGTGGGTAGAGTCTAGTGAGTGGGTAGAGTCCAGTGTGTGGGTAGAATCCAGTGTGTGGGTAGAGTCTAGTGTGTGGGTACAGTCCAGTGAGTGGGTAGAGTCCAGTGAGTCGGTAGAGACTAGTGAGTGTGCATAGAGCCAGTGTGTGGGTAGAGTCCAGTGAGTGGGTAGAGTCTAGTGAGTGTGTGGGTAGAGTCCAGTGTGTGGGTAGAGTCCAGTGAGTGGGTAGAGTCCAGTGAGTGTGTGGGTAGAGTCCAGTGTGTGGGTAGAGTCTAGTGAGTGTGTGGGTAGAGTCCAGTGTGTGGGTAGAGTCCAGTGAGTGAGTGGGTAGAGTCCAGTGAGTGTGTGGGTAGAGTCCAGTGAGTGTGTGGGTAGAGTCCAGTGAGTGGGTAGAGTCCAGTGAGTGGGTAGAGTACAGTGAGTGTGTGGGTAGAGTCCAGTGAGTGGGTAGAGTCCAGTGAGTGGGTAGAGTCCAGTGAGTGGGTAGAGTCCAGTGTGTGTGTAGAGTCCAGTGAGTGTGTGGGTAGAGTCCAGTGAGAGTGTGGGTAGAGTCCAGTGAGTGTGTGGGTAGAGTCCAGTGAGTGGGTAGAGTCCAGTGAGTGGGTAGAGTCCAGTGAGTCTGTGGGTAGAGTCCAGTGAGTGGGTGGGGTCCAGTGAGTGTGTGGGTAGAGTCCATTGAGTGTGTGGGTAGAGTCCAGTGTGTGGGTAGAGTCCAGTGAGTGTGTGGGTAGAGTCCAGTGTGTGTGTGGGTAGAGTCTAGTGAGTGTGTGGGTAGAGTCCAGTGTGTGGGTAGAGTCCAGTGAGTGGGTAGAGTCCAGTGAGTGTGTGGGTAGAGTCCAGTGTGTGGGTAGAGTCTAGTGAGTGTGTGGGTAGAGTCCAGTGTGTGGGTAGAGTCCAGTGAGTGGGTAGAGTCTAGTGAGTGTGTGGGTAGAGTCTAGTGAGTGGGTAGAGTCCAGTGAGTGTGTTGTAGAGTCCAGTGAGTCGGTAGAGACTAGTGAGTGTGCATAGAGCCAGTGTGTGGGTAGAGTCCAGTGAGTGGGTAGAGTCCAGTGAGTGTGTTGGTAGAGTCCAGTGTGTGGGTAGAGTCCAGTGTGTGGGTAGAGCCCAGTGTGTGGGTAGAGTCCAGTGTGTGGGTAGAGTCCAGTGAGTGTGTGGGTAGAGTCTAGTGAGTGGGTAGAGTCCAGTGTGTGGGTAGAATCCAGTGTCTGGGTAGAGTCTAGTGTGTGGGTACAGTCCAGTGAGTGGGTAGAGTCCAGTGAGTCGGTAGAGACTAGTGAGTGTGCATAGAGCCAGTGTGTGGGTAGAGTCCAGTGAGTGGGTAGAGTCTAGTGAGTGTGTGGGTAGAGTCCAGTGTGTGGGTAGAGTCCAGTGAGTGGGTAGAGTCCAGTGAGTGTGTGGGTAGAGTCCAGTGTGTGGGTAGAGTCTAGTGAGTGTGTGGGTAGAGTCCAGTGTGTGGGTAGAGTCCAGTGAGTGAGTGGGTAGAGTCCAGTGAGTGTGTGTGTAGAGTCCAGTGAGTGTGTGGGTAGAGTCCAGTGAGTGGGTAGAGTCCAGTGAGTGGGTAGAGTACAGTGAGTGTGTGGGTAGAGTCCAGTGAGTGGGTAGAGTCCAGTGAGTGGGTAGAGTCCAGTGAGTGGGTAGAGTCCAGTGAGTGTGTGGGTACAGTCCAGTGAGTGGGTAGAGTCCAGTGAGTGGGTAGAGTCCAGTGAGTGGGTAGAGTCCAGTGAGTGGGTAGAGTCCAGTGAGTGTGTGGGTAGAGTCCAGTGAGTGGGTGGGGTCCAGTGAGTGTGTGGGTAGAGTCCAGTGAGTGTGTGGGTAGAGTCCAGTGTGTGGGTAGAGTCCAGTGAGTGTGTGGGTAGAGTCCAGTGTGTGGGTAGAGTCCAGTGAGTGGGTAGAGTCCAGTGAGTGTGTGGGTAGAGTCCAGTGTGTGGGTAGAGTCTAGTGAGTGTGTGGGTAGAGTCCAGTGAGTGTGTGGGTAGAGTCCAGTGTGTGGGTAGAGTCCAGTGAGTGTGTGGGTAGAGTCCAGTGTGTGGGTAGAGTCCAGTGAGTGGGTAGAGTCCAGTGAGTGTGTGGGTAGAGTCCAGTGTGTGGGTAGAGTCTAGTGAGTGTGTGGGTAGAGTCCAGTGTGTGGGTAGAGTCCAGTGAGTGGGTAGAGTCTAGTGAGTGTGTGGGTAGAGTCTAGTGAGTGGGTATTGTCCAGTGAGTGTGTTGTAGAGTCCAGTGAGTCGGTACAGACTAGTGAGTGTGCATAGAGCCAGTGTGTGGGTAGAGTCCAGTGAGTGGGTAGAGTCTAGTGAGTGTGTGGGTAGAGTCCAGTGTGTGGGTAGAGTCCAGTGAGTGGGTAGAGTCCAGTGAGTGTGTGGGTAGAGTCCAGTGTGTGGGTAGAGTCTAGTGAGTGTGTGGGTAGAGTCCAGTGTGTGGGTAGAGTCCAGTGTGTGGGTAGAGTCCAGTGTGTGTGTAGAGTCCAGTGAGTGTGTGGGTAGAGTCCAGTGAGT
The DNA here is from genome assembly GCF_964263955.1 of Coregonus lavaretus. NCBI lineage: Eukaryota > Metazoa > Chordata > Actinopteri > Salmoniformes > Salmonidae > Coregonus > Coregonus lavaretus. Next base: position 51,709 of record NW_028165522.1, on the reverse strand, counting down.
GTGTGGGTAGAGTCCAGTGAGTGTGTGGGTAGAGTCCAGTGAGTGGGTAGAGTCCAGTGAGTGGGTAGAGTCCAGTGAGTCTGTGGGTAGAGTCCAGTGAGTGGGTGGGGTCCAGTGAGTGTGTGGGTAGAGTCCATTGAGTGTGTGGGTAGAGTCCAGTGTGTGGGTAGAGTCCAGTGAGTGTGTGGGTAGAGTCCAGTGTGTGTGTGGGTAGAGTCTAATGAGTGTGTGGGTAGAGTCCAGTGTGTGGGTAGAGTCCAGTGAGTGGGTAGAGTCCAGTGAGTGTGTGGGTAGAGTCCAGTGTGTGGGTAGAGTCTAGTGAGTGTGTGGGTAGAGTCCAGTGTGTGGGTAGAGTCCAGTGAGTGGGTAGAGTCTAGTGAGTGTGTGGGTAGAGTCTAGTGAGTGGGTAGAGTCCAGTGAGTGTGTTGTAGAGTCCAGTGAGTCGGTAGAGACTAGTGAGTGTGCATAGAGCCAGTGTGTGGGTAGAGTCCAGTGAGTGGGTAGAGTCCAGTGAGTGTGTTGGTAGAGTCCAGTGTGTGGGTAGAGTCCAGTGTGTGGGTAGAGCCCAGTGTGTGGGTAGAGTCCAGTGTGTGGGTAGAGTCCAGTGAGTGTGTGGGTAGAGTCTAGTGAGTGGGTAGAGTCCAGTGTGTGGGTAGAATCCAGTGTGTGGGTAGAGTCTAGTGTGTGGGTACAGTCCAGTGAGTGGGTAGAGTCCAGTGAGTCGGTAGAGACTAGTGAGTGTGCATAGAGCCAGTGTGTGGGTAGAGTCCAGTGAGTGGGTAGAGTCTAGTGAGTGTGTGGGTAGAGTCCAGTGTGTGGGTAGAGTCCAGTGAGTGGGTAGAGTCCAGTGAGTGTGTGGGTAGAGTCCAGTGTGTGGGTAGAGTCTAGTGAGTGTGTGGGTAGAGTCCAGTGTGTGGGTAGAGTCCAGTGAGTGAGTGGGTAGAGTCCAGTGAGTGTGTGGGTAGAGACCAGTGTGTGTGTGGGTAGAGTCCAGTGAGTGGGTAGAGTCCAGTGAGTGGGTAGAGTACAGTGAGTGTGTGGGTAGAGTCCAGTGAGTGGGTAGAGTCCAGTGAGTGGGTAGAGTCCAGTGAGTGGGTAGAGTCCAGTGTGTGTGTAGAGTCCAGTGAGTGTGTGGGTAGAGTCCAGTGAGAGTGTGGGTAGAGTCCAGTGAGTGTGTGGGTAGAGTCCAGTGAGTGGGTAGAGTCCAGTGAGTGGGTAGAGTCCAGTGAGTCTGTGGGTAGAGTCCAGTGAGTGGGTGGGGTCCAGTGAGTGTGTGGGTAGAGTCCATTGAGTGTGTGGGTAGAGTCCAGTGTGTGGGTAGAGTCCAGTGAGTGTGTGGGTAGAGTCCAGTGTGTGTGTGGGTAGAGTCTAGTGAGTGTGTGGGTAGAGTCCAGTGTGTGGGTAGAGTCCAGTGAGTGGGTAGAGTCCAGTGAGTGTGTGGGTAGAGTCCAGTGTGTGGGTAGAGTCTAGTGAGTGTGTGGGTAGAGTCCAGTGTGTGGGTAGAGTCCAGTGAGTGGGTAGAGTCTAGTGAGTGTGTGGGTAGAGTCTAGTGAGTGGGTAGAGTCCAGTGAGTGTGTTGTAGAGTCCAGTGAGTCGGTAGAGACTAGTGAGTGTGCATAGAGCCAGTGTGTGGGTAGAGTCCAGTGAGTGGGTAGAGTCCAGTGAGTGTGTTGGTAGAGTCCAGTGTGTGGGTAGAGTCCAGTGTGTGGGTAGAGCCCAGTGTGTGGGTAGAGTCCAGTGTGTGGGTAGAGTCCAGTGAGTGTGTGGGTAGAGTCTAGTGAGTGGGTAGAGTCCAGTGTGTGGGTAGAATCCAGTGTGTGGGTAGAGTCTAGTGTGTGGGTACAGTCCAGTGAGTGGGTAGAGTCCAGTGAGTCGGTAGAGACTAGTGAGTGTGCATAGAGCCAGTGTGTGGGTAGAGTCCAGTGAGTGGGTAGAGTCTAGTGAGTGTGTGGGTAGAGTCCAGTGTGTGGGTAGAGTCCAGTGAGTGGGTAGAGTCCAGTGAGTGTGTGGGTAGAGTCCAGTGTGTGGGTAGAGTCTAGTGAGTGTGTGGGTAGAGTCCAGTGTGTGGGTAGAGTCCAGTGAGTGAGTGGGTAGAGTCCAGTGAGTGTGTGGGTAGAGTCCAGTGAGTGTGTGGGTAGAGTCCAGTGAGTGGGTAGAGTCCAGTGAGTGGGTAGAGTACAGTGAGTGTGTGGGTAGAGTCCAGTGAGTGGGTAGAGTCCAGTGAGTGGGTAGAGTCCAGTGAGTGGGTAGAGTCCAGTGAGTGGGTAGAGTCCAGTGAGTGGGTAGAGTCCAGTGAGTGTGTGGGTAGAGTCCAGTGAGTGGGTGGGGTCCAGTGAGTGTGTGGGTAGAGTCCAGTGAGTGTGTGGGTAGAGTCCAGTGTGTGGGTTGAGTCCAGTGAGTGTGTGGGTAGAGTCCAGTGTGTGTGTGGGTAGAGTCTAGTGAGTGTGTGGGTAGAGTCCAGTGTGTGGGTAGAGTCCAGTGAGTGGGTAGAGTCCAGTGAGTGTGTGGGTAGAGTCCAGTGTGTGGGTAGAGTCTAGTGAGTGTGTGGGTAGAGTCCAGTGTGTGGGTAGAGTCCAGTGAGTGGGTAGAGTCTAGTGAGTGTGTGGGTAGAGTCTAGTGAGTGGGTAGAGTCCAGTGAGTGTGTTGTAGAGTCCAGTGAGTCGGTAGAGACTAGTGAGTGTGCATAGAGCCAGTGTGTGGGTAGAGTCCAGTGAGTGGGTAGAGTCCAGTGAGTGTGTTGGTAGAGTCCAGTGTGTGGGTAGAGTCCAGTGTGTGGGTAGAGCCCAGTGTGTGGGTAGAGTCCAGTGTGTGGGTAGAGTCCAGTGAGTGTGTGGGTAGAGTCTAGTGAGTGGGTAGAGTCCAGTGTGTGGGTAGAATCCAGTGTGTGGGTAGAGTCTAGTGTGTGGGTACAGTCCAGTGAGTGGGTAGAGTCCAGTTAGTCGGTAGAGACTAGTGAGTGTGCATAGAGCCAGTGGGTGGGTAGAGTCCAGTGTGTGGGTAGAGTCCAGTGTGTGGGTAGAGTCCAGTGAGTGGGTAGAGTCCAGTGAGTGGGTAGAGTCCAGTGAGTGTGTGGGTAGAGTCCAGTGAGTGTGTGGGTAGAGTCCAGTGAGTGTGTGGGTAGAGTCCAGTGAGTGTGTGGGTAGAGTCCAGTGTGTGGGTAGAGTCCAGTGAGTGTGTGGGTAGAGTCCAGTGAGTGTGTGGGTAGAGTCCAGTGAGTGGGTCGAGTCCAGTGAGTGGGTAGAGTCCAGTGGGTGGGTAGAGTCCAGTGAGTGTGTGGGTAGAGTCCAGTGTGTGGGTAGAGTCCAGTGAGTGTGTGGGTAGTGTCCAGTGTGTGGGTAGAGTCCAGTGAGTGTGTGGGTAGAGTCCAGTGAGTGTGTGGGTAGAGTCCAGTGAGTGTGTGGGTAGAGTCCAGTGAGTGTGTGGGTAGAGTCTAGTGAGTTGGTAGAGTCCAGTGAGTGGGTAGAGTCCAGTGAGTGTGTGGGTAGAGTCCAGTGAGTGTGTGGGTAGAGTCCAGTGTGTGTGTGGGTAGATTCCAGTGTGTGGGTAGAGTCCAGTGAGTGTGTGGGTAGAGTCCAGTGTGTGGGTAGAGTCCAGTGAGTGTGTGGGTAGATTCCAGTGAGTGTGTGGGTAGAGTCCAGTGAGTGGGTAGAGTCCAGTGAGTGGGTAGAGTCCAGTGAGTGGGTAGAGTCCAGTGAGTGTGTGGGTACAGTCCAGTGAGTGGGTAGAGTCCAGTGAGTGGGTAGAGTCCAGTGAGTGGGTAGAGTCCAGTGAGTGGGTAGAGTCCAGTGAGTGTGTGGGTAGAGTCCAGTGAGTGGGTGGGGTCCAGTGAGTGTGTGGGTAGAGTCCAGTGAGTGTGTGGGTAGAGTCCAGTGTGTGGGTAGAGTCCAGTGAGTGTGTGGGTAGAGTCCAGTGTGTGGGTAGAGTCCAGTGAGTGGGTAGAGTCCAGTGAGTGTGTGGGTAGAGTCCAGTGTGTGGGTAGAGTCTAGTGAGTGTGTGGGTAGAGTCCAGTGAGTGTGTGGGTAGAGTCCAGTGTGTGGGTAGAGTCCAGTGAGTGTGTGGGTAGAGTCCAGTGTGTGGGTAGAGTCCAGTGAGTGGGTAGAGTCCAGTGAGTGTGTGGGTAGAGTCCAGTGTGTGGGTAGAGTCTAGTGAGTGTGTGGGTAGAGTCCAGTGTGTGGGTAGAGTCCAGTGAGTGGGTAGAGTCTAGTGAGTGTGTGGGTAGAGTCTAGTGAGTGGGTATTGTCCAGTGAGTGTGTTGTAGAGTCCAGTGAGTCGGTACAGACTAGTGAGTGTGCATAGAGCCAGTGTGTGGGTAGAGTCCAGTGAGTGGGTAGAGTCTAGTGAGTGTGTGGGTAGAGTCCAGTGTGTGGGTAGAGTCCAGTGAGTGGGTAGAGTCCAGTGAGTGTGTGGGTAGAGTCCAGTGTGTGGGTAGAGTCTAGTGAGTGTGTGGGTAGAGTCCAGTGTGTGGGTAGAGTCCAGTGTGTGGGTAGAGTCCAGTGTGTGTGTAGAGTCCAGTGAGTGTGTGGGTAGAGTCCAGTGAGTGTGTGGGTAGAGTCCAGTGAGTGTGTGGGTAGAGTCCAGTGAGTGGGTAGAGTCCAGTGAGTGGGTAGAGTCCAGTGAGTCTGTGGGTAGAGTCCAGTGAGTGGGTGGGGTCCAGTGAGTGTGTGGGTAGAGTCCATTGAGTGTGTGGGTAGAGTCCAGTGTGTGGGTAGAGTCTAGTGAGTGTGTGGGTAGAGTCTAGTGAGTGGGTATTGTCCAGTGAGTGTGTTGTAGAGTCCAGTGAGTCGGTACAGACTAGTGAGTGTGCATAGAGCCAGTGTGTGGGTAGAGTCCAGTGAGTGGGTAGAGTCCAGTGAGTGGGTAGAGTCTAGTGAGTGTGTGGGTAGAGTCTAGTGAGTGGGTATTGTCCAGTGAGTGTGTTGTAGAGTCCAGTGAGTCGGTAAAGACTAGTGAGTGTGCATAGAGCCAGTGTGTGGGTAGAGTCCAGTGAGTGGGTAGAGTCTAGTGAGTGTGTGGGTAGAGTCCAGTGTGTGGGTAGAGTCCAGTGAGTGGGTAGAGTCCAGTGAGTGTGTGGGTAGAGTCCAGTGTGTGGGTAGAGTCTAGTGAGTGTGTGGGTAGAGTCCAGTGTGTGGGTAGAGTCCAGTGTGTGGGTAGAGTCCAGTGTGTGTGTAGAGTCCAGTGAGTGTGTGGGTAGAGTCCAGTGAGTGTGTGGGTAGAGTCCAGTGAGTGTGTGGGTAGAGTCCAGTGAGTGGGTAGAGTCCAGTGAGTGGGTAGAGTCCAGTGAGTCTGTGGGTAGAGTCCAGTGAGTGGGTGGGGTCCAGTGAGTGTGTGGGTAGAGTCCATTGAGTGTGTGGGTAGAGTCCAGTGTGTGGGTAGAGTCCAGTGAGTGTGTGGGTAGAGTCCAGTGTGTGTGTGGGTAGAGTCTAGTGAATGTGTGGGTAGAGTCCAGTGTGTGGGTAGAGTCCAGTGAGTGGGTAGAGTCCAGTGAGTGTGTGGGTAGAGTCCAGTGTGTGGGTAGAGTCTAGTGAGTGTGTGGGTAGAGTCCAGTGTGTGGGTAGAGTCCAGTGAGTGGGTAGAGTCTAGTGAGTGTGTGGGTAGAGTCTAGTGAGTGGGTAGAGTCCAGTGAGTGTGTTGTAGAGTCCAGTGAGTCGGTAGAGACTAGTGAGTGTGCATAGAGCCAGTGTGTGGGTAGAGTCCAGTGAGTGGGTAGAGTCCAGTGAGTGTGTTGGTAGAGTCCAGTGTGTGGGTAGAGTCCAGTGTGTGGGTAGAGCCCAGTGTGTGGGTAGAGTCCAGTGTGTGGGTAGAGTCCAGTGAGTGTGTGGGTAGAGTCTAGTGAGTGGGTAGAGTCCAGTGTGTGGGTAGAATCCAGTGTGTGGGTAGAGTCTAGTGTGTGGGTACAGTCCAGTGAGTGGGTAGAGTCCAGTGAGTCGGTAGAGACTAGTGAGTGTGCATAGAGCCAGTGTGTGGGTAGAGTCCAGTGAGTGGGTAGAGTCTAGTGAGTGTGTGGGTAGAGTCCAGTGTGTGGGTAGAGTCCAGTGAGTGGGTAGAGTCCAGTGAGTGTGTGGGTAGAGTCCAGTGTGTGGGTAGAGTCTAGTGAGTGTGTGGGTAGAGTCCAGTGTGTGGGTAGAGTCCAGTGAGTGAGTGGGTAGAGTCCAGTGAGTGTGTGGGTAGAGTCCAGTGAGTGTGTGGGTAGAGTCCAGTGAGTGGGTAGAGTCCAGTGAGTGGGTAGAGTACAGTGAGTGTGTGGGTAGAGTCCAGTGAGTGGGTAGAGTCCAGTGAGTGGGTAGAGTCCAGTGAGTGGGTAGAGTCCAGTGTGTGTGTAGAGTCCAGTGAGTGTGTGGGTAGAGTCCAGTGAGAGTGTGGGTAGAGTCCAGTGAGTGTGTGGGTAGAGTCCAGTGAGTGGGTAGAGTCCAGTGAGTGGGTAGAGTCCAGTGAGTCTGTGGGTAGAGTCCAGTGAGTGGGTGGGGTCCAGTGAGTGTGTGGGTAGAGTCCATTGAGTGTGTGGGTAGAGTCCAGTGTGTGGGTAGAGTCCAGTGAGTGTGTGGGTAGAGTCCAGTGTGTGTGTGGGTAGAGTCTAGTGAGTGTGTGGGTAGAGTCCAGTGTGTGGGTAGAGTCCAGTGAGTGGGTAGAGTCCAGTGAGTGTGTGGGTAGAGTCCAGTGTGTGGGTAGAGTCTAGTGAGTGTGTGGGTAGAGTCCAGTGTGTGGGTAGAGTCCAGTGAGTGGGTAGAGTCTAGTGAGTGTGTGGGTAGAGTCTAGTGAGTGGGTAGAGTCCAGTGAGTGTGTTGTAGAGTCCAGTGAGTCGGTAGAGACTAGTGAGTGTGCATAGAGCCAGTGTGTGGGTAGAGTCCAGTGAGTGGGTAGAGTCCAGTGAGTGTGTTGGTAGAGTCCAGTGTGTGGGTAGAGTCCAGTGTGTGGGTAGAGCCCAGTGTGTGGGTAGAGTCCAGTGTGTGGGTAGAGTCCAGTGAGTGTGTGGGTAGAGTCTAGTGAGTGGGTAGAGTCCAGTGTGTGGGTAGAATCCAGTGTCTGGGTAGAGTCTAGTGTGTGGGTACAGTCCAGTGAGTGGGTAGAGTCCAGTGAGTCGGTAGAGACTAGTGAGTGTGCATAGAGCCAGTGTGTGGGTAGAGTCCAGTGAGTGGGTAGAGTCTAGTGAGTGTGTGGGTAGAGTCCAGTGTGTGGGTAGAGTCCAGTGAGTGGGTAGAGTCCAGTGAGTGTGTGGGTAGAGTCCAGTGTGTGGGTAGAGTCTAGTGAGTGTGTGGGTAGAGTCCAGTGTGTGGGTAGAGTCCAGTGAGTGAGTGGGTAGAGTCCAGTGAGTGTGTGTGTAGAGTCCAGTGAGTGTGTGGGTAGAGTCCAGTGAGTGGGTAGAGTCCAGTGAGTGGGTAGAGTACAGTGAGTGTGTGGGTAGAGTCCAGTGAGTGGGTAGAGTCCAGTGAGTGGGTAGAGTCCAGTGAGTGGGTAGAGTCCAGTGAGTGCGTAGAGTCCAGTGAGTGGGTAGAGTCCAGTGAGTGTGTGGGTAGAGTCCAGTGAGTGGGTGGGGTCCAGTGAGTGTGTGGGTAGAGTCCAGTGAGTGTGTGGGTAGAGTCCAGTGTGTGGGTAGAGTCCAGTGAGTGTGTGGGTAGAGTCCAGTGTGTGTGTGGGTAGAGTCTAGTGAGTGTGTGGGTAGAGTCCAGTGTGTGGGTAGAGTCCAGTGAGTGTGTGGGTAGAGTCCAGTGTGTGGATAGAGTCCAGTGACTGTGTGGGTAGAGTCCAGTGAGTGTGTGGGTAGAGTCCAGTGAGTGTGTGGGTAGAGTCCAGTGAGTGTGTGGGTAGAGTCCAGTGAGTGGGTAGAGTCCAGTGAGTGGGTGGAGTCCAGTGAGTGTGTGGGTAGAGTCCAGTGAGTGGGTAGAGTCCAGTGAGTGGGTAGAGTCCAGTGAGTGGGTAGAGTCCAGTGAGTGTGTGGGTAGAGTCCAGTGGGTGGGTAGAGTCCAGTGTGTCGGTAGAGTCCAGTGTGTGGGTAGAGTCCAGTGTGTGGGTAGAGTTCAGTGAGTGGGTAGATTCCAGTGTGTGGGTAGAGTCCAGTGTGTGGGTAGAGTCCAGTGAGTGGGTAGAGTCCAGTGTGTGGGTAGAGTCCAGTGAGTGGGTAGAGTCCAGTGGGTGGGTAGAGTCCAGTGTGTGGGTAGAGTCCAGTGTGTGGGTAGAGTCCAGTGAGTGGGTAGAGTCCAGTGAGTGTGTGGGTAGAGTCCAGTGAGTGTGTGGGTAGAGTCCAGTGAGTGTGTGGGTAGAGTCCAGTGAGTGTGTGGGTAGAGTCCAGTGAGTGTGTGGGTAGAGTCCAGTGAGTGTGTGGGTAGAGTCCAGTGAGTGTGTGGGTAGAGTCCAGTGAGTGGGTAGAGTCCAGTGAGTGGGTAGAGTCCAGTGGGTGGGTAGAGTCCAGTGAGTGTGTGGGTAGAGTCCAGTGTGTGGGTAGAGTCCAGTGAGTGTGTGGGTAGTGTCCAGTGTGTGGGTAGAGTCCAGTGAGTGTGTGGGTAGAGTCCAGTGAGTGTGTGGGTAGAGTCCAGTGTGTGTGTGGGTAGAGTCCAGTGAGTGTGTGGGTAGAGTCCAGTGAGTGTGTGGGTAGAGTCCAGTGAGTGTGTGGGTAGATTCCAGTGAGTGTGTGGGTAGAGTCTAGTGAGTGGGTAGAGTCCAGTGAGTGGGTAGAGTCCAGTGAGTGTGTGGGTAGAGTCCAGTGAGTGTGTGGGTAGAGTCCAGTGAGTGTGTGGGTAGAGTCCAGTGAGTGTGTGGGTAGAGTCCAGTGTGTGTGTGGGTAGAGTCCAGTGAGTGTGTGGGTAGAGTCCAGTGAGTGTGTGGGTAGAGTCCAGTGAGTGTGTGGGTAGAGTCTAGTGAGTGGGTAGAGTCCAGTGAGTGTGTGGGTAGAGTCCAGTGAGTGTGTGGGTAGAGTCCAGTGAGTGTGTGGGTAGAGTCCAGTGAGTGTGTGGGTAGAGTCCAGTGTGTGTGTGGGTAGATTCCAGTGTGTGGGTAGAGTCCAGTGAGTGTGTGGGTAGAGTCCAGTGTGTGGGTAGAGTCCAGTGAGTGTGTGGGTAGATTCCAGTGAGTGTGTGGGTAGAGTCCAGTGAGTGGGTAGAGTCCAGTGAGTGGGTAGAGTCCAGTGAGTGGGTAGAGTCCAGTGAGTGGGTAGAGTCCAGTGAGTGGGTAGAGTCCAGTGAGTGGGTAGAGTCCAGTGAGTGTGTGGGTAGAGTCCAGTGAGTGGGTAGGGTCCAGTGAGTGTGTGGGTAGAGTCCAGTGAGTGTGTGGGTAGAGTCCAGTGTGTGGGTAGAGTCCAGTGAGTGTGTGGGTAGAGTCCAGTGAGTGGGTAGAGTCTAGTGAGTGTGTGGGTAGAGTCCAGTGTGTGGGTAGAGTCCAGTGAGTGGGTAGAGTCCAGTGAGTGTGTGGGTAGAGTCCAGTGTGTGGGTAGAGTCTAGTGAGTGTGTGGGTAGAGTCCAGTGTGTGGGTAGAGTCCAGTGTGTGGGTAGAGTCCAGTGTGTGTGTAGAGTCCAGTGAGTGTGTGGGTAGAGTCCAGTGAGAGTGTGGGTAGAGTCCAGTGAGTGTGTGGGTAGAGTCCAGTGAGTGGGTAGAGTCCAGTGAGTGGGTAGAGTCCACTGAGTGTGTGGGTAGAGTCCAGTGAGTGGGTAGAGTCCAGTGAGTGGGTAGAGTCCAGTGAGTGGGTAGAGTCCAGTGAGTCTGTGGGTAGAGTCCAGTGAGTTGGTGGGGTCCAGTGAGTGTGTGGGTAGAGTCCAGTGAGTGTGTGGGTAGAGTCCAGTGTGTGGGTAGAGTCCAGTGAGTGTGTGGGTTGAGTCCAGTGTGTGTGTGGGTAGAGTCTAGTGAGTGTGTGGGTAGAGTCCAGTGTGTGGGTAGAGTCCATTGAGTGGGTAGAGTCCAGTGAGTGTGTGGGTAGAGTCCAGTGTGTGGGTAGAGTCTAGTGAGTGTGTGGGTAGAGTCCAGTGTGTGGGTAGAGTCCAGTGAGTGGGTAGAGTCTAGTGAGTGTGTGGGTAGAGTCTAGTGAGTGGGTAGAGTCCAGTGAGTGTGTTGTAGAGTCCAGTGAGTCGGTAGAGACTAGTGAGTGTGCATAGAGCCAGTGTGTGGGTAGAGTCCAGTGAGTGGGTAGAGTCCAGTGAGTGTGTTGGTAGAGTCCAGTGTGTGGGTAGAGTCCAGTGTGTGGGTAGAGCCCAGTGTGTGGGTAGAGTCCAGTGTGTGGGTAGAGTCCAGTGAGTGTGTGGGTAGAGTCTAGTGAGTGGGTAGAGTCCAGTGTGTGGGTAGAATCCAGTGTGTGGGTAGAGTATAGTGTGTGGGTACAGTCCAGTGAGTGGGTAGAGTCCAGTGAGTCGGTAGAGACTAGTGAGTGTGCATAGAGCCAGTGTGTGGGTAGAGTCCAGTGAGTGGGTAGAGTCTAGTGAGTGTGTGGGTAGAGTCCAGTGTGTGGGTAGAGTCCAGTGAGTGTGTGGGTAGAGTCCAGTGTGTGGGTAGAGTCTAGTGAGTGTGTGGGTAGAGTCCAGTGTGTGGGTAGAGTCCAGTGTGTGGGTAGAGTCCAGTGAGTGAGTGGGTAGAGTCCAGTGTGTGGGTAGAGTCCAGTGACTGTGTGGGTAGAGTCCAGTGAGTGTGTGGGTAGAGTCCAGTGAGTGTGTGGGTAGAGTCCAGTGTGTGGGTAGAGTCCAGTGACTGTGTGGGTAGAGTCCAGTGAGTGTGTGGGTAGAGTCCAGTGAGTGTGTGGGTAGAGTCCAGTGAGTGTGTGGGTAGAGTCCAGTGAGTGGGTAGAGTCCAGTGAGTGGGTGGAGTCCAGTGAGTGTGTGGGTAGAGTCCAGTGAGTGGGTAGAGTCCAGTGAGTGGGTAGAGTCCAGTGAGTGGGTAGAGTCCAGTGAGTGTGTGGGTAGAGTCCAGTGGGTGGGTAGAGTCCAGTGTGTGGGTAGAGTCCAGTGTGTGGGTAGAGTCCAGTGTGTGGGTAGAGTTCAGTGAGTGGGTAGATTCCAGTGTGTGGGTAGAGTCCAGTGTGTGGGTAGAGTCCAGTGAGTGGGTAGAGTCCAGTGTGTGGGTAGAGTCCAGTGAGTGGGTAGAGTCCAGTGGGTGGGTAGAGTCCAGTGGGTGGGTAGAGTCCAGTGTGTGGGTAGAGTCCAGTGAGTGGGTAGAGTCCAGTGAGTGTGTGGGTAGAGTCCAGTGAGTGTGTGGGTAGAGTCCAGTGAGTGTGTGGGTAGAGTCCAGTGAGTGGGTAGAGTCCAGTGAGTGGGTAGAGTCCAGTGGGTGGGTAGAGTCCAGTGAGTGTGTGGGTAGAGTCCAGTGTGTGGGTAGAGTCCAGTGAGTGTGTGGGTAGTGTCCAGTGTGTGGGTAGAGTCCAGTGAGTGTGTGGGTAGAGTCCAGTGAGTGTGTGGGTAGAGTCCAGTGTGTGTGTGGGTAGAGTCCAGTGAGTGTGTGGGTAGAGTCCAGTGAGTGTGTGGGTAGAGTCCAGTGAGTGTGTGGGTAGATTCCAGTGAGTGTGTGGGTAGAGTCTAGTGAGTGGGTAGAGTCCAGTGAGTGGGTAGAGTCCAGTGAGTGTGTGGGTAGAGTCCAGTGAGTGTGTGGGTAGAGTCCAGTGAGTGTGTGGGTAGAGTCCAGTGAGTGTGTGGGTAGAGTCCAGTGTGTGTGTGGGTAGAGTCCAGTGAGTGTGTGGGTAGAGTCCAGTGAGTGTGTGGGTAGAGTCCAGTGAGTGTGTGGGTAGAGTCTAGTGAGTGGGTAGAGTCCAGTAAGTGTGTGGGTAGAGTCCAGTGAGTGTGTGGGTAGAGTCCAGTGAGTGTGTGGGTAGAGTCCAGTGAGTGTGTGGGTAGAGTCCAGTGTGTGTGTGGGTAGATTCCAGTGTGTGGGTAGAGTCCAGTGAGTGTGTGGGTAGAGTCCAGTGTGTGGGTAGAGTCCAGTGAGTGTGTGGGTAGAGTCCAGTGAGTGGGTAGAGTCCAGTGAGTGGGTAGAGTCCAGTGAGTGGGTAGAGTCCAGTGAGTGGGTAGAGTCCAGTGAGTGGGTAGAGTCCAGTGAGTGGGTAGAGTCCAGTGAGTGTGTGGGTAGAGTCCAGTGAGTGGGTAGGGTCCAGTGAGTGTGTGGGTAGAGTCCAGTGAGTGTGTGGGTAGAGTCCAGTGTGTGGGTAGAGTCCAGTGAGTGTGTGGGTAGAGTCCAGTGAGTGGGTAGAGTCTAGTGAGTGTGTGGGTAGAGTCCAGTGTGTGGGTAGAGTCCAGTGAGTGGGTAGAGTCCAGTGAGTGTGTGGGTAGAGTCCAGTGTGTGGGTAGAGTCTAGTGAGTGTGTGGGTAGAGTCCAGTGTGTGGCTAGAGTCCAGTGTGTGGGTAGAGTCCAGTGTGTGTGTAGAGTCCAGTGAGTGTGTGGGTAGAGTCCAGTGAGAGTGTGGGTAGAGTCCAGTGAGTGTGTGGGTAGAGTCCAGTGAGTGGGTAGAGTCCAGTGAGTGGGTAGAGTCCAGTGAGTGTGTGGGTAGAGTCCAGTGAGTGGGTAGAGTCCAGTGAGTGGGTAGAGTCCAGTGAGTGGGTAGAGTCCAGTGAGTCTGTGGGTAGAGTCCAGTGAGTTGGTGGGGTCCAGTGAGTGTGTGGGTAGAGTCCAGTGAGTGTGTGGGTAGAGTCCAGTGTGTGGGTAGAGTCCAGTGAGTGTGTGGGTAGAGTCCAGTGTGTGTGTGGGTAGAGTCTAGTGAGTGTGTGGGTAGAGTCCAGTGTGTGGGTAGAGTCCATTGAGTGGGTAGAGTCCAGTGAGTGTGTGGGTAGAGTCCAGTGTGTGGGTAGAGTCTAGTGAGTGTGTGGGTAGAGTCCAGTGTGTGGGTAGAGTCCAGTGAGTGGGTAGAGTCTAGTGAGTGTGTGGGTAGAGTCTAGTGAGTGGGTAGAGTCCAGTGAGTGTGTTGTAGAGTCCAGTGAGTCGGTAGAGACTAGTGAGTGTGCATAGAGCCAGTGTGTGGGTAGAGTCCAGTGAGTGGGTAGAGTCCAGTGAGTGTGTTGGTAGAGTCCAGTGTGTGGGTAGAGTCCAGTGTGTGGGTAGAGCCCAGTGTGTGGGTAGAGTCCAGTGTGTGGGTAGAGTCCAGTGAGTGTGTGGGTAGAGTCTAGTGAGTGGGTAGAGTCCAGTGTGTGGGTAGAATCCAGTGTGTGGGTAGAGTCCAGTGAGTCGGTAGAGACTAGTGAGTGTGCATAGAGCCAGTGTGTGGGTAGAGTCCAGTGAGTGGGTAGAGTCTAGTGAGTGTGTGGGTAGAGTCCAGTGTGTGGGTAGAGTCCAGTGAGTGTGTGGGTAGAGTCCAGTGTGTGGGTAGAGTCTAGTGAGTGTGTGGGTAGAGTCCAGTGTGTGGGTAGAGTCCAGTGTGTGGGTAGAGTCCAGTGAGTGAGTGGGTAGAGTCCAGTGAGTGTGTGGGTAGAGTCCAGTGAGTGTGTGGGTAGAGTCCAGTGAGTGGGTAGAGTCCAGTGAGTGGGTAGAGTCCAGTGAGTGTGTGGGTAGAGTCCAGTGAGTGGGTAGAGTCCAGTGAGTGGGTAGAGTCCAGTGAGTGTGTGGGTAGAGTCCAGTGAGTGGGTGGGGTCCAGTGAGTGTGTGGGTAGAGTCCAGTGAGTGTGTGGGTAGAGTCCAGTGTGTGGGTAGAGTCCAGTGAGTGTGTGGGTAGAGTCCAGTGTGTGTGTGGGTAGAGTCTAGTGAGTGTGTGGGTAGAGTCCAGTGTGTGGGTAGAGTCCAGTGAGTGGGTATAGTCTAGTGAGTGTGTGGGTAGAGTCTAGTGAGTGGGTAGAGTCCAGTGAGTGTGTTGTAGAGTCCAGTGAGTCGGTAGAGACTAGTGAGTGTGCATAGAGCCAGTGAGTGGGTAGAGTCCAGTGAGTGTGTTGGTAGAGTCCAGTGTGTGGGTAGAGCCCAGTGAGTGTGTGGGTAGAGTCTAGTGAGTGGGTAGAGTCCAGTGTGTTGGTAGAATCGAGTGTGTGGGTAGAGTCTAGTGTGTGGGTACAGTCCAGTGAGTGGGTACAGTCCAGTGAGTGGGTAGAGTCCAGTGTGTGGGTAGAGTCCAGTGTGTTGGTAGAGTCTAGTGAGTGGGTAGAGTCCAGTGTGTGGGTAGAGTCCAGTGTTTGTGTAGAGTCTAGTGTGTGGGTAGAGTCTAGTTAGTGTGTGGGTAGAGTCCAGTGTGTGGGTAGAGTCTAGTGAGTGTGTGGGTAGAGTCCAGTGTGTGGGCAGAGTCCAGTGTGTGGGTAGAGTCCAGTGAGTGGGTAGAGACTAGTGAGTGTGCATAGAGCCAGTGTGTGGGTAGAGTCCAGTGAGTGGGTAGAGTCCAGTGAGTGTGATGTAGAGTCCAGTGAGTGGGTAGAGACTAGTGAGTGTGCATAGAGCCAGTGTGTGGGTAGAGTCCAGTGAGTGGGTAGAGTCCAGTGAGTGTGATGTAGAGTACAGTGAGTGGGTAGAGACTAGTGAGTGTGCATAGAGCCAGTGTGTGGGTAGAGTCCAGTGAGTGGGTAGAGTCCAGTGAGTGGGTAGAGTCCAGTGTGTGGGTAGAGTCCAGTGTGTGGGTAGAGTCCAGTGTGTGGGTAGAGTCCAGTGTGTGGGTAGAGTCCAGTGATAGGGTAGAGTCTAGTGAGTGTGTGGGTAGAGTCCAGTGTGTGGGTAGAGTCCAGTGAGTGTGTTGTAGAGTCCAGTGAGTGGGTAGAGACTAGTGAGTGTGCATAGAGCCAGTGTGTGGGTAGAGTCCAGTGAGTGGGTAGAGTCCAGTGAGTGTGATGTAGAGTCCAGTGAGTGGGTAGAGACTAGTGAGTGTGCATAGAGCCAGTGTGTGGGTAGAGTCCAGTGAGTGGGTAGAGTCCAGTGAGTGTGTGGGTAGAGTCCAGTGTGAGGTTAGAGTCCAGTGTGTGGGTAGAGTCCAGTGTGTGGGTAGAGTCGAGTGAGTGGGTAGAGTCCAGTGTGTGGGTATAGTCCAGTGTGTGGGTAGAGTCCAGTGTGTGGGTAGAGTCCAGTGAGTGTGTTGGTAGAGTCCAGTGTGTGGGTAGAGTCCAGTGTGTGGGTAGAGTCCAGTGTGTGGGTAGAGTCCAGTGTGTGGGTAGAGTCCAGTGTGTGGGTAGAGTCCAGTGTGTGGGTAGAGTCCAATGTGTGGGTAGAGTCCAATGTGTGGGTAGAGTCTAGTGAGTGTGTGGGTAGAGTCTAGTGAGTGGGTAGAGTCTAGTGTGTGGGTAGAGTCTAGTGAGTGGGTAGAGTCCAGTGTGTGGGTATAGTCCAGTGTGTGGGTAGAGTCCAGTGAGTGGGTAGAGTCTAGTGAGTGTGTGGGTAGAGTCTAGTGAGTGGGTAGAGTCCAGTGAGTGGGTAGAGTCCAGTGAGTGTGCATAGAGCCAGTGTGTGGGTAGAGTCCAGTGAGTGGGTAGAGTCCAGTGAGTGTGTTGGTAGAGTCCAGTGTGTGGGTAGAGTCCAGTGTGTGGGTAGAGCCCAGTGTGTGGGTAGAGTCCAGTGTGTGGGTAGAGTCCAGTGAGTGTGTGGGTAGAGTCTGGTGAGTGGGTAGAGTCCAGTGTGTGGGTAGAATCCAGTGTGTGGGTAGAGTCTAGTTTGTGGGTAGAGCCTAGTGCGTGTGTGGGTAGAGTCCAGTGTGTGGGTAGAGTCTAGTGAGTGTGTGGGTAGAGTCCAGTGTGTTGGGTAGAGTCCAGTGTGTGGGTAGAGTCCAGTGAGTAGGTAGAGTCCAGTGAGTGTGTGGGTAGAGTCCAGTGTGTGGGTAGAGTCCAGTGTGTGGGTACAGTCCAGTGAGTGGGTAGAGTCCAGTGTGTGGGTAGAGTCTAGTGAGTGGGTAGAGTCCAGTGTGTGGGTAGAGTCCAGTGTGTGGGTAGAGTCCAGTGTGTGGGTACAGTCCAGTGAGTGGGTAGAGTCCAGTGTGTGGGTAGAGTCTATTGAGTGGGTAGAGTCCAGTGTGTGGGTAGAGTCCAGTGTGTGGGTAGAGTCCAGTGTGTGGGTAGTCTAGTGAGTGTGTGGGTAGATCTAGTGAGTGTGTGGGTAGAGTCTAGTGTGTGGGTAGAGTCCAGTGTGTGGGTAGAGTCCAGTGTGTGGGTAGAGTCTAGTGAGTGTGTGGGTAGAGTCCAGTTTGTGGGTAGAGTCCAGTGTGTGGGTAAAGTCCAGTGTGTGGGTAGAGTCTAGTGAGTGTGTGGGTAGAGTCCAGTGTGTGGGTAGAGTCCAGTGAGTGGGTAGAGTCCAGTGCGTGGGTAGAGTCTAGTGTGTGGGTAGAGTCTAGTGTGTGGGTAGAGTCCAGTGTGTGGGTAGAGCCTAGTGAGTGTGTGGGTAGAGTCCAGTGTGTGGGTAGAGTCCAGTGTGTGGGTAAAGTCCAGTGTGTGGGTAGAGTCTAGTGAGTGTGTGGGTAGAGTCCAGTGTGTGGGTAGAGTCCAGTGAGTGTGTTTAGAGTCCAGTGAGTGGGTAGAGTCCAGTGAGTGGGTAGAGTCCAATGTGTGGGTAGAGTCTAGTGAGTGTGCATAGAGCCAGTGTGTGGGTAGAGTCCAGTGAGTGGGTAGAGTCCAGTTAGTGTGATGTAGAGTCCAGTGAGTGGGTAGAGACTAGTGAGTGTGCATAGAGCCAGTGTGTGGGTAGAGTCCAGTGAGTGGGTAGAGTCCAGTGAGTGTGATGTAGAGTACAGTGAGTGGGTAGAGACTAGTGAGTGTGCATAGAGCCAGTGTGTGGGTAGAGTCCAGTGAGTGGGTAGAGTCCAGTGAGTGGGTAGAGTCCAGTGTGTGGGTAGAGTCCAGGGTGTGGGTAGAGTCCAGTGTGTGGGTAGAGTCCAGTGTGTGGGTAGAGTCCAGTGAGTGGGTAGAGTCTAGTGAGTGTGTGGGTAGAGTCCAGTGTGTGGGTAGAGTCCAGTGAGTGTGTTGTAGAGTCCAGTGAGTGGGTAGAGACTAGTGAGTGTGCATAGAGCCAGTGTGTGGGTAGAGTCCAGTGAGTGGGTAGAGTCCAGTGAGTGTGATGTAGAGTCCAGTGAGTGGGTAGAGACTAGTGAGTGTGCATAGAGCCAGTGTGTGGGTAGAGTCCAGTGAGTGGGTAGAGTCCAGTGAGTGTGTGGGTAGAGTCCAGTGTGAGGTTAGAGTCCAGTGTGTGGGTAGAGTCCAGTGTGTGGGTAGAGTCGAGTGAGTGGGTAGAGTCCAGTGTGTGGGTATAGTCCAGTGTGTGGGTAGAGTCCAGTGTGTGGGTAGAGTCCAGTGAGTGTGTTGGTAGAGTCCAGTGTGTGGGTAGAGTCCAGTGTGTGGGTAGAGTCCAGTGTGTGGGTAGAGTCCAGTGTGTGGGTAGAGTCCAGTGTTTGGGTAGAGTCCAGTGTGTGGGTAGAGTCCAGTGTGTGGGTAGAGTCCAGTGAGTGTGTTGGTAGAGTCCAGTGTGTGGGTACAGTCCAGTGTGTGGGTACAGTCCAGTGTGTGGGTAGAGTCCAGTGTGTGGGTAGAGTCTAGTGAGTGTGTGGGTAGAGTCAAGTGTGTGGGTAGAGTCCAGTGTGTGGGTAGAGTCCAGTGTGTGGGTAGAGTCCAGTGTGTGGGTAGAGTCCAGTGTGTGGGTAGAGTCCAGTGTGTGGGTAGAGTCCAATGTGTGGGTAGAGTCCAATGTGTGGGTAGAGTCTAGTGAGTGTGTGGGTAGAGTCTAGTGAGTGGGTAGAGTCTAGTGTGTGGGTAGAGTCTAGTGAGTGGGTAGAGTCCAGTGTATGGGTATAGTCCAGTGTGTGGGTAGAGTCCAGTGAGTGGGTAGAGTCTAGTGAGTGTGTGGGTAGAGTCTAGTGAGTGGGTAGAGTCCAGTGAGTGGGTAGAGTCCAGTGAGTGTGCATAGAGCCAGTGTGTGGGTAGAGTCCAGTGAGTGGGTAGAGTCCAGTGAGTGTGTTGGTAGAGTCCAGTGTGTGGGTAGAGTCCAGTGTGTGGGTAGAGCCCAGTGTGTGGGTAGAGTCCAGTGTGTGGGTAGAGTCCAGTGAGTGTGTGGGTAGAGTCTGGTGAGTGGGTAGAGTCCAGTGTGTGGGTAGAATCCAGTGTGTGGGTAGAGTCTAGTTTGTGGGTAGAGCCTAGTGCGTGTGTGGGTAGAGTCCAGTGTGTGGGTAGAGTCTAGTGAGTGTGTGGGTAGAGTCCAGTGTGTTGGGTAGAGTCCAGTGTGTGGGTAGAGTCCAGTGAGTAGGTAGAGTCCAGTGAGTGTGTGGGTAGAGTCCAGTGTGTGGGTAGAGTCCAGTGTGTGGGTACAGTCCAGTGAGTGGGTAGAGTCCAGTGTGTGGGTAGAGTCTAGTGAGTGGTTAGAGTCCAGTGTGTGGGTAGAGTCCAGTGTGTGGGTAGAGTCCAGTGTGTGGGTAGTCTAGTGAGTGTGTGGGTAGATCTAGTGAGTGTGTGGGTAGAGTCTAGTGTGTGGGTAGAGTCCAGTGTGTGGGTAGAGTCCAGTGTGTGGGTAGAGTCCAGTGAGTGTGTTGTAGAGTCCAGTGAGTGGGTAGAGACTAGTGAGTGTGCATAGAGCCAGTGTGTGGGTAGAGTCCAGTGAGTGGTAGAGTCCAGTGAGTGTGATGTAGAGTCCAGTGAGTGGGTAGAGACTAGTGAGTGTGCATAGAGCCAGTGTGTGGGTAGAGTCCAGTGAGTGGGTAGAGTCCAGTGAGTGTGTGTGTAGAGTCCAGTGTGAGGTTAGAGTCCAGTGTGTGGGTAGAGTCCAGTGTGTGGGTAGAGTCGAGTGAGTGGGTAGAGTCCAGTGTGTGGGTATAGTCCAGTGTGTGGGTAGAGTCCAGTGTGTGGGTAGAGTCCAGTGAGTGTGTTGGTAGAGTCCAGTGTGTGGGTAGAGTCCAGTGTGTGGGTAGAGTCCAGTGTGTGGGTAGAGTCCAGTGTGTGGGTAGAGTCCAGTGTGTGGGTAGAGTCCAATGTGTGGGTAGAGTCCAATGTGTGGGTAGAGTCTAGTGAGTGTGTGGGTAGAGTCTAGTGAGTGGGTAGAGTCTAGTGTGTGGGTAGAGTCTAGTGAGTGGGTAGAGTCCAGTGTGTGGGTATAGTCCAGTGTGTGGGTAGAGTCCAGTGAGTGGGTAGAGTCTAGTGAGTGTGTGGGTAGAGTCTAGTGAGTGGGTAGAGTCCAGTGAGTGGGTAGAGTCCAGTGAGTGTGCATAGAGCCAGTGTGTGGGTAGAGTCCAGTGAGTGGGTAGAGTCCAGTGAGTGTGTTGGTAGAGTCCAGTGTGTGGGTAGAGTCCAGTGTGTGGGTAGAGCCCAGTGTGTGGGTATAGTCCAGTGTGTGGGTAGAGTCCAGTGAGTGGGTAGAGACTAGTGAGTGTGCATAGAGCCAGTGTGTGGGTAGAGTCCAGTGAGTGGGTAGAGTCCAGTGAGTGTGATGTAGAGTCCAGTGAGTGGGTAGAGACTAGTGAGTGTGCATAGAGCCAGTGTGTGGGTAGAGTCCAGTGAGTGGGTAGAGTCCAGTGAGTGTGTGGGTAGAGTCCAGTGTGAGGTTAGAGTCCAGTGTGTGGGTAGAGTCCAGTGTGTGGGTAGAGTCGAGTGAGTGGGTAGAGTCCAGTGTGTGGGTATAGTCCAGTGTGTGGGTAGAGTCCAGTGTGTGGGTAGAGTCCAGTGAGTGTGTTGGTAGAGTCCAGTGTGTGGGTAGAGTCCAGTGTGTGGGTAGAGTCCAGTGTGTGGGTAGAGTCCAGTGTGTGGGTACAGTCCAGTGTTTGGGTAGAGTCCAGTGTGTGGGTAGAGTCCAGTGTGTGGGTAGAGTCCAGTGAGTGTGTTGGTAGAGTCCAGTGTGTGGGTACAGTCCAGTGTGTGGGTACAGTCCAGTGTGTGGGTAGAATCCAGTGTGTGGGTAGAGTCTAGTTTGTGGGTAGAGCCTAGTGCGTGTGTGGGTAGAGTCCAGTGTGTGGGTAGAGTCTAGTGAGTGTGTGGGTAGAGTCCAGTGTGTTGGGTAGAGTCCAGTGTGTGGGTAGAGTCCAGTGAGTAGGTAGAGTCCAGTGAGTGTGTGGGTAGAGTCCAGTGAGTGGGTAGAGTCCAGTGAGTGTGTTGGTAGAGTCCAGTGTGTGGGTAGAGTCCAGTGTGTGGGTAGAGCCCAGTGTGTGGGTATAGTCCAGTGTGTGGGTAGAGTCCAGTGAGTGGGTAGAGACTAGTGAGTGTGCATAGAGCCAGTGTGTGGGTAGAGTCCAGTGAGTGGGTAGAGTCCAGTGAGTGTGATGTAGAGTCCAGTGAGTGGGTAGAGACTAGTGAGTGTGCATAGAGCCAGTGTGTGGGTAGAGTCCAGTGAGTGGGTAGAGTCCAGTGAGTGTGTGGGTAGAGTCCAGTGTGAGGTTGAAGTCCAGTGTGTGGGTAGAGTCCAGTGTGTGGGTAGAGTCGAGTGAGTGGGTAGAGTCCAGTGTGTGGGTATAGTCCAGTGTGTGGGTAGAGTCCAGTGTGTGGGTAGAGTCCAGTGAGTGTGTTGGTAGAGTCCAGTGTGTGGGTAGAGTCCAGTGTGTGGGTAGAGTCCAGTGTGTGGGTAGAGTCCAGTGTGTGGGTAGAGTCCAGTGTTTGGGTAGAGTCCAGTGTGTGGGTAGAGTCCAGTGTGTGGGTAGAGTCCAGTGAGTGTGTTGGTAGAGTCCAGTGTGTGGGTACAGTCCAGTGTGTGGGTACAGTCCAGTGTGTGGGTAGAGTCCAGTGTGTGGGTAGAGTCTAGTGAGTGTGTGGGTAGAGTCAAGTGTGTGGGTAGAGTCCAGTGTGTGGGTAGAGTCCAGTGTGTGGGTAGAGTCCAGTGTGTGGGTAGAGTCCAGTGTGTGGGTAGAGTCCAGTGTGTGGGTAGAGTCCAATGTGTGGGTAGAGTCCAATGTGTGGGTAGAGTCTAGTGAGTGTGTGGGTAGAGTCTAGTGAGTGGGTAGAGTCTAGTGTGTGGGTAGAGTCTAGTGAGTGGGTAGAGTCCAGTGTATGGGTATAGTCCAGTGTGTGGGTAGAGTCCAGTGAGTGGGTAGAGTCTAGTGAGTGTGTGGGTAGAGTCTAGTGAGTGGGTAGAGTCCAGTGAGTGGGTAGAGTCCAGTGAGTGTGCATAGAGCCAGTGTGTGGGTAGAGTCCAGTGAGTGGGTAGAGTCCAGTGAGTGTGTTGGTAGAGTCCAGTGTGTGGGTAGAGTCCAGTGTGTGGGTAGAGCCCAGTGTGTGGGTAGAGTCCAGTGTGTGGGTAGAGTCCAGTGAGTGTGTGGGTAGAGTCTGGTGAGTGGGTAGAGTCCAGTGTGTGGGTAGAATCCAGTGTGTGGGTAGAGTCTAGTTTGTGGGTAGAGCCTAGTGCGTGTGTGGGTAGAGTCCAGTGTGTGGGTAGAGTCTAGTGAGTGTGTGGGTAGAGTCCAGTGTGTTGGGTAGAGTCCAGTGTGTGGGTAGAGTCCAGTGAGTAGGTAGAGTCCAGTGAGTGTGTGGGTAGAGTCCAGTGTGTGGGTAGAGTCCAGTGTGTGGGTACAGTCCAGTGAGTGGGTAGAGTCCAGTGTGTGGGTAGAGTCTAGTGAGTGGTTAGAGTCCAGTGTGTGGGTAGAGTCCAGTGTGTGGGTAGAGTCCAGTGTGTGGGTAGTCTAGTGAGTGTGTGGGTAGATCTAGTGAGTGTGTGGGTAGAGTCTAGTGTGTGGGTAGAGTCCAGTGTGTGGGTAGAGTCCAGTGTGTGGGTAGAGTCCAGTGAGTGTGTTGTAGAGTCCAGTGAGTGGGTAGAGACTAGTGAGTGTGCATAGAGCCAGTGTGTGGGTAGAGTCCAGTGAGTGTGATGTAGAGTCCAGTGAGTGGGTAGAGACTAGTGAGTGTGCATAGAGCCAGTGTGTGGGTAGAGTCCAGTGTGTGGGTAGAGTCCAGTGAGTGTGTTGGTAGAGTCCAGTGTGTGGGTACAGTCCAGTGTGTGGGTACAGTCCAGTGTGTGGGTAGAGTCCAGTGTGTGGGTAGAGTCTAGTGAGTGTGTGGGTAGAGTCAAGTGTGTGGGTAGAGTCCAGTGTGTGGGTAGAGTCCAGTGTGTGGGTAGAGTCCAGTGTGTGGGTAGAGTCCAGTGTGTGGGTAGAGTCCAGTGTGTGGGTAGAGTCCAATGTGTGGGTAGAGTCCAATGTGTGGGTAGAGTCTAGTGAGTGTGTGGGTAGAGTCTAGTGAGTGGGTAGAGTCTAGTGTGTGGGTAGAGTCTAGTGAGTGGGTAGAGTCCAGTGTATGGGTATAGTCCAGTGTGTGGGTAGAGTCCAGTGAGTGGGTAGAGTCTAGTGAGTGTGTGGGTAGAGTCTAGTGAGTGGGTAGAGTCCAGTGAGTGGGTAGAGTCCAGTGAGTGTGCATAGAGCCAGTGTGTGGGTAGAGTCCAGTGAGTGGGTAGAGTCCAGTGAGTGTGTTGGTAGAGTCCAGTGTGTGGGTAGAGTCCAGTGTGTGGGTAGAGCCCAGTGTGTGGGTAGAGTCCAGTGTGTGGGTAGAGTCCAGTGAGTGTGTGGGTAGAGTCTGGTGAGTGGGTAGAGTCCAGTGTGTGGGTAGAATCCAGTGTGTGGGTAGAGTCTAGTTTGTGGGTAGAGCCTAGTGCGTGTGTGGGTAGAGTCCAGTGTGTGGGTAGAGTCTAGTGAGTGTGTGGGTAGAGTCCAGTGTGTTGGGTAGAGTCCAGTGTGTGGGTAGAGTCCAGTGAGTAGGTAGAGTCCAGTGAGTGTGTGGGTAGAGTCCAGTGAGTGGGTAGAGTCCAGTGAGTGTGTTGGTAGAGTCCAGTGTGTGGGTAGAGTCCAGTGTGTGGGTAGAGCCCAGTGTGTGGGTATAGTCCAGTGTGTGGGTAGAGTCCAGTGAGTGGGTAGAGACTAGTGAGTGTGCATAGAGCCAGTGTGTGGGTAGAGTCCAGTGAGTGGGTAGAGTCCAGTGAGTGTGATGTAGAGTCCAGTGAGTGGGTAGAGACTAGTGAGTGTGCATAGAGCCAGTGTGTGGGTAGAGTCCAGTGAGTGGGTAGAGTCCAGTGAGTGTGTGGGTAGAGTCCAGTGTGAGGTTAGAGTCCAGTGTGTGGGTAGAGTCCAGTGTGTGGGTAGAGTCGAGTGAGTGGGTAGAGTCCAGTGTGTGGGTATAGTCCAGTGTGTGGGTAGAGTCCAGTGTGTGGGTAGAGTCCAGTGAGTGTGTTGGTAGAGTCCAGTGTGTGGGTAGAGTCCAGTGTGTGGGTAGAGTCCAGTGTGTGGGTAGAGTCCAGTGTGTGGGTAGAGTCCAGTGTTTGGGTAGAGTCCAGTGTGTGGGTAGAGTCCAGTGTGTGGGTAGAGTCCAGTGAGTGTGTTGGTAGAGTCCAGTGTGTGGGTACAGTCCAGTGTGTGGGTACAGTCCAGTGTGTGGGTAGAGTCCAGTGTGTGGGTAGAGTCTAGTGAGTGTGTGGGTAGAGTCAAGTGTGTGGGTAGAGTCCAGTGTGTGGGTAGAGTCCAGTGTGTGGGTAGAGTCCAGTGTGTGGGTAGAGTCCAGTGTGTGGGTAGAGTCCAGTGTGTGGGTAGAGTCCAATGTGTGGGTAGAGTCCAATGTGTGGGTAGAGTCTAGTGAGTGTGTGGGTAGAGTCTAGTGAGTGGGTAGAGTCTAGTGTGTGGGTAGAGTCTAGTGAGTGGGTAGAGTCCAGTGTATGGGTATAGTCCAGTGTGTGGGTAGAGTCCAGTGAGTGGGTAGAGTCTAGTGAGTGTGTGGGTAGAGTCTAGTGAGTGGGTAGAGTCCAGTGAGTGGGTAGAGTCCAGTGAGTGTGCATAGAGCCAGTGTGTGGGTAGAGTCCAGTGAGTGGGTAGAGTCCAGTGAGTGTGTTGGTAGAGTCCAGTGTGTGGGTAGAGTCCAGTGTGTGGGTAGAGCCCAGTGTGTGGGTAGAGTCCAGTGTGTGGGTAGAGTCCAGTGAGTGTGTGGGTAGAGTCTGGTGAGTGGGTAGAGTCCAGTGTGTGGGTAGAATCCAGTGTGTGGGTAGAGTCTAGTTTGTGGGTAGAGCCTAGTGCGTGTGTGGGTAGAGTCCAGTGTGTGGGTAGAGTCTAGTGAGTGTGTGGGTAGAGTCCAGTGTGTTGGGTAGAGTCCAGTGTGTGGGTAGAGTCCAGTGAGTAGGTAGAGTCCAGTGAGTGTGTGGGTAGAGTCCAGTGTGTGGGTAGAGTCCAGTGTGTGGGTACAGTCCAGTGAGTGGGTAGAGTCCAGTGTGTGGGTAGAGTCTAGTGAGTGGTTAGAGTCCAGTGTGTGGGTAGAGTCCAGTGTGTGGGTAGAGTCCAGTGTGTGGGTAGTCTAGTGAGTGTGTGGGTAGATCTAGTGAGTGTGTGGGTAGAGTCTAGTGTGTGGGTAGAGTCCAGTGTGTGGGTAGAGTCCAGTGTGTGGGTAGAGTCCAGTGAGTGTGTTGTAGAGTCCAGTGAGTGGGTAGAGACTAGTGAGTGTGCATAGAGCCAGTGTGTGGGTAGAGTCCAGTGAGTGGTAGAGTCCAGTGAGTGTGATGTAGAGTCCAGTGAGTGGGTAGAGACTAGTGAGTGTGCATAGAGCCAGTGTGTGGGTAGAGTCCAGTGAGTGGGTAGAGTCCAGTGAGTGTGTGTGTAGAGTCCAGTGTGAGGTTAGAGTCCAGTGTGTGGGTAGAGTCCAGTGTGTGGGTAGAGTCGAGTGAGTGGGTAGAGTCCAGTGTGTGGGTATAGTCCAGTGTGTGGGTAGAGTCCAGTGTGTGGGTAGAGTCCAGTGAGTGTGTTGGTAGAGTCCAGTGTGTGGGTAGAGTCCAGTGTGTGGGTAGAGTCCAGTGTGTGGGTAGAGTCCAGTGTGTGGGTAGAGTCCAGTGTGTGGGTAGAGTCCAGTGTGTGGGTAGAGTCCAATGTGTGGGTAGAGTCCAATGTGTGGGTAGAGTCTAGTGAGTGTGTGGGTAGAGTCTAGTGAGTGGGTAGAGTCTAGTGTGTGGGTAGAGTCTAGTGAGTGGGTAGAGTCCAGTGTGTGGGTATAGTCCAGTGTGTGGGTAGAGTCCAGTGAGTGGGTAGAGTCTAGTGAGTGTGTGGGTAGAGTCTAGTGAGTGGGTAGAGTCCAGTGAGTGGGTAGAGTCCAGTGAGTGTGCATAGAGCCAGTGTGTGGGTAGAGTCCAGTGAGTGGGTAGAGTCCAGTGAGTGTGTTGGTAGAGTCCAGTGTGTGGGTAGAGTCCAGTGTGTGGGTAGAGCCCAGTGTGTGGGTAGAGTCCAGTGTGTGGGTAGAGTCCAGTGAGTGTGTGGGTAGAGTCTGGTGAGTGGGTAGAGTCCAGTGTGTGGGTAGAATCCAGTGTGTGGGTAGAGTCTAGTTTGTGGGTAGAGCCTAGTGCGTGTGTGGGTAGAGTCCAGTGTGTGGGTAGAGTCTAGTGAGTGTGTGGGTAGAGTCCAGTGTGTTGGGTAGAGTCCAGTGTGTGGGTAGAGTCCAGTGAGTAGGTAGAGTCCAGTGAGTGTGTGGGTAGAGTCCAGTGTGTGGGTAGAGTCCAGTGTGTGGGTACAGTCCAGTGAGTGGGTAGAGTCCAGTGTGTGGGTAGAGTCTAGTGAGTGGGTAGAGTCCAGTGTGTGGGTAGAGTCCAGTGTGTGGGTAGAGTCCAGTGTGTGGGTACAGTCCAGTGAGTGGGTAGAGTCCAGTGTGTGGGTAGAGTCTATTGAGTGGGTAGAGTCCAGTGTGTGGGTAGAGTCCAGTGTGTGGGTAGAGTCCAGTGTGTGGGTAGTCTAGTGAGTGTGTGGGTAGATCTAGTGAGTGTGTGGGTAGAGTCTAGTGTGTGGGTAGAGTCCAGTGTGTGGGTAGAGTCCAGTGTGTGGGTAGAGTCCAGTGTGTGGGTAGAGTCTAGTGAGTGTGTGGGTAGAGTCCAGTTTGTGGGTAGAGTCCAGTGTGTGGGTAAAGTCCAGTGTGTGGGTAGAGTCTAGTGAGTGTGTGGGTAGAGTCCAGTGTGTGGGTAGAGTCCAGTGAGTGGGTAGAGTCCAGTGTGTGGGTAGAGTCTAGTGTGTGGGTAGAGTCTAGTGTGTGGGTAGAGTCCAGTGTGTGGGTAGAGCCTAGTGAGTGTGTGGGTAGAGTCCAGTGTGTGGGTAGAGTCCAGTGTGTGGGTAAAGTCCAGTGTGTGGGTAGAGTCTAGTGAGTGTGTGGGTAGAGTCCAGTGTGTGGGTAGAGTCCAGTGAGTGTGTTTAGAGTCCAGTGAGTGGGTAGAGTCCAGTGAGTGGGTAGAGTCCAGTGTGTGGGTAGAGTCCAGTGTGTGGGTAGAGTCCAATGTGTGGGTAGAGTCCAATGTGTGGGAAGAGTCTAGTGAGTGTGTGGGTAGAGTCTAGTGAGTGGGTAGAGTCTAGTGTTTGGGTAGAGTCTAGTGAGTGGGTAGAGTCCAGTGTGTGGGTATAGTCCAGTGTGTGGGTAGAGTCCAGTGAGTGGGTAGAGTCTAGTGAGTGTGTGGGTAGAGTCTAGTGAGTGGGTAGAGTCCAGTGAGTGGGTAGAGTCCAGTGAGTGTGCATAGAGCCAGTGTGTGGGTAGAGTCCAGTGAGTGGGTAGAGTCCAGTGAGTGTGTTGGTAGAGTCCAGTGTGTGGGTAGAGTCCAGTGTGTGGGTAGAGCCCAGTGTGTGGGTAGAGTCCAGTGTGTGGGTAGAGTCCAGTGAGTGTGTGGGTAGAGTCTGGTGAGTGGGTAGAGTCCAGTGTGTGGGTAGAATCCAGTGTGTGGGTAGAGTCTAGTTTGTGGGTAGAGCCTAGTGCGTGTGTGGGTAGAGTCCAGTGTGTGGGTAGAGTCTAGTGAGTGTGTGGGTAGAGTCCAGTGTGTTGGGTAGAGTCCAGTGTGTGGGTAGAGTCCAGTGAGTAGGTAGAGTCCAGTGAGTGTGTGGGTAGAGTCCAGTGTGTGGGTAGAGTCCAGTGTGTGGGTACAGTCCAGTGAGTGGGTAGAGTCCAGTGTGTGGGTAGAGTCTAGTGAGTGGGTAGAGTCCAGTGTGTGGGTAGAGTCCAGTGTGTGGGTAGAGTCCAGTGTGTGGGTACAGTCCAGTGAGTGGGTAGAGTCCAGTGTGTGGGTAGAGTCTATTGAGTGGGTAGAGTCCAGTGTGTGGGTAGAGTCCAGTGTGTGGGTAGAGTCCAGTGTGTGGGTAGTCTAGTGAGTGTGTGGGTAGATCTAGTGAGTGTGTGGGTAGAGTCTAGTGTGTGGGTAGAGTCCAGTGTGTGGGTAGAGTCCAGTGTGTGGGTAGAGTCCAGTGTGTGGGTAGAGTCTAGTGAGTGTGTGGGTAGAGTCCAGTTTGTGGGTAGAGTCCAGTGTGTGGGTAAAGTCCAGTGTGTGGGTAGAGTCTAGTGAGTGTGTGGGTAGAGTCCAGTGTGTGGGTAGAGTCCAGTGAGTGGGTAGAGTCCAGTGTGTGGGTAGAGTCTAGTGTGTGGGTAGAGTCTAGTGTGTGGGTAGAGTCCAGTGTGTGGGTAGAGCCTAGTGAGTGTGTGGGTAGAGTCCAGTGTGTGGGTAGAGTCCAGTGTGTGGGTAAAGTCCAGTGTGTGGGTAGAGTCTAGTGAGTGTGTGGGTAGAGTCCAGTGTGTGGGTAGAGTCCAGTGAGTGTGTTTAGAGTCCAGTGAGTGGGTAGAGTCCAGTGAGTGGGTAGAGTCCAATGTGTGGGTAGAGTCTAGTGAGTGTGCATAGAGCCAGTGTGTGGGTAGAGTCCAGTGAGTGGGTAGAGTCCAGTTAGTGTGATGTAGAGTCCAGTGAGTGAGTAGAGACTAGTGAGTGTGCATAGAGCCAGTGTGTGGGTAGAGTCCAGTGAGTGGGTAGAGTCCAGTGAGTGTGATGTAGAGTACAGTGAGTGGGTAGAGACTAGTGAGTGTGCATAGAGCCAGTGTGTGGGTAGAGTCCAGTGAGTGGGTAGAGTCCAGTGAGTGGGTAGAGTCCAGTGTGTGGGTAGAGTCCAGGGTGTGGGTAGAGTCCAGTGTGTGGGTAGAGTCCAGTGTGTGGGTAGAGTCCAGTGAGTGGGTAGAGTCTAGTGAGTGTGTGGGTAGAGTCCAGTGTGTGGGTAGAGTCCAGTGAGTGTGTTGTAGAGTCCAGTGAGTGGGTAGAGACTAGTGAGTGTGCATAGAGCCAGTGTGTGGGTAGAGTCCAGTGAGTGGGTAGAGTCCAGTGAGTGTGATGTAGAGTCCAGTGAGTGGGTAGAGACTAGTGAGTGTGCATAGAGCCAGTGTGTGGGTAGAGTCCAGTGAGTGGGTAGAGTCCAGTGAGTGTGTGGGTAGAGTCCAGTGTGAGGTTAGAGTCCAGTGTGTGGGTAGAGTCCAGTGTGTGGGTAGAGTCGAGTGAGTGGGTAGAGTCCAGTGTGTGGGTATAGTCCAGTGTGTGGGTAGAGTCCAGTGTGTGGGTAGAGTCCAGTGAGTGTGTTGGTAGAGTCCAGTGTGTGGGTAGAGTCCAGTGTGTGGGTAGAGTCCAGTGTGTGGGTAGAGTCCAGTTTGTGGGTAGAGTCCAGTGTTTGGGTAGAGTCCAGTGTGTGGGTAAAGTCCAGTGTGTGGGTAGAGTCCAGTGAGTGTGTTGGTAGAGTCCAGTGTGTGGGTACAGTCCAGTGTGTGGGTACAGTCCAGTGTGTGGGTAGAGTCCAGTGTGTGGGTAGAGTCTAGTGAGTGTGTGGGTAGAGTCAAGTGTGTGGGTAGAGTCCAGTGTGTGGGTAGAGTCCAGTGTGTGGGTAGAGTCCAGTGTGTGGGTAGAGTCCAGTGTGTGGGTAGAGTCCAGTGTGTGGGTAGAGTCCAATGTGTGGGTAGAGTCCAATGTGTGGGTAGAGTCTAGTGAGTGTGTGGGTAGAGTCTAGTGAGTGGGTAGAGTCTAGTGTGTGGGTAGAGTCTAGTGAGTGGGTAGAGTCCAGTGTGTGGGTATAGTCCAGTGTGTGGGTAGAGTCCAGTGAGTGGGTAGAGTCTAGTGAGTGTGTGGGTAGAGTCTAGTGAGTGGGTAGAGTCCAGTGAGTGGGTAGAGTCCAGTGAGTGTGCATAGAGCCAGTGTGTGGGTAGAGTCCAGTGAGTGGGTAGAGTCCAGTGAGTGTGTTGGTAGAGTCCAGTGTGTGGGTAGAGTCCAGTGTGTGGGTAGAGCCCAGTGTGTGGGTAGAGTCCAGTGTGTGGGTAGAGTCCAGTGAGTGTGTGGGTAGAGTCTGGTGAGTGGGTAGAGTCCAGTGTGTGGGTAGAATCCAGTGTGTGGGTAGAGTCTAGTTTGTGGGTAGAGCCTAGTGCGTGTGTGGGTAGAGTCCAGTGTGTGGGTAGAGTCTAGTGAGTGTGTGGGTAGAGTCCAGTGTGTTGGGTAGAGTCCAGTGTGTGGGTAGAGTCCAGTGAGTAGGTAGAGTCCAGTGAGTGTGTGGGTAGAGTCCAGTGTGTGGGTAGAGTCCAGTGTGTGGGTACAGTCCAGTGAGTGGGTAGAGTCCAGTGTGTGGGTAGAGTCCAGTGTGTGGGTAGAGTCCAGTGTGTGGGTAGTCTAGTGAGTGTGTGGGTAGATCTAGTGAGTGTGTGGGTAGAGTCTAGTGTGTGGGTAGAGTCCAGTGTGTGGGTAGAGTCCAGTGTGTGGGTAGAGTCCAGTGAGTGTGTTGGTAGAGTCCAGTGTGTGGGTAGAGTCCAGTGTGTGGGTAGAGTCCAGTGTGTGGGTAGAGTCCAGTGTGTGGGTAGAGTCCAGTGAGTGTGTTGGTAGAGTCCAGTGTGTGGGTACAGTCCAGTGTGTGGGTAGAGTCCAGTGTGTGGGTAGAGTCTAGTGAGTGTGTGGGTAGAGTCTAGTGTGTGGGTAGAGTCCAGTGTGTGGGTAGAGTCCAGTGTGTGGGTAGAGTCCAGTGAGTGTGTTGGTAGAGTCCAGTGTGTGGGTAGAGTCCAGTGTGTGGGTAGAGTCCAGTGTGTGGGTAGAGTCCAGTGTGTGGGTAGAGTCCAGTGAGTGTGTTGGTAGAGTCCAGTGTGTGGGTACAGTCCAGTGTGTGGGTAGAGTCCAGTGTGTGGGTAGAGTCTAGTGAGTGTGTGGGTAGAGTCAAGTGTGTGGGTAGAGTCCAGTTTGTGGGTAGAGTCCAGTGTGTGGGTAGAGTCCAGTGTGTGGGTAGAGTCCAGTGTGTGGGTAGAGTCCAGTGTGTGGGTAGAGTCCAATGTGTGGGTAGAGTCCAATGTGTGGGTAGAGTCTAGTGAGTGTGTGGGTAGAGTCTAGTGAGTGGGTAGAGTCTAGTGTGTGGGTAGAGTCTAGTGAGTGGGTAGAGTCCAGTGTGTGGGTATAGTCCAGTGTGTGGGTAGAGTCCAGTGAGTGGGTAGAGTCTAGTGAGTGTGTGGGTAGAGTCTAGTGAGTGGGTAGAGTCCAGTGAGTGGGTAGAGTCCAGTGAGTGTGCATAGAGCCAGTGTGTGGGTAGAGTCCAGTGAGTGGGTAGAGTCCAGTGAGTGTGTTGGTAGAGTCCAGTGTGTGGGTAGAGTCCAGTGTGTGGGTAGAGCCCAGTGTGTGGGTAGAGTCCAGTGTGTGGGTAGAGTCCAGTGAGTGTGTGGGTAGAGTCTGGTGAGTGGGTAGAGTCCAGTGTGTGGGTAGAATCCAGTGTGTGGGTAGAGTCTAGTTTGTGGGTAGAGCCTAGTGCGTGTGTGGGTAGAGTCCAGTGTGTGGGTAGAGTCTAGTGAGTGTGTGGGTAGCCCAGTGTGTGGGTAGAGTCTAGTGAGTGTGTGGGTAGCCCAGTGTGTGGGTAGAGTCCAGTGTGTGGGTAGTGTCCAGTGAGTGTGTGGGTAGAGTCTGGTGAGTGGGTAGAGTCCAGTGTGTGGGTAGAATCCAGTGTGTGGGTAGAGTCTAGTTTGTGGGTAGAGCCTAGTGCGTGTGTGGGTAGAGTCCAGTGTGTGGGTAGAGTCTAGTGAGTGTGTGGGTAGAGTCCAGTGTGTGGGTAGAGTCCAGTGTGTGGGTAGAGTCCAGTGAGTAGGTAGAGTCCAGTGAGTGTGTGGGTAGAGTCCAGTGTGTGGGTAGAGTCCAGTGTGTGGGTACAGTCCAGTGAGTGGGT
This sequence comes from Coregonus lavaretus, assembly GCF_964263955.1. Lineage (NCBI taxonomy): Eukaryota > Metazoa > Chordata > Actinopteri > Salmoniformes > Salmonidae > Coregonus > Coregonus lavaretus. The sequence continues at coordinate 20,988 of NW_028165522.1, read as the reverse complement.
AGAGTCCAGTGAGTGGGTAGAGTCCAGTGAGTGTGTGGGTAGAGTCCAGTGTGTGGGTAGAGTCTAGTGAGTGTGTGGGTAGAGTCCAGTGTGTGGGTAGAGTCCAGTGTGTGGGTAGATCCAGTGAGTGAGTGGGTAGAGTCCAGTGAGTGTGTGGGTAGAGTCCAGTGAGTGTGTGGGTAGAGTCCAGTGAGTGGGTAGAGTCCAGTGAGTGATAGAGTCCAGTGAGTGGGTAGAGTCCAGTGTGTGGGTAGAGTCCAGTGTGTGGGTAGAGTCCAGTGAGTGGGTAGAGTCCAGTGTGTGGGTAGAGTCTAGTGAGTGGGTAGAGTCCAGTGTGTTGGTAGTGTCCAGTGAGTGTGTGGGTAGAGTCCAGTGAGTGTGTGGGTAGAGTCCAGTGGGTGGGTAGAGTCCAGTGTGTGGGTAGAGTCCAGTGTGTGGGTAGAGTCCAGTGTGTGGGTAGAGTCCTGTGAGTGGGTAGAGTCCAGTGGGTGGGTAGAGTCCAGTGTGTGGGTAGAGTCCAGTGTGTGGGTAGAGTCCAGTGAGTGGGTAGAGTCCAGTGGGTGGGTAGAGTCCAGTGTGTGGGTAGAGTCCAGTGTGTGGGTAGAGTCCAGTGAGTGGGTAGAGTCCAGTGAGTGGGTAGAGTCCAGTGAGTGTGTGGGTAGAGTCCAGTGTGTGGGTAGAGTCCAGTGAGTGTGTGGGTAGAGTCCAGTGAGTGTGTGGGTAGAGTCCAGTGTGTGGGTAGAGTCCAGTGAGTGTGTGGGTAGAGTCCAGTGAGTGTGTGGGTAGAGTCCAGTGAGTGGGTAGAGTCCAGTGAGTGGGTAGAGTCCAGTGGGTGGGTAGAGTCCAGTGAGTGTGTGCGTAGAGTCCAGTGTGTGGGTAGAGTCCAGTGAGTGTGTGGGTAGAGTCCAGTGTGTGGGTAGAGTCCAGTGAGTGTGTGGGTAGAGTCCAGTGTGTGGGTAGAGTCCAGTGAGTGTGTGGGTAGAGTCCAGTGAGTGTGTGGGTAGAGTCCAGTGAGTGTGTGGGTAGAGTCCAGTGAGTGTGTGGGTAGAGTCTAGTGAGTGGGTAGAGTCCAGTGAGTGGGTAGAGTCCAGTGTGTGGGTAGAGTCCAGTGAGTGTGTGGGTAGAGTCCAGTGTGTGGGTAGAGTCCAGTGAGTGTGTTGGTAGAGTCCAGTGGGTGGGTAGAGTCCAGTGAGTGTGTGAGTAGAGTCCAGTGAGTGTGTGGGTAGAGTCCAGTGAGTGTGTGGGTAGAGTCCAGTGTGTGGGTAGAGTCCAGTGAGTGTGTGGGTAGAGTCCAGTGAGTGTGTGGGTAGAGTCCAGTGAGTGTGTTGGTAGAGTCCAGTGAGTGTGTGGGTAGAGTCCAGTGAGTGGGTAGAGTCCAATGGGTGGGTAGAGTCCAGTGAGTGGGTAGAGTCCAGTGGGTGGGTAGAGTCCAGTGGGTGGGTAGAGTCCAGTGAGTGGGTAGAGTCCAGTGAGTGTGTGGGTAGAGTCCAGTGAGTGTGTGGGTAGAGTCCAGTGAGTGTGTGGGTAGAGTCCAGTGAGTGTGTGGGTAGAGTCCAGTGAGTGTGTGGGTAGAGATCAGTGTGTGGGTAGAGTCCAGTGTGTGGGTAGAGTCCAGTGAGTGTGTGGGTAGAGTCCAGTGAGTGGGTGGGTAGAGTCCAGTGAGTGTGTGGGTAGAGTTCAGTGTGTGGGTAGAGTCCAGTGTGTGGGTAGATTCCAGTGAGTGTGTGGGTAGAGTCCAGTGAGTGGGTAGAGTCCAGTGAGTGTGTGGGTAGAGTCCAGTGAGTGTGTGGGTAGAGTCCAGTGAGTGTGTGGGTAGAGTCCAGTGAGTGTGTGGGTAGAGTCTAGTGAGTGGGTAGAGTCCAGTGAGTGGGTAGAGTCCAGTGGGTGGGTAGAGTCCAGTGAGTGTGTGGGTAGAGTCCAGTGTGTGGGTAGAGTCCAGTGAGTGTGTTGGTAGAGTCCAGTGGGTGGGTAGAGTCCAGTGAGTGTGTGAGTAGAGTCCAGTGAGTGTGTGGGTAGAGTCCAGTGAGTGTGTGGGTAGAGTCCAGTGTGTGGGTAGAGTCCAGTGAGTGTGTGGGTAGAGTCCAGTGAGTGTGTGGGTAGAGTCCAGTGAGTGTGTTGGTAGAGTCCAGTGAGTGTGTGGGTAGAGTCCAGTGTGTGGGTAGAGTCCAGTGAGTGGGTAGAGTCCAGTGAGTGGGTAGAGTCCAGTGGGTGGGTAGAGTCCAGTGGGTGGGTAGAGTCCAGTGAGTGGGTAGAGTCCAGTGAGTGTGTGGGTAGAGTCCAGTGAGTGTGTGGGTAGAGTCCAGTGAGTGTGTGGGTAGAGTCCAGTGAGTGTGTGGGTAGAGTCCAGTGAGTGTGTGGGTGGAGTTCAGAGAGTGGGTAGAGTCCAGTGTGTGGGTAGAGTCCAGTGAGTGTGTGGGTAGAGTCCAGTGAGTGGGTGGGTAGAGTCCAGTGAGTGTGTGGGTAGAGTTCAGTGTGTGGGTAGAGTCCAGTGTGTGGGTAGAGTCCAGTGAGTGTGTGGGTAGAGTCCAGTGAGTGTGTGGGTAGAGTCCAGTGAGTGTGTGGGTAGAGTCCAGTGAGTGTGTGGGTAGAGTCCAGTGAGTGTGTGGGTAGAGTCCAGTGTGTGTGTGGGTAGAGTCCAGTGAGTGTGTGGGTAGAGTCCAGTGAGTGTGTGGGTAGAGTCCAGTGTGTGTGTGGGTAGAGTCCAGTGAGTGTGTGGGTAGAGTCCAGTGAGTGTGTGGGTAGAGTCCAGTGAGTGTGTGGGTAGAGTCCAGTGAGTGTGTGGGTAGAGTCCAGTGAGTGGGTAGAGTCCAGTGAGTGTGTGGGTAGAGTCCAGTGAGTGTGTGGGTAGAGTCCAGTGAGTGAGTGGTTAGAGTCCAGTGAGTGGGTAGAGTCCAGTGAGTGTGTGGGTAGAGTCCAGTGAGTGTGTGGGTAGAGTCCAGTGTGTGGGTAGAGTCCAGTGTGTGGGTAGAGTCCAGTGTGTGGGTAGAGTCCAGTGAGTGGGTAGAGTCCAGTGGGTGGGTAGAGTCCAGTGTGTGGGTAGAGTCCAGTGTGTGGGTAGAGTCCAGTGAGTGGGTAGAGTCCAGTGAGTGGGTAGAGTCCAGTGAGTGTGTGGGTAGAGTCCAGTGAGTGTGTGTGTAGAGTCCAGTGAGTGTGTGGGTAGAGTCCAGTGAGTGTGTGGGTAGAGTCCAGTGTGTGGGTAGAGTCCAGTGAGTGTGTGGGTAGAGTCCAGTGAGTGTGTGGGTAGAGTCCAGTGAGTGGGTCGAGTCCAGTGAGTGGGTAGAGTCCAGTGGGTGGGTAGAGTCCAGTGAGTGTGTGGGTAGAGTCCAGTGTGTGTGTAGAGTCCAGTGAGTGTGTGGTTAGAGTCCAGTGAGTGTGTGGGTAGAGTCCAGTGAGTGTGTGGGTAGAGTCCAGTGAGTGTGTGGGTAGAGTCTAGTGAGTTGGTAGAGTCCAGTGAGTGGGTAGAGTCCAGTGAGTGTGTGGGTAGAGTCCAGTGAGTGTGTGGGTAGAGTCCAGTGTGTGTGTGGGTAGATTCCAGTGTGTGGGTAGAGTCCAGTGTGTGGGTAGAGTCCAGTGTGTGTGTAGAGTCCAGTGAGTGTGTGGGTAGAGTCTAGTGAGTGGGTAGAGTCCAGTGAGTGGGTAGAGTCCAGTGAGTGTGCATAGAGCCAGTGTGTGGGTAGAGTCCAGTGAGTGGGTAGAGTCCAGTGAGTGTGTTGGTAGAGTCCAGTGTGTGGGTAGAGTCCAGTGTGTGGGTAGAGCCCAGTGTGTGGGTAGAGTCCAGTGTGTGGGTAGAGTCCAGTGAGTGTGTGGGTAGAGTCTGGTGAGTGGGTAGAGTCCAGTGTGTGGGTAGAATCCAGTGTGTGGGTAGAGTCTAGTTTGTGGGTAGAGCCTAGTGCGTGTGTGGGTAGAGTCCAGTGTGTGGGTAGAGTCTAGTGAGTGTGTGGGTAGAGTCCAGTGTGTGGGTAGAGTCCAGTGTGTGGGTAGAGTCCAGTGAGTAGGTAGAGTCCAGTGAGTGTGTGGGTAGAGTCCAGTGTGTGGGTAGAGTCCAGTGTGTGGGTACAGTCCAGTGAGTGGGTAGAGTCCAGTGTGTGGGTAGAGTCTAGTGAGTGGGTAGAGTCCAGTGTGTGGGTAGAGTCCAGTGTGTGGGTAGAGTCCAGTGTGTGGGTAGTCTAGTGAGTGTGTGGGTAGATCTAGTGAGTGTGTGGGTAGAGTCTAGTGTGTGGGTAGAGTCCAGTGTGTGGGTAGAGTCCAGTGTGTGGGTAGAGTCCAGTGAGTGTGTTGGTAGAGTCCAGTGTGTGGGTAGAGTCCAGTGTGTGGGTACAGTCCAGTGTGTGGGTACAGTCCAGTGTGTGGGTAGAGTCCAGTGTGTGGGTAGAGTCTAGTGAGTGTGTGGGTAGAGTCAAGTGTGTGGGTAGAGTCCAGTTTGTGGGTAGAGTCCAGTGTGTGGGTAGAGTCCAGTGTGTGGGTAGAGTCCAGTGTGTGGGTAGAGTCCAGTGTGTGGGTAGAGTCCAATGTGTGGGTAGAGTCCAATGTGTGGGTAGAGTCTAGTGAGTGTGTGGGTAGAGTCTAGTGAGTGGGTAGAGTCTAGTGTGTGGGTAGAGTCTAGTGAGTGGGTAGAGTCCAGTGTGTGGGTATAGTCCAGTGTGTGGGTAGAGTCCAGTGAGTGGGTAGAGTCTAGTGAGTGTGTGGGTAGAGTCTAGTGAGTGGGTAGAGTCCAGTGAGTGGGTAGAGTCCAGTGAGTGTGCATAGAGCCAGTGTGTGGGTAGAGTCCAGTGAGTGGGTAGAGTCCAGTGAGTGTGTTGGTAGAGTCCAGTGTGTGGGTAGAGTCCAGTGTGTGGGTAGAGCCCAGTGTGTGGGTAGAGTCCAGTGTGTGGGTAGAGTCCAGTGAGTGTGTGGGTAGAGTCTGGTGAGTGGGTAGAGTCCAGTGTGTGGGTAGAATCCAGTGTGTGGGTAGAGTCTAGTTTGTGGGTAGAGCCTAGTGCGTGTGTGGGTAGAGTCCAGTGTGTGGGTAGAGTCTAGTGAGTGTGTGGGTAGCCCAGTGTGTGGGTAGAGTCCAGTGTGTGGGTAGTGTCCAGTGAGTGTGTGGGTAGAGTCTGGTGAGTGGGTAGAGTCCAGTGTGTGGGTAGAATCCAGTGTGTGGGTAGAGTCTAGTTTGTGGGTAGAGCCTAGTGCGTGTGTGGGTAGAGTCCAGTGTGTGGGTAGAGTCTAGTGAGTGTGTGGGTAGAGTCCAGTGTGTGGGTAGAGTCCAGTGTGTGGGTAGAGTCCAGTGAGTAGGTAGAGTCCAGTGAGTGTGTGGGTAGAGTCCAGTGTGTGGGTAGAGTCCAGTGTGTGGGTACAGTCCAGTGAGTGGGTAGAGTCCAGTGAGTGGGTAGAGTCCAGTGAGTGTGTGGGTAGAGTCCAGTGTGTGGGTAGAGTCTAGTGAGTGTGTGGGTAGAGTCCAGTGTGTGGGTAGAGTCCAGTGTGTGGGTAGATCCAGTGAGTGAGTGGGTAGAGTCCAGTGAGTGTGTGGGTAGAGTCCAGTGAGTGTGTGGGTAGAGTCCAGTGAGTGGGTAGAGTCCAGTGAGTGATAGAGTCCAGTGAGTGGGTAGAGTCCAGTGAGTGGGTAGAGTCCAGTGTGTGGGTAGAGTCCAGTGAGTGGGTAGAGTCCAGTGTGTGGGTAGAGTCTAGTGAGTGGGTAGAGTCCAGTGTGTTGGTAGTGTCCAGTGAGTGTGTGGGTAGAGTCCAGTGAGTGTGTGGGTAGAGTCCAGTGGGTGGGTAGAGTCCAGTGTGTGGGTAGAGTCCAGTGTGTGGGTAGAGTCCAGTGTGTGGGTAGAGTCCAGTGAGTGGGTAGAGTCCAGTGGGTGGGTAGAGTCCAGTGTGTGGGTAGAGTCCAGTGTGTGGGTAGAGTCCAGTGAGTGGGTAGAGTCCAGTGGGTGGGTAGAGTCCAGTGTGTGGGTAGAGTCCAGTGTGTGGGTAGAGTCCAGTGAGTGGGTAGAGTCCAGTGAGTGGGTAGAGTCCAGTGAGTGTGTGGGTAGAGTCCAGTGTGTGGGTAGAGTCCAGTGAGTGTGTGGGTAGAGTCCAGTGAGTGTGTGGGTAGAGTCCAGTGTGTGGGTAGAGTCCAGTGAGTGTGTGGGTAGAGTCCAGTGAGTGTGTGGGTAGAGTCCAGTGAGTGGGTAGAGTCCAGTGAGTGGGTAGAGTCCAGTGGGTGGGTAGAGTCCAGTGAGTGTGTGGGTAGAGTCCAGTGTGTGGGTAGAGTCCAGTGAGTGTGTGGGTAGAGTCCAGTGTGTGGGTAGAGTCCAGTGAGTGTGTGGGTAGAGTCCAGTGTGTGGGTAGAGTCCAGTGAGTGTGTGGGTAGAGTCCAGTGAGTGTGTGGGTAGAGTCCAGTGAGTGTGTGGGTAGAGTCCAGTGAGTGTGTGGGTAGAGTCTAGTGAGTGGGTAGAGTCCAGTGAGTGGGTAGAGTCCAGTGGGTGGGTAGAGTCCAGTGAGTGTGTGGGTAGAGTCCAGTGTGTGGGTAGAGTCCAGTGAGTGTGTTGGTAGAGTCCAGTGGGTGGGTAGAGTCCAGTGAGTGTGTGAGTAGAGTCCAGTGAGTGTGTGGGTAGAGTCCAGTGAGTGTGTGGGTAGAGTCCAGTGTGTGGGTAGAGTCCAGTGAGTGTGTGGGTAGAGTCCAGTGAGTGTGTGGGTAGAGTCCAGTGAGTGTGTTGGTAGAGTCCAGTGAGTGTGTGGGTAGAGTCCAGTGAGTGGGTAGAGTCCAATGGGTGGGTAGAGTCCAGTGAGTGGGTAGAGTCCAGTGGGTGGGTAGAGTCCAGTGGGTGGGTAGAGTCCAGTGAGTGGGTAGAGTCCAGTGAGTGTGTGGGTAGAGTCCAGTGAGTGTGTGGGTAGAGTCCAGTGAGTGTGTGGGTAGAGTCCAGTGAGTGTGTGGGTAGAGTCCAGTGAGTGTGTGGGTAGAGTTCAGTGTGTGGGTAGAGTCCAGTGTGTGGGTAGAGTCCAGTGAGTGTGTGGGTAGAGTCCAGTGAGTGGGTGGGTAGAGTCCAGTGAGTGTGTGGGTAGAGTTCAGTGTGTGGGTAGAGTCCAGTGTGTGGGTAGAGTCCAGTGAGTGTGTGGGTAGAGTCCAGTGTGTGGGTAGAGTCCAGTGAGTGTGTGGGTAGAGTCCAGTGAGTGTGTGGGTAGAGTCCAGTGAGTGTGTGGGTAGAGTCCAGTGAGTGTGTGGGTAGAGTCTAGTGAGTGGGTAGAGTCCAGTGAGTGGGTAGAGTCCAGTGGGTGGGTAGAGTCCAGTGAGTGTGTGGGTAGAGTCCAGTGTGTGGGTAGAGTCCAGTGAGTGTGTTGGTAGAGTCCAGTGGGTGGGTAGAGTCCAGTGAGTGTGTGAGTAGAGTCCAGTGAGTGTGTGGGTAGAGTCCAGTGAGTGTGTGGGTAGAGTCCAGTGTGTGGGTAGAGTCCAGTGAGTGTGTGGGTAGAGTCCAGTGAGTGTGTGGGTAGAGTCCAGTGAGTGTGTTGGTAGAGTCCAGTGAGTGTGTGGGTAGAGTCCAGTGAGTGGGTAGAGTCCAATGGGTGGGTAGAGTCCAGTGAGTGGGTAGAGTCCAGTGGGTGGGTAGAGTCCAGTGGGTGGGTAGAGTCCAGTGAGTGGGTAGAGTCCAGTGAGTGTGTGGGTAGAGTCCAGTGAGTGTGTGGGTAGAGTCCAGTGAGTGTGTGGGTAGAGTCCAGTGAGTGTGTGGGTAGAGTCCAGTGAGTGTGTGGGTAGAGTTCAGTGTGTGGGTAGAGTCCAGTGTGTGGGTAGAGTCCAGTGAGTGTGTGGGTAGAGTCCAGTGAGTGGGTGGGTAGAGTCCAGTGAGTGTGTGGGTAGAGTTCAGTGTGTGGGTAGAGTCCAGTGTGTGGGTAGAGTCCAGTGAGTGTGTGGGTAGAGTCCAGTGAGTGTGTGGGTAGAGTCCAGTGAGTGTGTGGGTAGAGTCCAGTGAGTGTGTGGGTAGAGTACAGTGAGTGTGTGGGTAGAGTCCAGTGAGTGTGTGGGTAGAGTCCAGTGTGTGTGTGGGTAGAGTCCAGTGAGTGTGTGGGTAGAGTCCAGTGAGTGTGTGGGTAGAGTCCAGTGTGTGTGTGGGTAGAGTCCAGTGAGTGTGTGGGTAGAGTCCAGTGAGTGTGTGGGTAGAGTCCAGTGAGTGTGTGGGTAGAGTCCAGTGAGTGTGTGGGTAGAGTCCAGTGAGTGGGTAGAGTCCAGTGAGTGGGTAGAGTCCAGTGAGTGTGTGGGTAGAGTCCAGTGAGTGTGTGGGTAGAGTCCAGTGAGTGGGTAGAGTCCAGTGAGTGGGTAGAGTCCAGTGAGTGTGTGGGTAGAGTCCAGTGAGTGTGTGGGTAGAGTCCAGTGAGTGTGTGGGTAGAGTCCAGTGTGTGGGTAGAGTCCAGTGTGTGGGTAGAGTCCAGTGTGTGGGTAGAGTCCAGTGAGTGGGTAGAGTCCAGTGGGTGGGTAGAGTCCAGTGTGTGGGTAGAGTCCAGTGAGTGGGTAGAGTCCAGTGTGTGGGTAGAGTCCAGTGAGTTGGTAGAGTCCAGTGAGTGGGTAGAGTCCAGTGGGTGTGTAGAGTCCAGTGTGTGGGTAGAGACCAGTGTGTGGGTAGAGTCCAGTGAGTGGGTAGAGTCCAGTGAGTGGGTAGAGTCCAGTGAGTGTGTGGGTAGAGTCCAGTGAGTGTGTGTGTAGAGTCCAGTGAGTGTGTGGGTAGAGTCCAGTGAGTGTGTGGGTAGAGTCCAGTGAGTGGGTCGAGTCCAGTGAGTGGGTAGAGTCCAGTGGGTGGGTAGAGTCCAGTGAGTGTGTGGGTAGAGTCCAGTGTGTGGGTAGAGTCCAGTGAGTGTGTGGGTAGTGTCCAGTGTGTGGGTAGAGTCCAGTGAGTGTGTGGGTAGAGTCCAGTGAGTGTGTGGGTAGAGTCCAGTGAGTGTGTGGGTAGAGTCCAGTGAGTGTGTGGGTAGAGTCTAGTGAGTTGGTAGAGTCCAGTGAGTGGGTAGAGTCCAGTGAGTGTGTGGGTAGAGTCCAGTGAGTGTGTGGGTAGAGTCCAGTGTGTGTGTGGGTAGATTCCAGTGTGTGGGTAGAGTCCAGTGTGTGGGTAGAGTCCAGTGTGTGTGTAGAGTCCAGTGAGTGTGTGGGTAGAGTCCAGTGAGAGTGTGGGTAGAGTCCAGTGAGTGTGTGGGTAGAGTCCAGTGAGTGGGTAGAGTCCAGTGAGTGGGTAGAGTCCAGTGAGTGTGTGGGTAGAGTCCAGTGAGTGGGTAGAGTCCAGTGAGTGGGTAGAGTCCAGTGAGTGGGTAGAGTCCAGTGAGTCTGTGGGTAGAGTCCAGTGAGTGGGTGGGGTCCAGTGAGTGTGTGGGTAGAGTCCAGTGAGTGTGTGGGTAGAGTCCAGTGTGTGGGTAGAGTCCAGTGAGTGTGTGGGTAGAGTCCAGTGTGTGTGTGGGTAGAGTCTAGTGAGTGTGTGGGTAGAGTCCAGTGTGTGGGTAGAGTCCAGTGAGTGGGTAGAGTCCAGTGAGTGTGTGGGTAGAGTCCAGTGTGTGGGTAGAGTCCAGTGAGTGGGTAGAGTCCAGTGAGTGTGTGGGTAGAGTCCAGTGTGTGGGTAGAGTCTAGTGAGTGTGTGGGTAGAGTCCAGTGTGTGGGTAGAGTCCAGTGAGTGGGTAGAGTCTAGTGAGTGTGTGGGTAGAGTCTAGTGAGTGGGTATTGTCCAGTGAGTGTGTTGTAGAGTCCAGTGAGTCGGTACAGACTAGTGAGTGTGCATAGAGCCAGTGTGTGGGTAGAGTCCAGTGAGTGAGTAGAGTCTAGTGAGTGTGTGGGTAGAGTCCAGTGTGTGGGTAGAGTCCAGTGAGTGGGTAGAGTCCAGTGAGTGTGTGGGTAGAGTCCAGTGTGTGGGTAGAGTCTAGTGAGTGTGTGGGTAGAGTCCAGTGTGTGGGTAGAGTCCAGTGTGTGTGTAGAGTCCAGTGTGTGTGTAGAGTCCAGTGAGTGTGTGGGTAGAGTCCAGTGAGAGTGTGGGTAGAGTCCAGTGAGTGTGTGGGTAGAGTCCAGTGAGTGGGTAGAGTCCAGTGAGTGGGTAGAGTCCAGTGAGTGTGTGGGTAGAGTCCAGTGAGTGGGTAGAGTCCAGTGAGTTGGTAGAGTTCAGTGAGTGGGTAGAGTCCAGTGAGTCTGTGGGTAGAGTCCAGTGAGTGGGTGGGGTCCAGTGAGTGTGTGGGTAGAGTCCAGTGAGTGTGTGGGTAGAGTCCAGTGTGTGGGTAGAGTCCAGTGAGTGTGTGGGTAGAGTCCAGTGTGTGTGTGGGTAGAGTCTAGTGAGTGTGTGGGTAGAGTCCAGTGTGTGGGTAGAGTCCAGTGAGTGTGTGGGTAGAGTCCAGTGTGTGGGTAGAGTCCAGTGTGTGGGTAGAGTCTAGTGAGTGTGTGGGTAGAGTCCAGTGTGTGGGTAGAGTCCAGTGAGTGGGTAGAGTCTAGTGAGTGTGTGGGTAGAGTCTAGTGAGTGGGTAGAGTCCAGTGAGTGTGTTGTAGAGTCCAGTGAGTCGGTAGAGACTAGTGAGTGTGCATAGAGCCAGTGTGTGGGTAGAGTCCAGTGAGTGGGTAGAGTCCTGTGAGTGTGTTGGTAGAGTCCAGTGTGTGGGTAGAGTCCAGTGTGTGGGTAGAGCCCAGTGTGTGGGTAGAGTCCAGTGTGTGGGTAGAGTCCAGTGAGTGTGTGGGTAGAGTCTAGTGAGTGGGTAGAGTCCAGTGTGTGGGTAGAATCCAGTGTGTGGGTAGAGTCTAGTGTGTGGGTACAGTCCAGTGAGTGGGTAGAGTCCAGTGAGTCGGTAGAGACTAGTGAGTGTGCATAGAGCCAGTGTGTGGGTAGAGTCCAGTGAGTGGGTAGAGTCTAGTGAGTGTGTGGGTAGAGTCAAGTGTGTGGGTAGAGTCCAGTGAGTGGGTAGAGTCCAGTGAGTGTGTGGGTATAGTCCAGTGTGTGGGTAGAGTCCAGTGAGTGGGTAGAGTCTAGTGAGTGTGTGGGTAGAGTCTAGTGAGTGGGTAGAGTCCAGTGAGTGGGTAGAGTCCAGTGAGTGTGCATAGAGCCAGTGTGTGGGTAGAGTCCAGTGAGTGGGTAGAGTCCAGTGAGTGTGTTGGTAGAGTCCAGTGTGTGGGTAGAGTCCAGTGTGTGGGTAGAGTCCAGTGTGTGGGTAGAGTCCAGTGAGTGTGTGGGTAGAGTCTGGTGAGTGGGTAGAGTCCAGTGTGTGGGTAGAATCCAGTGTGTGGGTAGAGTCTAGTTTGTGGGTAGAGCCTAGTGCGTGTGTGGGTAGAGTCCAGTGTGTGGGTAGAGTCTAGTGAGTGTGTGGGTAGAGTCCAGTGTGTGGGTAGAGTCCAGTGTGTGGGTAGAGTCCAGTGAGTAGGTAGAGTCCAGTGAGTGTGTGGGTAGAGTCCAGTGTGTGGGTAGAGTCCAGTGTGTGGGTACAGTCCAGTGAGTGGGTAGAGTCCAGTGTGTGGGTAGAGTCTAGTGAGTGGGTAGAGTCCAGTGTGTGGGTAGAGTCCAGTGTGTGGGTAGAGTCCAGTGTGTGGGTAGTCTAGTGAGTGTGTGGGTAGATCTAGTGAGTGTGTGGGTAGAGTCTAGTGTGTGGGTAGAGTCCAGTGTGTGGGTAGAGTCCAGTGTGTGGGTAGAGTCCAGTGAGTGTGTTGGTAGAGTCCAGTGTGTGGGTAGAGTCCAGTGTGTGGGTAGAGTCCAGTGTGTGGGTAGAGTCCAGTGTGTGGGTAGAGTCCAGTGAGTGTGTTGGTAGAGTCCAGTGTGTGGGTACAGTCCAGTGTGTGGGTACAGTCCAGTGTGTGGGTAGAGTCCAGTGTGTGGGTAGAGTCTAGTGAGTGTGTGGGTAGAGTCAAGTGTGTGGGTAGAGTCCAGTTTGTGGGTAGAGTCCAGTGTGTGGGTAGAGTCCAGTGTGTGGGTAGAGTCCAGTGTGTGGGTAGAGTCCAGTGTGTGGGTAGAGTCCAATGTGTGGGTAGAGTCCAATGTGTGGGTAGAGTCTAGTGAGTGTGTGGGTAGAGTCTAGTGAGTGGGTAGAGTCTAGTGTGTGGGTAGAGTCTAGTGAGTGGGTAGAGTCCAGTGTGTGGGTATAGTCCAGTGTGTGGGTAGAGTCCAGTGAGTGGGTAGAGTCTAGTGAGTGTGTGGGTAGAGTCTAGTGAGTGGGTAGAGTCCAGTGAGTGTGCATAGAGCCAGTGTGTGGGTAGAGTCCAGTGAGTGGGTAGAGTCCAGTGAGTGTGTTGGTAGAGTCCAGTGTGTGGGTAGAGTCCAGTGTGTGGGTAGAGCCCAGTGTGTGGGTAGAGTCCAGTGTGTGGGTAGAGTCCAGTGAGTGTGTGGGTAGAGTCTGGTGAGTGGGTAGAGTCCAGTGTGTGGGTAGAATCCAGTGTGTGGGTAGAGTCTAGTTTGTGGGTAGAACCTAGTGCGTGTGTGGGTAGAGTCCAGTGTGTGGGTAGAGTCTAGTGAGTGTGTGGGTAGCCCAGTTTGTGGGTAGAGTCCAGTGTGTGGGTAGTGTCCAGTGAGTGTGTGGGTAGAGTCTGGTGAGTGGGTAGAGTCCAGTGTGTGGGTAGAATCCAGTGTATGGGTAGAGTCTAGTTTGTGGGTAGAGCCTAGTGCGTGTGTGGGTAGAGTCCAGTGTGTGGGTAGAGTCTAGTGAGTGTGTGGGTAGAGTCCAGTGTGTGGGTAGAGTCCAGTGTGTGGGTAGAGTCCAGTGAGTAGGTAGAGTCCAGTGAGTGTGTGGGTAGAGTCCAGTGTGTGGGTAGAGTCCAGTGTGTGGGTACAGTCCAGTGAGTGGGTAGAGTCCAGTGAGTGGGTAGAGTCCAGTGAGTGTGTGGGTAGAGTCCAGTGTGTGGGTAGAGTCTAGTGAGTGTGTGGGTAGAGTCCAGTGTGTGGGTAGAGTCCAGTGTGTGGGTAGATCCAGTGAGTGAGTGGGTAGAGTCCAGTGAGTGGGTAGAGTCCAGTGAGTGGGTAGAGTCCAGTGAGTGGGTAGAGTCCAGTGTGTGGGTAGAGTCCAGTGAGTGGGTAGAGTCCAGTGTGTGGGTAGAGTCCAGTGAGTGGGTAGAGTCCAGTGTGTTGGTAGTGTCCAGTGAGTGTGTGGGTAGAGTCCAGTGAGTGTGTGGGTAGAGTCCAGTGTGTGGGTAGAGTCCAGTGTGTGGGTAGAGTCCAGTGTGTGTGTGTAGAGTCCAGTGAGTGGGTAGAGTCCAGTGGGTGGGTAGAGTCCAGTGTGTGGGTAGAGTCCAGTGTGTGGGTAGAGTCCAGTGAGTGGGTAGAGTCCAGTGGGTGGGTAGAGTCCAGTGTGTGGGTAGAGTCCAGTGTGTGGGTAGAGTCCAGTGAGTGGGTAGAGTCCAGTGAGTGGGTAGAGTCCAGTGAGTGTGTGGGTAGAGTCCAGTGTGTGGGTAGAGTCCAGTGAGTGTGTGGGTAGAGTCCAGTGAGTGTGTGGGTAGAGTCCAGTGTGTGGGTAGAGTCCAGTGAGTGTGTGGGTAGAGTCCAGTGAGTGTGTGGGTAGAGTCCAGTGAGTGGGTAGAGTCCAGTGAGTGGGTAGAGTCCAGTGGGTGGGTAGAGTCCAGTGAGTGTGTGGGTAGAGTCCAGTGTGTGGGTAGAGTCCAGTGAGTGTGTGGGTAGAGTCCAGTGTGTGGGTAGAGTCCAGTGAGTGTGTGGGTAGAGTCCAGTGTGTGGGTAGAGTCCAGTGAGTGTGTGGGTAGAGTCCAGTGAGTGTGTGGGTAGAGTCCAGTGAGTGGGTAGAGTCCAGTGAGTGGGTAGAGTCCAGTGGGTGGGTAGAGTCCAGTGAGTGTGTGGGTAGAGTCCAGTGTGTGGGTAGAGTCCAGTGAGTGTGTGGGTAGAGTCCAGTGTGTGGGTAGAGTCCAGTGAGTGTGTGGGTAGAGTCCAGTGTGTGGGTAGAGTCCAGTGTGTGGGTAGAGTCCAGTGAGTGTGTGGGTAGAGTCTGGTGAGTGGGTAGAGTCCAGTGTGTGGGTAGAATCCAGTGTGTGGGTAGAGTCTAGTTTGTGGGTAGAGCCTAGTGCGTGTGTGGGTAGAGTCCAGTGTGTGGGTAGAGTCTAGTGAGTGTGTGGGTAGAGTCCAGTGTGTGGGTAGAGTCCAGTGTGTGGGTAGAGTCCAGTGAGTAGGTAGAGTCCAGTGAGTGTGTGGGTAGAGTCCAGTGTGTGGGTAGAGTCCAGTGTGTGGGTACAGTCCAGTGAGTGGGTAGAGTCCAGTGTGTGGGTAGAGTCTAGTGAGTGGGTAGAGTCCAGTGTGTGGGTAGAGTCCAGTGTGTGGGTAGAGTCCAGTGAGTGTGTGGGTAGAGTCCAGTGTGTGGGTAGAGTCCAGTGAGTGTGTGGGTAGAGTCCAGTGTGTGGGTAGAGTCCAGTGAGTGTGTGGGTAGAGTCCAGTGAGTGTGTGGGTAGAGTCCAGTGAGTGTGTGGGTAGAGTCCAGTGAGTGTGTGGGTAGAGTCTAGTGAGTGTGTGGGTAGAGTCCAGTGAGTGGGTAGAGTCCAGTGGGTGGGTAGAGTCCAGTGAGTGTGTGGGTAGAGTCCAGTGTGTGGGTAGAGTCCAGTGAGTGTGTTGGTAGAGTCCAGTGGGTGGGTAGAGTCCAGTGAGTGTGTGAGTAGAGTCCAGTGAGTGTGTGGGTAGAGTCCAGTGAGTGTGTGGGTAGAGTCCAGTGTGTGGGTAGAGTCCAGTGAGTGTGTGGGTAGAGTCCAGTGAGTGTGTGGGTAGAGTCCAGTGAGTGTGTTGGTAGAGTCCAGTGAGTGTGTGGGTAGAGTCCAGTGAGTGGGTAGAGTCCAATGGGTGGGTAGAGTCCAGTGAGTGGGTAGAGTCCAGTGGGTGGGTAGAGTCCAGTGGGTGGGTAGAGTCCAGTGAGTGGGTAGAGTCCAGTGAGTGTGTGGGTAGAGTCCAGTGAGTGTGTGGGTAGAGTCCAGTGAGTGTGTGGGTAGAGTCCAGTGAGTGTGTGGGTAGAGTCCAGTGAGTGTGTGGGTAGAGTTCAGTGTGTGGGTAGAGTCCAGTGTGTGGGTAGAGTCCAGTGAGTGTGTGGGTAGAGTCCAGTGAGTGGGTGGGTAGAGTCCAGTGAGTGTGTGGGTAGAGTTCAGTGTGTGGGTAGAGTCCAGTGTGTGGGTAGAGTCCAGTGAGTGTGTGAGTAGAGTCCAGTGAGTGTGTGGGTAGAGTCCAGTGAGTGTGTGGGTAGAGTCCAGTGAGTGTGTGGGTAGAGTCCAGTGAGTGTGTGGGTAGAGTCCAGTGAGTGTGTGGGTAGAGTCCAGTGTGTGTGTGGGTAGAGTCCAGTGAGTGTGTGGGTAGAGTCCAGTGAGTGTGTGGTTAGAGTCCAGTGTGTGTGTGGGTAGAGTCCAGTGAGTGTGTGGGTAGAGTCCAGTGAGTGTGTGGGTAGAGTCCAGTGAGTGTGTGGGTAGAGTCCAGTGAGTGTGTGGGTAGAGTCCAGTGAGTGGGTAGAGTCCAGTGAGTGGGTAGAGTCCAGTGAGTGTGTGGGTAGAGTCCAGTGTGTGGGTAGAGTCCAATGAGTGTGTGGGTAGAGTCCAGTGAGTGTGTGGGTAGAGTCCAGTGTGTGGGTAGAGTCCAGTGAGTGTGTGGGTAGAGTCCAGTGAGTGTGTGGGTAGAGTTCAGTGTGTGGGTAGAGTCCAGTGAGTGTGTGGGTAGAGTCCAGTGAGTGTGTGGGTAGAGTCCAGTGAGTGGGTGGGTAGAGTCCAGTGAGTGTGTGGGTAGAGTTCAGTGTGTGGGTAGATTCCAGTGTGTGGGTAGAGTCCAGTGAGTGTGTGAGTAGAGTCCAGTGAGTGTGTGGGTAGAGTCCAGTGAGTGTGTGGGTAGAGTCCAGTGAGTGTGTGGGTAGAGTCCAGTGAGTGTGTGGGTAGAGTCCAGTGAGTGTGTGGGTAGAGTCCAGTGTGTGTGTGGGTAGAGTCCAGTGAGTGTATGGGTAGAGTCCAGTGTGTGTGTGGGTAGAGTCCAGTGTGTGTGTGGGTAGAGTCCAGTGAGTGTGTGGGTAGAGTCCAGTGAGTGTGTGGGTAGAGTCCAGTGAGTGTGTGGGTAGAGTCCAGTGAGTGTGTGGGTAGAGTCCAGTGTGTGGGTAGAGTCCAGTGAGTGTGTGGGTAGAGTCCAGTGAGTGTGTGGGTAGAGTCCAGTGAGTGTGTGGGTAGAGTCCAGTGAGTGTGTGGGTAGAGTCCAGTGAGTGTGTGGGTAGAGTCCAGTGAGTGGGTAGAGTCCAGTGAGTGGGTAGAGTCCAGTGGGTGGGTAGAGTCCAGTGAGTGTGTGGGTAGAGTCCAGTGTGTGGGTAGAGTCCAGTGAGTGTGTGGGTAGAGTCCAGTGTGTGGGTAGAGTCCAGTGAGTGTGTGTGTAGAGTCCAGTGAGTGTGTGGGTAGAGTCCAGTGAGTGTGTGGGTAGAGTCCAGTGAGTGTGTGGGTAGAGTCCAGTGAGTGTGTGGGTAGAGTTCAGTGTGTGGGTAGAGTCCAGTGTGTGGGTAGAGTCCAGTGAGTGTGTGGGTAGAGTCCAGTGAGTGGGTGGGTAGAGTCCAGTGAGTGTGTGGGTAGAGTTCAGTGTGTGGGTAGAGTCCAGTGTGTGGGTAGAGTCCAGTGAGTGTGTGAGTAGAGTCCAGTGAGTGTGTGGGTAGAGTCCAGTGAGTGTGTGGGTAGAGTCCAGTGAGTGTGTGGGTAGAGTCCAGTGAGTGTGTGGGTAGAGTCCAGTGAGTGTGTGGGTAGAGTCCAGTGTGTGTGTGGGTAGAGTCCAGTGAGTGTGTGGGTAGAGTCCAGTGAGTGTGTGGGTAGAGTCCAGTGTGTGTGTGGGTAGAGTCCAGTGAGTGTGTGGGTAGAGTCCAGTGAGTGTGTGGGTAGAGTCCAGTGAGTGTGTGGGTAGAGTCCAGTGAGTGTGTGGGTAGAGTCCAGTGAGTGGGTAGAGTCCAGTGAGTGGGTAGAGTCCAGTGAGTGTGTGGGTAGAGTCCAGTGTGTGGGTAGAGTCCAATGAGTGTGTGGGTAGAGTCCAGTGAGTGTGTGGGTAGAGTCCAGTGTGTGGGTAGAGTCCAGTGAGTGTGTGGGTAGAGTCCAGTGAGTGTGTGGGTAGAGTTCAGTGTGTGGGTAGAGTCCAGTGAGTGTGTGGGTAGAGTCCAGTGAGTGTGTGGGTAGAGTCCAGTGAGTGGGTGGGTAGAGTCCAGTGAGTGTGTGGGTAGAGTTCAGTGTGTGGGTAGATTCCAGTGTGTGGGTAGAGTCCAGTGAGTGTGTGAGTAGAGTCCAGTGAGTGTGTGGGTAGAGTCCAGTGAGTGTGTGGGTAGAGTCCAGTGAGTGTGTGGGTAGAGTCCAGTGAGTGTGTGGGTAGAGTCCAGTGAGTGTGTGGGTAGAGTCCAGTGTGTGTGTGGGTAGAGTCCAGTGAGTGTATGGGTAGAGTCCAGTGTGTGTGTGGGTAGAGTCCAGTGTGTGTGTGGGTAGAGTCCAGTGAGTGTGTGGGTAGAGTCCAGTGAGTGTGTGGGTAGAGTCCAGTGAGTGTGTGGGTAGAGTCCAGTGAGTGTGTGGGTAGAGTCCAGTGTGTGGGTAGAGTCCAGTGAGTGTGTGGGTAGAGTCCAGTGAGTGTGTGGGTAGAGTCCAGTGAGTGTGTGGGTAGAGTCCAGTGAGTGTGTGGGTAGAGTCCAGTGAGTGTGTGGGTAGAGTCCAGTGAGTGGGTAGAGTCCAGTGAGTGGGTAGAGTCCAGTGGGTGGGTAGAGTCCAGTGAGTGTGTGGGTAGAGTCCAGTGTGTGGGTAGAGTCCAGTGAGTGTGTGGGTAGAGTCCAGTGTGTGGGTAGAGTCCAGTGAGTGTGTGTGTAGAGTCCAGTGAGTGGGTAGAGTCCAGTGAGTGTGTGGGTAGAGTCCAGTGTGTGGGTAGAGTCCAGTGAGTGTGTGGGTAGAGTCCAGTGTGTGGGTAGAGTCCAGTGAGTGTGTGGGTAGAGTCCAGTGTGTGGGTAGAGTCCAGTGAGTGTGTGGGTAGAGTCCAGTGAGTGGGTAGAGTCCAGTGAGTGGGTAGAGTCCAGTGAGTGTGTGGGTAGAGTCCAGTGTGTGGGTAGAGTCCAGTGAGTGTGTGGGTAGAGTCCAGTGAGTGTGTGGGTAGAGTCCAGTGTGTGGGTAGAGTCCAGTGAGTGTGTGGGTAGAGTCCAGTGAGTGTGTGGGTAGAGTTCAGTGTGTGGGTAGAGTCCAGTGAGTGTGTGGGTAGAGTCCAGTGAGTGTGTGGGTAGAGTCCAGTGAGTGGGTGGGTAGAGTCCAGTGAGTGTGTGGGTATAGTTCAGTGTGTGGGTAGAGTCCAGTGTGTGGGTAGAGTCCAGTGAGTGTGTGAGTAGAGTCCAGTGAGTGTGTGGGTAGAGTCCAGTGTGTGTGTGGGTAGAGTCCAGTGAGTGTGTGGGTAGAGTCCAGTGAGTGTGTGGGTAGAGTCCAGTGAGTGTGTGGATAGAGTCCAGTGAGTGTGTGGGTAGAGTCCAGTGAGTGGGTAGAGTCCAGTGAGTGGGTAGAGTCCAGTGAGTGTGTGGGTAGAGTCCAGTGTGTGGGTAGAGTCCAGTGAGTGTGTGGGTAGAGTCCAGTAAGTGTGTGGGTAGAGTCCAGTGTGTGGGTAGAGTCCAGTGAGTGTGTGGGTAGAGTCCAGTGAGTGTGTGGGTAGAGTTCAGTGTGTGGGTAGAGTCCAGTGAGTGTGTGGGTAGAGTCCAGTGAGTGTGTGGGTAGAGTCCAGTGTGTGGGTAGAGTCCAGTGAGTGTGTGAGTAGAGTCCAGTGAGTGTGTGGGTAGAGTCCAGTGAGTGTGTGGGTAGAGTCCAGTGAGTGTGTGGGTAGAGTCCAGTGAGTGTGTGGGTAGAGTCCAGTGAGTGTGTGGGTAGAGTCCAGTGTGTGTGTGGGTAGAGTCCAGTGAGTGTGTGGGTAGAGTCCAGTGAGTGGGTAGAGTCCAGTGAGTGGGTAGAGTCCAGTGGGTGGGTAGAGTCCAGTGAGTGTGTGGGTAGAGTCCAGTGTGTGGGTAGAGTCCAGTGAGTGTGTGGGTAGAGTCCAGTGTGTGGGTAGAGTCCAGTGAGTGTGTGGGTAGAGTCCAGTGTGTGGGTAGAGTCCAGTGAGTGTGTGGGTAGAGTCCAGTGAGTGTGTGGGTAGAGTCCAGTGAGTGGGTAGAGTCCAGTGAGTGGGTAGAGTCCAGTGGGTGGGTAGAGTCCAGTGAGTGTGTGGGTAGAGTCCAGTGTGTGGGTAGAGTCCAGTGAGTGTGTGGGTAGAGTCCAGTGTGTGGGTAGAGTCCAGTGAGTGTGTGGGTAGAGTCCAGTGTGTGGGTAGAGTCCAGTGTGTGGGTAGAGTCCAGTGAGTGTGTGGGTAGAGTCTGGTGAGTGGGTAGAGTCCAGTGTGTGGGTAGAATCCAGTGTGTGGGTAGAGTCTAGTTTGTGGGTAGAGCCTAGTGCGTGTGTGGGTAGAGTCCAGTGTGTGGGTAGAGTCTAGTGAGTGTGTGGGTAGAGTCCAGTGTGTGGGTAGAGTCCAGTGTGTGGGTAGAGTCCAGTGAGTAGGTAGAGTCCAGTGAGTGTGTGGGTAGAGTCCAGTGTGTGGGTAGAGTCCAGTGTGTGGGTACAGTCCAGTGAGTGGGTAGAGTCCAGTGTGTGGGTAGAGTCTAGTGAGTGGGTAGAGTCCAGTGTGTGGGTAGAGTCCAGTGTGTGGGTAGAGTCCAGTGAGTGTGTGGGTAGAGTCCAGTGTGTGGGTAGAGTCCAGTGAGTGTGTGGGTAGAGTCCAGTGTGTGGGTAGAGTCCAGTGAGTGTGTGGGTAGAGTCCAGTGAGTGTGTGGGTAGAGTCCAGTGAGTGTGTGGGTAGAGTCCAGTGAGTGTGTGGGTAGAGTCTAGTGAGTGTGTGGGTAGAGTCCAGTGAGTGGGTAGAGTCCAGTGGGTGGGTAGAGTCCAGTGAGTGTGTGGGTAGAGTCCAGTGTGTGGGTAGAGTCCAGTGAGTGTGTTGGTAGAGTCCAGTGGGTGGGTAGAGTCCAGTGAGTGTGTGAGTAGAGTCCAGTGAGTGTGTGGGTAGAGTCCAGTGAGTGTGTGGGTAGAGTCCAGTGTGTGGGTAGAGTCCAGTGAGTGTGTGGGTAGAGTCCAGTGAGTGTGTGGGTAGAGTCCAGTGAGTGTGTTGGTAGAGTCCAGTGAGTGTGTGGGTAGAGTCCAGTGAGTGGGTAGAGTCCAATGGGTGGGTAGAGTCCAGTGAGTGGGTAGAGTCCAGTGGGTGGGTAGAGTCCAGTGGGTGGGTAGAGTCCAGTGAGTGGGTAGAGTCCAGTGAGTGTGTGGGTAGAGTCCAGTGAGTGTGTGGGTAGAGTCCAGTGAGTGTGTGGGTAGAGTCCAGTGAGTGTGTGGGTAGAGTCCAGTGAGTGTGTGGGTAGAGTTCAGTGTGTGGGTAGAGTCCAGTGTGTGGGTAGAGTCCAGTGAGTGTGTGGGTAGAGTCCAGTGAGTGGGTGGGTAGAGTCCAGTGAGTGTGTGGGTAGAGTTCAGTGTGTGGGTAGAGTCCAGTGTGTGGGTAGAGTCCAGTGAGTGTGTGAGTAGAGTCCAGTGAGTGTGTGGGTAGAGTCCAGTGAGTGTGTGGGTAGAGTCCAGTGAGTGTGTGGGTAGAGTCCAGTGAGTGTGTGGGTAGAGTCCAGTGAGTGTGTGGGTAGAGTCCAGTGTGTGTGTGGGTAGAGTCCAGTGAGTGTGTGGGTAGAGTCCAGTGAGTGTGTGGTTAGAGTCCAGTGTGTGTGTGGGTAGAGTCCAGTGAGTGTGTGGGTAGAGTCCAGTGAGTGTGTGGGTAGAGTCCAGTGAGTGTGTGGGTAGAGTCCAGTGAGTGTGTGGGTAGAGTCCAGTGAGTGGGTAGAGTCCAGTGAGTGGGTAGAGTCCAGTGAGTGTGTGGGTAGAGTCCAGTGTGTGGGTAGAGTCCAATGAGTGTGTGGGTAGAGTCCAGTGAGTGTGTGGGTAGAGTCCAGTGTGTGGGTAGAGTCCAGTGAGTGTGTGGGTAGAGTCCAGTGAGTGTGTGGGTAGAGTTCAGTGTGTGGGTAGAGTCCAGTGAGTGTGTGGGTAGAGTCCAGTGAGTGTGTGGGTAGAGTCCAGTGAGTGGGTGGGTAGAGTCCAGTGAGTGT